>NC_136273.1:67333322-67840822 GCF_964187855.1 Myxine glutinosa
AGGTAGGGTCCTAGCGCCCACTACCCACATTACCTACCCCGCAAGGGAATCCCCCCAGATAGGGAACCATGCTCTTGATGGCCCAACGCTGTTTATTAATTCAGTATGGCCAAGAGGAACCATAAGTGGGATGTCGGCTGGTCTGACTGTAGTGAATCAATGGGGCAAAACTCACATCCAATATTTTCACACTAGTGTCTAACCAGTGGAGAAAGAGGAAATCAAGCAGGTTGAAAACAAAAGGTGTTGTTAAACAAAAACACATATTTACAGCAACGCAGTGTCACAAAGGACAGTGTTACTCTTATACAGGAAAGACTCTTAGACAATCACCTTGTCATGGAAACAACAGACACAGGTGCCTCATTCACTCTGGGAAATTTGATGAGAAAGGGTAATAGACAGATAAAGAAGGCGATGCTCATTGGCGACCTCTTGCTTGCCAGATGCAAGCCTGTGGGCTTACGTGGAGGGGATGCGATTGGGGGGGTGGAAGAGAAGAGAGTGTGATGATGTAATACGACGTGTTGGGAGAAATACAGTCAATGCTTCGCAGTGCGTTGGGGAAATTGTGAAGGCGTATCAGTACTCCTGCTCTGAACGGGTCGAGGGGAAATCGTTGATGGGTGTTGGTGCATTCCAAGTGAATGATTTGAAATAGGGAAAGCAATGAGAAGATAATGTAAATCAGTGTGTATTAGCCAGTCCGTCCAGGGAATACTTATCCACAGCATGTCAGCGCACCCTCCGCAGCTCAGCCATACTCGCTCCCCACAGAGCCCATCTGCACAATGGCTTGCATCATTCCTGGATGACTTCGCTGCCACTTGGGATTCCCTGGACGCAACACAGCCTCAAATTCTGGGTGACCCGGACTTATAAAGCCCTTCACCGAGGCGTGGTCAGTGTCCAAGCCCAGATGTGTTTTTGGAGGTGGGGTGGGAGGGGAATTGTGCGTTCGTTATTATTTTTGCCTCATGATAGTAATATTATTGTCGTTGTCAATATTATTAGTATTAATTAATATAAGCTTTGCTACACAAACATTGTTTATTTATTTTGTAATTGGAATGCCGTGCCATGAATGGACCAATTAAACTGTTTCATACACCTTAACATGTGCATTTAAAGCATGGGAATTTTTCTGGATTCCTTGTAGTTAATTAGCCTAATCAACTCAGGAGATCATAACTCAATCTAAATCTATCCTCGTTTTTAAAATATCGATAGGATATTTTTGAGATGGCATAGTCTAAATCTCATTTTGAACAGCTTCCAGGGTTGTGCTGCTGAGCCCGCTGGGGAAGCTTAGAGCTTTTTCATATGCCTCCCAATATAAATTCGGTATTATTCGGGCGGTATTATTGACCTTTGGTCCCGGATACCACAAACCCTAACTACGCCACTGATAGTTTGTCTCGGTGTGCTGCTTACTTTAGATGACGTTCGACTAGGTTTGCTCCTTGCGGTCGATGTTACTTTAGAGCAAGGCTTAAAACAAGCCAAATTCCCAGCCTGATAATGAAGTATCGTATGCTTGGCTTGATATCACCTCATTTCTGCATGTTTAACATCTGCTCAACTGTGGTGTTAAATGATAAATGGCCTAGTTGGCTCTCTGTCAGGTATCATCCATACGAGTCAAATTAGTCTTGCCTGGTTTCTTGATTTAATTTGTGAAATTCCACCATGATGCTCGGATTGCTCGGTGTTGACCACTCATTGCTTTGTCTGATTCCTGCAACCCCATTTTTATTCCCTTAACACTTTTATCTTATTTAAATGTCTACCTTCTTCCAATTTAAGTCCAACTATCAATCATTCAATCAACCATAACTAGCAGGGATTGCCTCGGTATTGGGGGGTTTTTTTTGTGTACAAGATTGAGGCTCATGTAAGAGCGAACATTAATCACAAAAAGACAAACTGACACATAAAACATATGATAAAGAGAGCGGGAGACAAGATGGGGAGAGATAGGGAACCACACAAGTACAACATCTGAGAGCAGGGTAATCGGTAGATCTGTGGAAGGGATAGGACTTGGGGGGGGGGGCGGAGGCATGGGAAGGGGGGGGGGGTGGTGGGATAGGTATAAAACACATGGACGAAAGAAGTCGAAATTTCAAAAAAGTGGATCTGGGGTGAATTAACGGGGGTAGAAAAGATCAAGGTTTTGGATGGGGGAAGATAAGAGATGGTGGTGAACAGCTATTTTAAAGACCTGGAGGGAGGAGTGGGATTGAAGAGAGTGGGGGAGTTTGTTCCAGAGGCGGGAGAGAAGAGGAATGAAAGAGTGAAGGTGAATAGAGAGTCTTGATTTTGGCAGTTTAACCATAAGAGCGTTGCAGGCAAATCTTGTGCGACCTGTAGGAATATTTGGGGGACAGAGCACAGAGAGAGCTGGGGGAGCAAGGCCGGAGAGGAGTCGGTAGAAGACAGAAAGACCACCAACCTGCCTGCGGTGAGTGAGTGAAAGGCTCTCGGAGTTGGCTTCATCGCGGGAGATTCCAATGATTCTGAAAGCTTTGGTTTCAACAGCGTGAAACCGAGATAGGTGTGAGGCCGGAGCACCAGCCCAGAGGGGAGAGCAGTACTCCATTGAGCTGCGGATGAAAGCCTTGTATGTGGTGAGGAGCTCAGGTGTGCCAAGGAAGGACTTCGCACGACGGAGGATGCCCAGTCGGCGACTGCCTTTGGAGGCCAGATTTGAAATGTGGTTTTTCCATGAAAGATCTTGGCAGATAGTGAGACCCAAAAGCTTGAGTGACAGAACTTCTGGGAGAGGATTGTTCTGAAAGTAGATGGGAGGGTTGTCCAGTCGGTCTTTTCTGAGAGACATAGCAAGAGTGAGAGATTTGTCAGGATTGAAAGACATGTTCCACTTTGACCAGTCTGTGATTTTGTCCAGGTCTGCAGAGAGTGAGGAGGCTGCAGACGGCCGATCTGAGGGATTAGGAATGGAGCGTCAGAGAGTGGTCATCAGCAAAGAGATAGAGAGGATTTTCCAGAGAGTCGGAGAGATCATTAATGAAGACCAGAATAAGCACATGGTTCAGAACACTGCCTTGGGGAACACCAGCCTGAACAAGAAGGGGAGATGAGAGAAAACCATTCAGGGCCACACGTTGACTACGACCAGAGAGGAAGTCCGCAAGCCATGCGTGGAGATTTCCATGGATACCATAGGAGGAGAGTTTGGTGAGCGGTGTGGGGTGCCAAACTTTATCGAAGTCACGTGATATGTCAAGGGAGACAGCTCTGATTTCGTGTTTGGCATTGAGGACCTCCATCCATTGTTGAGACAACAGAAGCAGCATGTCCAGAGTAGAATGACCTGGTCTGAATCCAAATTGATGATCGGAGATCAAGCCATTGGAGAAGAGGAACACTTTGATGTCAGAAGCGATGATTGATTCCATGACCTTGCTGATAATTATTGGGAGCAGGCTGATTGGTCTGTAGTTGCAAGGATCTGTTTTTGCACATTTTTTGTGTAAATCGGTAATGTTGGCTGATTTCCAAACATATGGCAGATGGCCTTGAGCAAAAGAGGGTGAAGAGAACGGAGAGAGGGTGAGATAGAGCGGCAGAGCAGGATTTTAGGACCCGTGGGCTAATGCCGTCTGGTCCAGTTGCAGAATCAGAGTTTCAGAATTTCAATTTTCAATTTCAATCAGAATCATGTTTGACAAAAACGTCTCCACCTTGTCAGCAGAGAAGGACACAGAGTCCAGGAGCAGCTGGGTTTGATTGGGAAAGGTGGGAATCGAGAGAGATCGGTTCGGGACACAGGATTTTGAGGCAAACACAGAGTTGATGCATTCGGTGGTGGGGGGGGGGGGGGGGGGGAGATTAGAGGATTGCGGGGACAAATACTCAGCGCTGCTCAGCTGGTAGGGTGAATTTTTCCCGGCAGTGGTTTCGGGACATGTTGGACATTGGAAAGCCACTGAGTTATTCGTCTTATGGTGGTTACATTTTGCCTGCGGGCCGACGGCATCACTGCCTTACTCCATATCGTAATATACACTTTATAGCGGCCTGTGGTGGCCTCAAATCGGATTTCATGGCCAACGTGTGGTGGCTTAAAACATTAACCAGATTCTGAAGTACCTACACCCAAATTTTGGGTCTGTTCCACCTTCTAAAACCTGCAAATAGAGATAACAGCCAACACACAAACACTTTAAAATATGTATATTGATTATTAATCACATTTTCGGACCTCATTTTCCACTGAAGTTCCTTTTGATTTGTTATAGCGTCTATTTCAAATTGTCCGCATCCCTTCAAATGGATTGAATTAGCATGATCACAATGATGTCGGTCTCCATCTGCGAGCTTGTGTTCTCCACAACTTTACACCTCTGAATACCAAATTGTCTCCAAAATCCAACACAATGGGTTTATTGATGATGCTGCTGACGTGGGGGAGGGGGGGGGAGTTAGTGACAGGTGGGGTGACCCGGTATTGATGCAATTGGTGCTGCACTGCAACTGTATCCTCCCTCGTACCATGCACCCACAGTGAACTAACCAATTTGATTTGGCAAAGTAAAATGAATCTCCATATGAAGACTGAGTGTCCAACGTTTCCTCCATGTCTCATTAAAAATGATAAACATTTTTCATGTGAGTTATGCGTGGGGGGTTAAAAATGTGCAAGATATTTGTCAGAGAGCCAATTAAGCTAAACCTATTCAATTTGCTATTTTTGATGTACACAAGCATTGAGTGTTACGTTTTATGGGCAATGCCGTTATTTCCTTTTCCCCTCATTATTGTTTTTTGGTTTGTAAACTCCATGCCAAGTTTGTGTTGTGCTTTAGTTCTGATCACAACTTGTGTTCACAGCACATATCACGTCCAATGCCAGCGACAGTGAAAGTAGCGTGCGTAAGTTTGCACACGTTTGCTTTGTTTCCTTTTCTTTTATTCTCTCACCTGGCTTCCCTTTGTTTCCATGTGACATTTCCATCATGCATGAACCACTCACCCAACCCCACCCCATCCCCCCCCCCCCCCCCAATGATTTGGTCTTAATCTGACACGTGGGTTCCTCCACCCCTCCCCACCCCAGTTGGTGCACAGGACGAGTACATCTTATCATATGAACTTGTGATTCAACAAGAACGTGAGTTTCGATTATCCTGCTGATGCTAACCCTCAGCCATAAGGGTAATTGAGTGTTATATTGTGTGGTTGTGTCTGGTTTAGTGATGGTTCAGTATTTTCACCCCATCTGTCTGTCTGTTTGTGTACCCCGGTTTAGAATAGGTACACCGTATCCCTGCGTGTCGTAAGAGGCGACTAAAAGGGTTGGCGTCAGGAAAGGCATCCGGCCATAAAAACATTGCCTCAAAAAGAGAACCATGACAATTACAACTACATATGGGCAGGGTACAGCCCGAAGTACCCCGTGGGGGACCCCACTCCCTCTCGTCAAAACTCAAGGTGGGGAACCAGATCAAAGCAAGGGTGGAAATCACTCCATTTATGACGACGAAACGTCTGATGCCCGACGTGGAGATCAGTTTCTGAGGTTTGGGACGTGGAATGTAGGGACAACGACAGGGAGGTCAGGAGAAGTGGTGGAAGTATTTATTTTTTTGGATACAGAATCGAGGCTCGTGAAAGAGCTAACATTTATTTCACAAACAAATCAAACAGACAAACAAAATATATAAAAAGAGGGAGCGGAAGACAAGATGGGGAGAGAAGGGGAAGCACACAAACAACATTTGAGAGCAGGAAGATGTGTGGGAGGGAGAGGGCTTGGGGGGAGGCGGCGTGGGAAGGTGGGGGGGGGGGGGGGGAGAAGTATAGAACACAAGGACACCAAGGACTTCCAGGACAGAAGTTGGTATTTCCAAAAAGTGGATTTGGGGTGAAATTAGCAGGGGTAGAAAAGATCAAGGTTTTGGATGGGGGAAGATAAGAGATGGTGGTGAACAGCTGTTTTAAAGACCTGGAGGGTGGAGTGGGATTGAAGAGAGTGAGGGAGTTTGTTCCAGAGGCGTGAGAAAAGAGGAATGAAGGAGTGAAGGTGAGCAGAGCATCTTGATGTTGGCAGTTTAACCATAAGAGGGTTGCAGGCAGATCTTGTGCGCCTTGTAGGAATATTTGGGGGACAGAGCCCAGAGAGAGCTGGGGGTGCAAGGCCAGAGAGGAGTCGGTAGAAGACGGAAAGACCACCAACCTGCCTGCGGTAAGTGGGTGAAAGGCCCTTGGAGTTAGCTTCATCGCGGGAGATTCCAATGATTCTGAACGCTTTGCTTTCAACAGCGTGAAGATGAGCTAGGTGTGAGGCAGGAGAACCAGCCCAGAGAGGAGAGCATCCGCAGCATTGAGGTGCGGATGAAATCGTTGTATGTGGTGAGGAGCTCAGGTGTGCCAAGGAAGGACTTCACACGATGGCAGATGCTCAGTCGGTGACTGGCTTTGGAGGCCAAAGATTTAAACACTTAATAAGCACACATTTAATAAGCAGACGACACCGTCTCTCTCCACTTTCGGGCAGATTCCATCCTCGTCACCATCTTTGTCATGGATTTAATAAGCACCCGTTAAACTCAGAGTGTACAAGAAGATTATTATAGATTAGAATACATACATGGGAGACGTTGGCATCCACAGCCGGCCCCAACATCTCTGCGAGCCACAACCCATAGTCGGCTTAATATACTTTCCTCAAAGATTAAATAACTCAAAACAAAGCCTTGTGCCCAAATCCGTTCCCAAGGACATAGACTGCCGCCCTGAAGAGAAACTGTACAGAGTTGACAGGGCCTCATATGGAAGGAATGTTTATCAAGGCCAAACATGGGATTTTGTCAACAATTTCTGAGCCAGACACCCAGCCGCCCGATGGAAATAGGTCATAGTATGACGCTGCTGCCACCATCAGGATAGGGAATTCATGAAATCTTCAATCACCCCTTTAATAAACATCTTAAAAAGAAGAGATTTTATTATCACCCGTGTACCACTAGGGATTTCATAGAGGTACTCTCCGTTATTTGCGATCAACCTTGTATCTCATAGAATGAGTGAAGGACCCCCCCTTCCATCAAGGGAACTCACTTGTGCAATGGGGTGGGCCAGGCTCCTCCCTATGAAGCAGGAGCGGTGAATCGGAAACGAAAGGCAAGTACCTCCATGCTCCCCTTCCCCTTGAAGACTTTGTCGACTTAGAGAGAAAGAGAAAGAGAGAATTTCCGTTACAGAGCAACAATTTAAACACAAAGTGTACTAAATCTAAAGAAATGATGATTCATTTGCATATGTAATTTATAAATGGTTAATAAGCAAGTATAGAGTGATGAATGCAAAGTCATTTGAAAAGCATGTGGGTAGACCAAGGTCTCCCATGCCAAGAAGCAAACCAATCAAAAGCAAGCAGAGACCCATTACATAGTCTGGGTCTCTTTAAAATTACATTACAAGTGTAAAGCGAATATTTCATTAGTAGCAGGCATCTGCCTTTATTTTTCCAATGAAGCGAAGTGTTGAAGCCCTTTGGTTGTACAAGACTGTGAAATACTTTTGAAATACGGTGGTGGCCAGAAATGCCGATATTAAAAACACGAGACACCCCTCTCGAAGCTTTCCCCCTTTTTTTTTTTTTGCGCATGACCCCCTCTTCCGGCACGCGCAGATGGGAGTGGGCTTCAAGCCCAACGTTACACAATCTTCACCACTCACGCTCACTCGAGTCGGAATTGTCAGCTTGCTCCAGAGCTGTTCCCAGCTCACGCATGGTTTGTGTAGCTAACTCTTGGATACGGGCTATCGTGCCGGCTATGCAATATTTAGCTAACTCAGGGTCAAGGGTTGAAGGCAAGGTGGTGTGAGAAGAGGGAGGTGGCAGATCTTGAACCCTCGCACCATTCTTGTACAGGGGTGAAGGGAGTGGCAGTTCTCGTGCATCTGTGGAGATGTCTCATGCATCTTCCTCCGATTCCCGGACCACCATGTTTTGCTCACCTACACCTGCATCGCAAAACTTGCTGATACACACACGGATCAACACTTTCAAGCATCCAATAACAATGATGATCGTGATTAGTAGTCCCACAGCCACCATCAGCCAATGAACTATCTTTGCTCCCCATCCTCCGAAGATGCTTTCCAACCAGGCGCCTATTCTCCACTTCTCTCCTAAAAGTAAGTCAGGTGCCACCCTGTTCTGCATTATAATTGTTCTCATCTCCACCACATCATTTAACAATGCATGATCTGCCTCTATTGACTCATTGGCCACCCTCTCCAACACAGATGCCAGCTTATCCAGTCGATAACTGTTCATCATAGTACCTGCCAATGGGAAGAAGGAACTCACTGCCTTTTCCCATCCTGCTCCGTGCAATGTTGTCTCGCTCCTCCAACTCAAATCTGAAGCACATATTTTTCATATACACTTGCATTACTGCACCATCATATTTGAATATCTCAATAATCATTTTAAATGCAAGAATATTACACATACGCATCACATCACAATCCTGTTGCTAGGTAACAATAATGAGAGCGTACTGTTGTGGCATCTTTTGGACACCTCTCTTAGCCAAAACTCAAGCAGACTCCACGAGACTCACTCAGTTTAAATCGAGATTTATTATTAATCTTGCAGAGAGTATTTACACGAAAATACAGTTATACTTTACAGACAAAATATGACGTTTCGTTCCATGGGAGAATTCTCTTTCGAAGCCTCGGAGTGTTCCGTTTAAATAGATCTCCGCTGCTTTGATGTTGGTCGATTGGAATTCCGAGGTCAACACAGAGCTTGGTGGACTCCAGACTTTCTGGCACCAAAGCCCATCTGGTTCCATCATGAAGCAACTGAGAAGTATACCATAGATAACTATCACATACAGCCAAAAAAGAAACCATTGTTCTAGCCCCTGCAGGTCAACCTGCTTTGACCTGTCCAATCTCTCTAATTGACGAATGCATTCAAAACCCGGGCTGAGTCAACACTCTGCCCTAAGCCTTTCCATTAAAGGGTAAAGGTCATCTTACAGATAGCCGCTTATCGTCCTGGTTCCATTTTCACTGCGTTGCTCAGGCTGCAAACTTTGAAAGCACATTCTGTAATACAATTTTAACAGTGGGCAATAACTTGCCTCTCTATATCTTTACAATTCCACAGCATCCTCTGTCCATCACAATTTCACCTCTGTGTGCGCATGAGTGAATATGTAGTCTGTGTTTTCCCTGCTCCCTGTAACGACACCCATTAGGCTCATAAAGAGAACGAAACATGCAACGAAGTATGTTGTCGCTATCCCTCCAGGCTGCAGACCACACCACCTGGAACTGCCCAACCGCGCACATCGAAAAGAGCCGCATCATCCCGGTGCGCGCCGTCTTCCTCTTCATACATTCGTACTCTCCATGTTCCCGCGCATGTGTACACTCATCTCCACTATTTATGGTCATAGCGTATGATTATGCATTCACCACTTCTGAATTGCCTTCCAGGAACTCTCGCATTGAATGCCAACACAATGACACCACAGACTCAGTCATAGACAGACACAGAGTGAATGACATTGAACACCATAACGTCACGACATGATCACGTGATTACTTGCTGTATTTATCATGCAATGCTCACCTGAGACCCAGTTCGAACACAAAGGGATCAATCATACTGGCATCATACTGCATTCCACAACCGAAATCTCAATCACAACGCAAAGCATTTGATCACAGCTCAACACTAGTGTCCCAACATGCCGCCCAATCTCTACATCATAAAACCTTTCCGTTATCAATTCCACCATTACTTGTCCAGAGATTACAAAGTAAATGTAATGCTACTAGCACAGGTGTACCCACTTGCCTGCCATTTTCAAGCAGTGCAACAATGTCATGCCTCTGCAATCCCATGAAGCACCACTCAGCTACTCGACCACAACTCATCAAATATTCAAGACCCAACGTTCATTCATAACTCGTATTGGACCATTGAAACTCCGCAATCACAGACACAAATGCCTTCATCTTCCAAATATCAACATTATTTCGACCAACCAGCCAGAAAATCCTTAAACCGAAATCCTTTAATTAAACTTGTTAATTAATTAAATTAAATTCGTCATTACATCGTGTTAATTAAATTAATTCTTAATTAAACTTGGACTTTACCAAGTTTTTGGAAACCCCGAAAATCTGTTCTCACCACCCCTCCTTGCGCGTATGACCATCTTCCATGAGTCAAACATGCAAGCCAACTCAAACCCCAATCAACCTGCTCCCGTCACCCAACGAAGTCACCAAGTCACCCAACCCAACGTCCAAACATGCAACCCAACGACATCTACCAAGTCCCATCCAACTCTGTCCCCAACGTTCCGAGACATCATCTTCGGCCCTGTCTCCCACTGGTGAGAAAATCACCCCAAAAACTCCAGCATCTGGATCGGTATCCTAATTCTTAAAAGCAAAGCCTTGCCAACACACTTTCCACTGCAAAATGCTTCATTTTATATGACTTTCTCCTCCCATCTTTAAATAAAATCCGACGATCTTTGGTCAAAACAAACAGATACAGAAACCTGAATTGCTCCATAAATCCAAAAAACTGGCCCGAGGACACAATCTCCTCAAGCTACCAGGTCAATTCTCCCAAAATATACCAACATGAAGTTTAAAACCAATTAAACATTCACAGAACAATTCCGTCATGGAAATTTCTGCCAGCCCCAGACAGGTGTCCTCCCCGATTAAGGTCAAATTTCACCACCTAATGCTTGACAAATGGGACGAAAGCCAACTTACCAACCATTCCAGAGACAACCGATTTAAGCCTTGGCTTTGCCTCTGAACTACCAGGATGACAGTCTACAAAGTAATCAGATCAAAACTGCTACTCCAGTGATATTAATTGGTATAATTTTGGTGGTCAAGTACATTCTAATTAAGATACTATTGCTCAGCCCTCATCTTCTTCAAGTAGAACTCAAACCTTTAGCTTAGACACCGCTTTGTCCACCAGGCTGCGAGCTTCAGCCTTATCAGCAATACATGCCATGCCATACCATATGACCCAGTTTGGAAGAACAAGCAACATAGTTTCCTGAGCTGTGGCCTTTGGAAACTCTAAACAAGCCTGCAGGCTCTTTGACTTTTAAAACAAACCATTTTTTCCCCAGCCACTACAGCTCTTGTCCATAGATATATACGTTAACCAAGATTACATGGGACTCGACAACCAGTATTGCCCCGTGGAGCAAGGCATTGGAGACGACTCGCTTCTCTACCTACATCTACCTTGGGTATAATTTGGCACAAATCCCAAAGTTCTTCACTTCAAACCGACTTTGTCAATTAACAATCCGCTATCCAACGATTCTCTTCATTGGAAACCCAGACCAATAGCTTTAGCATGGAGGTTGTAGACATCCACTTCACGAATCCACATCACAGCTGGTAGCTTCAATGCCACTTGTATGTCTCAATCTGCATTTTGCCCTCTAAGACCTTGACTTTTGACATACATTTGCAATGTTATTGGATTCAACTCGTCATTTAATTCACAACACGATCTTCCTTACATTCTCGTTTTTTCCCCAGGTTGATCTCATGGCCTCTCCTTCGCTAGTACTTCCACGGACCTGTACATAAAATGCCTACACAAAACACTTGCAAATCAATTCTTCCCATCGTTGTATGTTTATTTGCTTTTGTGCAAATTATTAAAAGGGGCTATTCCAAATGTTCCACAACAATTCACAGCAGGTGTCCACAACAAGTGGCTCATCCACCTCGCACACACACCATACAGGCGATACCCAGACATGGATCATCCTGCAATTGACAATTATGGCCAAACAACATGCCCCCTCCCCCACCCCCCACCCCCCATTCTCAGCAACACCAGACAAAGCCCCCCTCACAGAGAATCCAGACAGTGTTCCCTGCCACAATCGCACAAGGTGCCAACAGTGTATGTGATTTTGTTCATGATCTCAACAACTAACACATATCACTCTAAGGCCACTTTGCCCACCCTAGGTTTAGAATGCACCTGTTTACCTCACTTTCAATCTTGCAGAGTAGAAATCTCAAACCGTCTCAAAATGTCTTGTTGGGGGGGGGGGGGGGGGTGGGGCGTCTTGTCCAACAGCTCACAACTCCGCACTCCAACATCGATCACTCTACCTCGGCAGCATGTTGACAAGACCAACAAGCCACGACATATACCCAACAGTATATGACCATATTGACAATTGCTTGATCCAACATCAACTAGAACTCATCCTGCACTTCCGCCGCAGTCTCCAGGCGCGCCTCAGTTTCATGTAAACACACTCCACATTGCATACATGTACATATACCCATCATATAGCACCATCGCTAGCATCCTATACCAACACGACCATGCGTGAGAACCCCACAATACGTGAGAATGAAACCGCAGGCCGCCGCAATCTCCCCTGCAGGCACACCTGTCTAGACATTATCAGACTGTCCACAAAGTCACACTCATAATATTTCACACCTTATGCATGCCACGTGAACCAAACCAATCGACGCAAACATCAATACCACTCCGACCTCTCCCCGCGTGGCATGATTTCCGCTCTCACAGCCTGCCACAACTCAACCAGCCAACAGAAGACAGAGTGTTACGGAGCAGGTTTTGGTCTCTCTTGAATGGCTGGTGGTCCTTTGAGGAACGTGTCTTGATCATAAATCGCTCAGCAAGTCGCTCCAGCCCACGAGAGTACTCGAGCTCGATTTCGGCCTTCTTATGGAATCGTGCTGCAGACCTCATGGTGTTGCAGCTTTGTCCTTCTCCATGTCCCTGCTCGTCCGGCTCCCTGTCCGCGTCCTCTTTGAAATCCGTGTTCCATCAATATAACTCCGTGGCCGGCTGCACGAACACAGCCGGACAGACAGACAGGGGTGAAACCATAACCACAATTAAACCACAATTACCTTCCTCCGAACAAGAGATCAGAGTACACCCCTGCACCTACTTCTCAATTGATTCCTTGACCTTACATCCCAGGGTTTCGGTAGTCATCTCCACTCGTAGTAACAACCTGGACAACTCGTGCGCTACTCGAAGTACACTCCTCGTGAGTGCTGCCTTCAGGGCAGTTCATCAGACATAATGCCCCCAGAACCATAATCGCTTTCATCACACACAACACCATTTATTCACACACACCAACATATTTGTATTTATTTATCACAATACCTTTTGCGTTCTGGTCAAGTCTGGTCACAACTTTTTGAGATGGCCTGCTCACAGACAAACAGACAGACAGGGGTCTAGCTTGGGTTCGAATCCTGACCCCATTATAAACTGTCATCCCAATGTTTCACAGTCATGGTGATTCAACAATGTGTTAGCCGTCCCTTGGATAGATGTCAAACAGGCATCCCGTCTGCCCGCATTTGTTTTGTTGGTGTCCATAAAAGCTCCCTCGGTGTCCCTCGCAAAGGGCAGGCGAACTATCGCCGGTATCCTTGGTACAAATCGCAACCTCTGTCCTAATTTGCAGGGGGCACTGCATCAGCAGCACAGCCACCCCCCAGCCCTGTGCCGCATCTAGTCGTCCGAACCTTTGCTCGTCACCTGGCCTTGTTATAGCACATAACCCCAAAGTCCGCACGTGTCACCTCTTTATGCTCACGTCCAGAGGTATCTCCCAACACGTTCAGTGTCTGCACGTTCGTCTGGCCATTTTAGGAACACTTTTAGCAGACAACATTCTGAAACCTTGATTTTCATGGAATTCCATTCATTCATATATCCAACAAATTCGTGAAGTTTATACTCAAGTTTCCCATCCAGCCAATTATTTCCACTCCTTCTCCACTCACCTTGATTTGGTTAATTTGCATCTCTGCACCTCATGTGAGCATTTATTAACTTGTTAAAAGTACAACATCAAACTCTGTTATCTAACACTAACAGCTAACACTAGCTCTGCCTTGACGCACCAGCCGGTGTCCCAACTACCCTCCAATGTCCCAACTACAAGAACTCTGACCCGATAGAGCACTACATCGCGACATCCTTAATCTGCACAGCCAGATGCTGTGTTGTCACGGGGCTGGTGCCAGACAAGAGGGCCCGTGCTGTTTCTCGATGCTCCGCACGCGAGGCTGACCATCGAGCAGCACCGGATCATCCAGATCACACAAGGCCGTGCAGCAGTTTTGATGCTCGACAGCACCGTCCGTCTCTGCAAACAGCTCCTCCAGTCTTGTTCCTTCAAACTTCTCACTGCCCACTCTCTCCTTTGCACTCACCGGTGCATGCGTGCTTCCCCGTGCCGGCACGGCGTGCTTTGCTTCGACTTCTCGCACACCTACCTCGGGTCGCCACGCACGTTCGCACTGCAGGACTTTCCCACCACAAACGTGCCCCTCACACTCCACAGGTGTGCGAACATAAAGGTGAACATCGTGTTTATTGCTACACCATAGTTTAGCAGTGACTGTCACGTGTACCCCTAATGACAAATATGACATGTTTGGTCCCATCCTCATTTTTGGACATTTTTTTTCCCCTGGGCCTGCGACCAGGATTCTCCTGAACATCATGTTTCCAAAATATCCAAACCCTACTCAATACTTCACGTAAATTTTCAATGCATTCTCGTTTAAATGTCCCCTTCATCGGGAACACCAATCGTATCATTTTTGCTACCCCGCGTCCATGCATTCCATAGCTCTATATCCCTTACAGCTTTTTCCCCATGATTTCTAAACATATATTTCGCGACTGGCCCGTCCTCGGGGACATTCGGGCCACCAGATATTCCTTGTCCATTACCCATCTTACTGGTCTTATTTCCCAAACAACCTGTTTGGTTATAGGGGGTGCCTCTAATATGCCCCTCCCCACACTGACCGGTGCACGACAATACCCGTGGAGTGATGCCATCGTTCAGGTCCTCAAGACAGAGTGTAGCGGGTGTCCGAGTGTACAGGTACCACCTGTCCCTTAAAGAGACACTCGCAACGCATCCAACTGTGACACTCCTGCTGGACCCCCACGTGCGCACGTGTACAGACTGTCTTTAAAGCCTGCTTCTTTGAAACACTCACAGCGCGTCCGAGTGTCCAGGCTATTACCCAAGCCTCCTGGAAACACTCAAGTGCTCGGGCCCCAAGCCACTTGTACCCACCCTTATCCTTAACAAATCTCTGCACCATGTCCGTTCCGTTTACCTTTCCTTCGGATCCACCCCGGAGATCAAGCGAAGACAGAATCCTTCACTCGATGGCGGGAAGAAGTTACCAATCTACCGAGAAAGTTCTCACCTCTTTATAGGGCGCCCGGAAACCTTGCCGCCATCGAGCAACGACACCGTCTCTCTCCCCTTTCTGGCAGATTCCATCCTCGTCACCATCTTTGTCATGGGTTTAATAAGCACCCGTTAAACTCAGACAGTGTACAAGAGGTTTATTATAGATATGAATACATGCATGGAAAATGTTGGCATCCACAGCCCGCCCAAACATCTCAGCGAGCCACAACCCGTGGTCGGCTTGATATACTTTCATCAAAGATCAAAGAACTCAAAGCAAAGCCCTGTGCCCAAATCCCTTCCCAAGGACATGGACTGCCACCCTAAAGAGAAACTGTACAGAGTTGACAGGGCCTCATAAGGAAGGAATGTTTGTCAAGGCCAAACATGGGATTTTGTCAACAGTTTTTCAGGGCCCGACACCCAGCCGCCGGATGTAAATAGGTCACAGTGTGACGCTGCTGCCACCATCAGGATAGGGAATTTATGAAATCTTCTTCACTGCGATCCAAGGTAATTCCAAGGTACTTCGGGAATGGTTTGTTCTTGACTGGCTTGCCACAAAAGGAAACCTGGAGTTTGCTATTAGCCATTTGTTTGCTGATACGAAAAATGGTAATTGTGGTCTCTGTTGGGTTCGGGCAGAGGCACCGGTAGATGAAGTATTGTTCCATTACCTTGAAGTCCTGAGGCAGGGTACTGGTGAGATATTCAAGGTTGATTGCTTGGGTATCAAGGACAAGATCATCTGCACAGGCAAAATTTCTGGAGGTGGTACAAGACATGTCACTCACATATATGTTGAAGAGGATGGGAACTAAGACAGACCCTTAGAGAAGATCATCATTCAGTCATTATAGAGCTTGTTTGCTGTCTGAGTGAAACCCTATATCCTCAATTGCTAAGCAAAGAAGAAAGGACATACATTGTGGTTTGGCACTGGAAATGTCTGGCAACGTTCAACAGAAGACTATGTCATCATACTGTATCACATGCTGATGAAAGGTCAATTAGTGTAATGCCTGTCTTGAGTGCATCTTAGTAGCCAGCCTCAATGTGGGTGGTAAGTGCAAGTACTTGATCAGCACAACTCCTACCAGGTTTGAAGCCAGCTTGTTCATTGGGAAGGTTGGGCTCTACCAGTTGAGAGCCTAGCCAGAAGGACATGCTCAAACAACCTTTATGTCATACGTCACAGAGATGTGGGCCGATAGCTAGATGGGTCATCAGCAGGTTTCCCTTGATTTACTTTATCCTCTCTGACTTGAGCAATGACTATAGCCTCTCTCGAGGATGTTGGTATGACTCCAGTTACATGGATGGTTGTGAAAAGAGACCAATCATGTCCATGAGCTCCCAAGTTCTTCAATAATTCAGGATCGATGCCATTAATTCCTGCAGATTTTCTTGTTTTGGTGGAGGAAAGACCAGTGTCAATGTCAGCCCTGGTGTAGGGGGAAGAAAGTAGTAATGTAGGAGGAGATTATGAAATGGTCTTGGAGAGTTCCATATGGACTTGATGGTAAGCCTCCTTAGTTGAGGCAACAATAGAGTTGAGGAACAGCCCAGAAGTAACAGCATTAGCCTATACTTAAAGGGAGGTTGATGTTGAGCAAGCGAGGCAGCTCTACAATGCCTGGGTAGGTTACATGTCTTTCTAATTGAATGAGTGAAATCAAGCTCCTCAACAGACTCCTGCCATCTTTGTTATCTGGCCAAGTACAGCGATTCCAAGTGCTCGGATGCAACACCTGGATCCTCAGAAGCTTCATACTGTTGGAGGAGTTGGTCAGTTTCTGGCAACCAACAAGGTGTGTAGCATTTGCAAAACCCATGTGGGATGTTGTTTTTGGCTGCATCTTTCAGGATCTTGCAGAAGCTGCTGTGTACCTCTTTGGGACATGGTTGAGGCTAGTGATGTGCTTCTCAACTCCTGTTGTGAAAGCCTCCCAGTCGGTTTTCTGAAAATTCCAGTGGCCTTCGGTTTGGATGGAATCAAGGGAACTTCTATTCCATTGTGGATTAATTCTAGTCGGTGTTGTCTGTGTGGAAAGTGTGGAAGGATCGTACGACATGAGTGAAGAGGGTATCCATTACCGTCCCTGGAGACAAAACAGTGATCTGGATTGTAGTCCTTTCTCCATCTTTGTGAATGGAAAGTGCATGGTTGCTTTGCATCAGGCAGGAGATAGTGATCACCAGCAGAGGTCCAAAGCCACCAGTTGTTCACCTGTCTGGTCATCTGAAGTATATCCCTATGAGGAGTAATGGCTGTTGAAATCACGAGCATGAACTTCAGGATGAGCAGTAATGGGTAGTGCTGGAAGGGGCCACTTTACCTGAGGTGGTTTTGTACACCTTGGTGATTGTATCGCCAACTTTCACAATGGTTATGAAGACATTATTGGGACTAGATTATTTAAGAATATAAAAGTCAGTCAGGTTGTGTTGTGTAAATAAGGTGCAATGCCATACTTAGTGAGGTGCACTGCTACAATAAGTTTGAAGCCATAGATGTGGAACTTGGAAGCATTGGAGTCATCCCTAGCGTGTGTCTCCTGAAGAACAAGAATATCATCATCAAGGTTTTTAGCAGTTCTTGATATGTAGTCACATTTTTCTCGTGACATTAACAAACCTTCCACATTTAATTGGTGGATGAGAGGAGTTTTCCCTATACTGCAAGATGATTGGTTTAGTGATGGTTCAGTAATTGAGTGTGTTATGCTGTGCGGTTGTTTGGTTTAGTGATTGTTCAGTAATTGAGAGTCTTATCTTGTATGGTTGTTGTGTCTGATTTAGTGATGGTTCAGTAATTGAGAGTGTGATCTTGTGTGGATTTGTCGAGGAAAGACTTTGCACGACAAAGGATTGTAGTGGGTGGTTTCCTTTCGAGTCCAACATGGATAGAAAGGACTGGTGCTTGCCCTGCGCACCAAATATGAGAAACATGCTTGCCTGATTGTCTATTTATTTTCAATTTACATGTATACTTATCATATTTCCTTCTTCCTTTGCATGCCATTCGTACAGTACGATACACGAGGCCAGTTATCATCCTGGGTCCAATGAAGGACAGGATCAACGACGACCTCATCTCTGAGTTTCCAGACAAGTTTGGTTCATGCGTCCCTCGTAAGTACTCTTTTGAGACATGTTTCTCTTGGGAAGCCACGTGTGAATCCATGACAAGTTGGCATTTGCCTACATTTGAGCTGTCTACTGCTGAGATCTATCGGTAAACTCATATCATCAATGATGTTGTTTGAAGGCATGGTTCGTTTTTGTTCTCTTTTGCCAAAATTTGTAATCAAATGTGCAGTGTTTTGTGATATTCCACGTTCTTTTGCTTGAAACAAGAATGAAAAGTTTCCGCATTCATGCAGATTTACTCATTTTTTAAATGTCTGAGTTTTAGAAATCCGCCTGGAAAACTGACTATGTTAAAAATTGTGATTATGGTCCTTTTTACGCCTCTGTTGACGAAGTCGCCGGCGGCCTTATGTTTTCAGGTTGTCCGTCCGTCCGTCTGTCTGTCTGTCCATGATAGGTTTTCGCTACCGCAATAACTTGAGAACAGCTGAAGGGATCTTGGTAAAACTTGGTGGAGGTATGTATAATGAGGTAAAGATGAACTGATTAGATTTTGGGGTCAGGAGGTCAAAGGCCAAATGTCAGAGGTCATGTTAGGTAAAAATCCTGTTACCATGATAACTTGTGAACCAGTGATGGGACTCTGACCAAATTTGGTATTCTTATGTAGAATGATGTAAAGATGAACTGAGTAGATTTTGGGGTCAAGAGGTCAAAGGTCAAAGTCTATAATAGGTCTATAACTTGAGAATGGCTGAAGTGATCTAATTCAAACTTGGCACAAGTATGTATAATGATGTAAAGGTTAACTGATTAAATTTTGTGTGTCAATAGGTCAAAGGTAAAAGTCTATACAACAACAACAAACAACATGCATTTTAAAGGCCATTTTCCCTGCTAGAGCGGGGGTTAGCCTTGCGGTCCCCATGACAATCTTCTCCATTTTGCCCTATTTTCTGCATCTCTCCTTGTTAACCCCCTTGCCCGCATTTCTTCTTCCACCATCTTTAGCCAAGTCTTTTTCGGTCTTCCCCGTCCTCTGCTTCCTTCTACATTCATTTCCATCACTCTTCTCAACCAGTCACTTTCATCCTTCCTCAACACATGACCAAACCATCTCAACCTGTTCCTCTTCACAGCATCAATCACAGGCTCTATTCCCATCATCTTTCGCAATTCATCATTTGTCTTCCTCTCTCTCAACGATACTCCACACATCCACCGAACCATTCGCATTTCCACCCTTTCCAACCTTCGTTGCTGCTCTACGTTTATTACCCATGTCTCGCTCCCATAAATCATAACACTTCTCACACATGCAGCATACACCTTTCCCTTCAGCTTCAACGACACTCCCCTCATCATCAGCACGCCACCCAGTTCCCGAAACTTCTTCCATGCACATCTCACTCGAGCAACCGTTGCCGAGTCTGATCCACCTTCTCCATTCAGCATGTCTCCGAGGTAGCAAAATGTTTTCACACCTTCCAGCTTCACGCCGTCTCCAAGATCCAACTCAACATTTCCTCCATCTGCAGCTCCCTCTGTGCACACCTTACATTTGAATGTAGCTGCCACACTGGTTAATGACCCTCTCAGACCACTACATTTTGGTGAACCCACTCAGCGCACATTGTACATTGAATGGAGTTCACTCCGACACCCTTCCTGCACACAGCACATGGCCACTTCCCAGTTCTTTCCACCTCACCACATGCTTTACCACTTGCCATCACCTTTGTCTTTCCGATATTCACCTTCAGACCTTTTGTCTCCATACATTCCTTCCACTTGTTCATCTTTTCCTTCAGTCCATCCATACTTTCCGCAATCAACACCAGATCATCTGCACACAACAACTCCCACGGTAAACCCTCCTTTACGTTCTGAGCCAGCACCTCCATCACAGCTGCAAATAGTAGTGTAGTGGACTTAGTACCGACCCCTGATGCACTCCCACCTTCACCTCAAACTCACCACTGTTCCCGTCCTTCGTCCTTACAGCTGTGCGCACTCTTTTGTACATTGCCTCAACTCCTAACTTCCTCAATGCCCATGTCAATACTTCGCGTGGAACCCCATAGAATGCTTTCTCCAGATCAACAAACCCAAGAAACAACTTCTTCCCCTTCTCCATGTACTTCTCCTGCATCTGCCTCACAATAAAAAGTGCGTCTGTCGTTCCTCTTCCTGGCATAAATCCAAACTGCATTTCGTCGATCTTCACCTTCTTCCCGATCCTCCTCTCCAACACCCTTTCCAATACCTTCATTCCATGCTCCAATAACTTTATCGCTCGGTACGAGCCACACTCCAGAGGGTCACATTTCCCCTTGTATAGAGGGACGAGGGTACTCAGTTCCCATCCACTGGAATGCGGCCTTCTTTCACCACCAGATTACAGATCTCTGTCATTCTCTTCACACACCAACTTCCTGCTGCCTTCAACATATCTCCCACAACTCCCGTCGGCCCTCCCGCTTTTCTACTCTTCATTGCTTTTATCACTTCCTCAACTTCCTTCTCAGTTATCTTCTCTGCCGGTCCTAAAACTTAGTTACTCTCTATGTTGCCATCCCATTCATTCTCTGTATTCAACAGCATTTCCATATATCTTTTCCATCTTCCTTCAATTGTCCCCCGTCGCACCGCGGAGCGAAAGGGGGACTATGGTTTTCCCCTACGTGCGTGCGTGCGGATTTGCGGACATGTATGCGTACATACGTATGTGCGTGCGTACGTACGTACGTGCGTGCGTAAGCGAAGGACCGAATTCTAATTTGGTGTGTGGGTGCAACCCATGTCAAAATCCAAGATGGCTGCCACCATGTATGTCTGACGCCATGTATGTCTGAAACTTCACGCCGTCTCCTACAGGTCGCACAAGATCTTCCTGCAACCCTCTTATGGTTAAACTGCCAAAATCAAGACTCTGCTCACCTTCACTCCTTCATTCCTCTTTTCTCCCACCTCCCGAACAAACTCCCTCACTCTCTTCAATCCCACTCCTCCCTCCAAGTCTTTAAAACAGCTGTTCACCACCATCTCTTATCTTCCCCCATCCAAAACCTTGATCTTTTCTGTCCCTGTTAAGTTCACCCCAAATCCGCTTTTTTGAAATACCAACTTCTTTCCTGGAAGTCCTTGGTGTCCTTGTGTTTTATACTTCACCCACCCCCCCCCCCCCCCTTTCCCATGCCTCCTCCCCCCAAGCCCCTCTCCCTCCCACACATCGCCCGAAGTCCCTGCTCTCAAATGTTGTGTTTGTGTGCTTCCCCTTCTCTCCCCATCTTGTCTACCGCTCCCTCTTTTTATATATTTTGTTTGTCTGTTTGATTTGTTTGTGTGATAAATGTTAGCTCTTTCACGAGCCTCGATTCTGTATACAAAAGAAAAGAAAAAAACAAAAAAAAACTTGTGAGCGGAATATCTTGAAAAATAAGCGAAGTACCAACTTCTAATCTGATGTGTGGGTGTGTCTAGGCATAGGGAAGAACGCTATTGAAAATTGGGTCGCCACGTCAAAATCCAAGATGGCCGCCACCATATATATGTCTGAACCTTGAGTGAAATATCTTGAAAAATAAACGAACTACTAACTTCTAATCTGGTGTGTGGGTGTACCTACGCATACGGAAGAACGCTATTTAAAATTGGGTCGCCACGTCAAAATCCAAGATGGCTGCCGCCATGTATGTCTGAACCTTGTGAGTGGAATATCTTGAAAAATAAACGAACTATTAACTTCTAATCTGGTGTGTGGGTGTAACTACGCATAAGGGAGAAAGCTATTGAAAATTGGGTCGCCACGTCAAAATCCAAGATGGCCGCCTTGCGTCTTCCACTTTGTCAACTCACATAATTTCACCGACGGGGGACCTAGGCATAACGCATGTTCCATCTGGGTCCACAATGATTTGTCCCACTTCATCCTTCAAGCAACTCACCCCCATCACATCACACCTCTCTTTCGCTGTCTGCTTTGCAATCCTGAAGACCGCTCTCTGACCCTCTTCCAAATCCAAGCGTTCTCCGAACATTTTCCTACATGCCTCCTGCGCCTTTGCTACCTTTTTCTTTGCAGCCTTCTTGGCTGCCTTATAACTTTCATGCTCTGCATTTTCTGCTCCCGTACCCTTCGCCTTCTGCCACTCCTTGAACTTCTTCCTCTTCTCGTCAATCCCCTTTCCAACTTCATCATCCCACCACCATGTTTCCGAGTGTCTCGGTGGTCCTTTTGTCCATCCACATACCTCACCAACGGCTCCCAACAGACTAGCTTTCATTGACATCCAACCACTTTCAAGCTCAACCACATCATCCTCTACCATACTCAGCCTCTCTTTTAATGCCTCCCTTGCTGTCACCTCTTTCAACCTCCACACCTTCATTCTCGGTTGGTACTTCACCCGCCGAGCTCTCCTCGCACCTTTCACCCTTATGTCGCAGACAACCAAGTGGTGCTGTGAAACAGCCTCCTCCCCCGGGATCACCTTTGTTGCACGGAGGTGCCCCCTATCTCGCCTACGCACCATCAGGTAGTCAACGGTTGTCGTCGACCCACCTGACGTGTATGTAACAAGCTTATTATCCTCTTTCTGGAACTGAGTATTACAAATCAACAAATCAGCTCCATCAGCAAACTCCAAAATCCTTTCACCTTCTCCATTTCTCACACCATATCCGTAACCCCCATTAACTCCCTCAAAACCGTCCATACTCCTTCCCACATGTCCATTTAGGTCTCCTCCTACCACAACAACTTCCTCATCTTTCACGTTTTCCATCAGCTTCTCTATCGCACACCAGAACTTGTCCTTCTCTTTATCGCTCCGCCCAACCTGCAGAGCATATCCCGAGATGACGTTCACCAAGAGCTTTCCAATCATCATTTTCACCATCATCAACCTATCACTCACTCTAGTCACTCACCACACTGTCTACAAACTCCTCAGAAAACAGGACACCAACACCATTCACGCCCTCCGGGCACCCTTGCCACACAAACTTGTATTTCTGTCCCTGCCTACCCTTCACCATTCTCACACCACTTCCCTTCCATCTCGTCTCTTGCACACAACATATGCCCACTCTTCTTCTGACCAATACTTCCACCACTTCTCCTGATCTCCCTGTCATTGTCCTTACATTCCATGTCCCAAACCTCAGAAACTGATCTCCACTTCAGGCTGTACCCTGCCCATATGTAGTTGTAATTGTCATGGTTCTCTTTTTGAGGCAATGTTTTTATGGCCGGATGCCCTTCCTGACGCCAACCCTCTTAGTCGCCTCTTACGACACGCAGGGATACGGTGTACCTATTCTAAACCAGGGTACACACCGGGATATTACACATGTATTCCACGAACATCGTGCAAAAACTGACCGTCTTCACTGCAGACCTATGAACTTCCAATCAACAGCAAGATTATGGAATCCATCATTGCAGTCGATATAAAATCCTTCCTTTTTTCCAATGGCCTGATCTCAGACCATCAGTTTGGATTCAGACCAGGTCACTCCACCTTGGACATTCTGCTTCTGCTCGCCCAACAATGGCCCTCAATGTCAGACGTAAGATCAGGGCTGTCTCTGGACATATCTCAAGCTTCCAATACAGTCTTCCAATACAGTCTGGCAATACTGCCATACTCTCCAAACTCTCTGCATATGGCTTCCAAAGCCATCTCCCCACATGGCTTACTGACTTCCTCTACTTTCATCGCCAATGTGTGGCACTTAACGGAATCCTTTCATTGCTCCCTGTCAATGTTGTAGTGCCCCAAGGCAGTTTTTTTTGCCCAGTCCTCTTCCGAATGTTCATCAACAATTTATCTGACTTTGCAAAATCCTCTATCTGTGATAACCCCACCCTCTGATGTGACATCCCTCAACACTCAGATAGAAAGGCAGCCTCTTCCCTTTCTGCAGACCTTGATAGAACACTCACTTTGCCATCACATGCAGGTCTGTGGTCTCTGTCTTGTCTCACCTCCTTTCTGGTCATTGCACACTCTGCTCTCTTTGTGCTCTGTCCTACCAAGGTTTCTGCAGGGCACACATTAGTTCCTCTTTTTTTTCCCCCTACTTTTGGAAGCAACTTCCTCATTCTCCTCAATCTCATCCTTCTCTCCATGGCTTTGAACAGCTATTCAAAACCATCTCAGATCATCCGCCATGCACAACTGATATTTTCTAACCCCTTTAACCTTCCCCAAGCCTACCTCTTTTTTCCTCCTAAGAGTTTGCTGCTGTATCCAGCTTGTGTCCTCCCCAAGCCCTCATTCTTTCCGCACATCCCTTATTTCACCAAGTATCCCTCTATTTTCTCCCTTAACCCTACTGTTGGTACTCTGCCTTACCCAGAAACACACCTCCCCCAACCCCTTTCTACTGTTCCTTTTGTTCTCTTGCATCCTAATCCATTCCATCATTGTAATATTCCTCTACGAGCCTCGACATTGTGTAAAAATAAAAATAAACGAGCAAAGTGAAACATGAGGGTTATGACCACACTAATTGATGTGTTCATCATCTTTGCATGCCTATGCCTCCTTTGCGTGGCAATATAAATGTGTGATTTAGCATTCGTAATGTGGGATTTCAGCATTCGTAACGTGTAATTGCAGCATTCATAACGTGTGAATTGTGCCATTCATAACGTGTGAATTGTGGCATTCATGACATGTGATTTCAGTATTCGTAATGTGTGATTGTTGCATTCATGACGTGTGATTGCAGCATTCATCATGTGCGATTGCGGCATTCATATAACGTGTGATTGTGGCATTCCTAACGTGATTGCGGCATTCCTAACGTGATTGTGGCATTCCTAACGTGATTGCGGCATTCCTAATGTGTGATTGCGGAATTCATAACGTGTCATTGTGGCATTCATAATGTGTGATTTTAGCATTCATTACGTGTGAATTGTGGCATTCATGATGTGTGTATTGTGGCATTCATGACGTGTGGATTGTGGCATTCATAACGTGTGATTGCGGCATTCTTAACATGTGATTGTGGCATTCCTAACATGTGATTGTGGCATTCATAACGTGTGATTGCAGCATTCATAATGTGTGATTGCGGCATTCATAATGTGTGATTGCGGCATTCATAATGTGTGATTGCGGCATTCTCATAATGTGTGATTGCAGCATTCATAATGTGTGATTGCGGCATTCATAATGTGTGATTGCAGCATTCATAATGTGTGATTGCAGCATTCATAATGTGTGATTGCAGCATTCATCATGTGTGATTGCAGCATTCATAATGTGTGATTGCGGCATTCATCATATGTGATTGTGGCATCCATAGCATGTGATTGCAGCATTTATAACGTGTGATTGTAGCATTCATAACGTGTTATTGTAGCATTTGTAACGTGTGACTGTGGCATTCATAACGTGTGATTGCGGCATTCATAACCTGTGATTGCGGCATTCATAACCTGTGATTGCGGCATTCATAACGTGCGATTGCGGCATTCATAATGTGTGATTGCAGCATTCATAACATGTGTGTTGTAAATCAAAACTCAGACCTCATCCAAGAAATGAGGTTTTATTGAACTATATCTCTACTCATCCTACAACACAAAATAATGTAGATTACTAGCACTACAAAGAAAGCAATCAAATGTACATCGACTTCTAGCTTTCTGCAAGCAAGCAATTACGTACCTGTTAAATCTCGATAGTCTCGGCACTGGGTTACAGAATGCCACCAGCCCGAGCACCAAATGGACCCAACTTATATAAGCTCACTCAAGGTCGTCCCTTCGCCCGAATCTTCTCTTCACTCAGCTCGAGACATTACATCATATTTCATCACATTCACCCTTTGTCAAAATCAAGCAAGCAATAAAGCAATGACAAGAAAATGGAAATGCGAAGCAGTCTAATAAAAGCACAGAATTCTTGCCAACCAAGACGTTTCAGTGGCTGGCACAGACGGCCCGAATGGGTGCGATATATCCCTTCCCGACCAGATCCTTCACTGCCCGTAGCGGTAAGTTTGTCTGCCACCGATAGGATTCTTTGCGGATTATCTGCCACCGTTGGGATTGGTGACCCAGGTAACGAAGTATCATCTCCGATCATCCCGTCCACAGACTCCGGTGAATCATATGGCTTCAATCTGTCGGGGATCTCTGTGGCATATTGCGGAGGCATATTGGCGATGCAGTCACATTTCTCGAGTTCTTTGTGAGCTAAACGTTGAACTTCTCCGAGACATTCACTATCTGAAGCACTGTGCCAAATTTGGCGATCTTAGTTGCCCTCATTGCCGAGTTGTTCTGCCGACAAACAGACAAACACACAAATGGGATGATCGCAACACTCGCGCGCTCAGCCTATGGCCGTGGCTTAAGTAACTAGAGAATTCACAGAGCACCTTACCCCACGCAGTCTTGAGAAAACTGATTTAGGAACAGTCTTTTCAACTCTTGCTTTGTTTCTGAACACGATCTTTATTAGCTTTGTTCATGAACTTTGAATGAAAGGCACTATGGAATAACTAAAAACAGTAAGTTTCCTGTTTGGAATGAATTTCAATTTTGTTTGACTGCCAGAAAAAAAACATTACCTTACATCACTGTACGCATATGTGCTCGGGACGAGATTCCGTGCAATTTGACAATTTCAGGGCTAAAGTACTGCTTAAACTGCAGTTTCGTGTTTCGATTCATGTTCCGATTCGTATTCCAATTTGTGTTCAAGCAATAGTGTTCAAATTGGAAAATTCAATTGGCATAAAGTTGTTCCTTGATCATAGATTGATTGCTATAGATAGATAAACAGACAGACAGACAGACAGACAGACAAAGTCAACCAACTGATTAACCCCATTTTTTGCTTCACGCATGGTTGGTAATTATCATGTACACAGGCTGCACAAACTTTCTGCTCACCACATCCCATATGCGTGGTCCAGGACAGTCAATCGGCAATTCGCCAAATTTTGAAAGCATGTGCGGGAACATGGGAACACCCACAAAGGCTTCCTCTTTACCTAACAGGCCAATGGTGGGAAGACGAAACGTCCCCACATAAGTAATTTAACAATCACTTTTAATCACAAAGAAACCATAAAAATAAAACACAAAACAGCAAATAACACAACATCACTTACATGTGCGTTGTACTTGCTTATCTGTGTGTACCACCTGTTGCATTTGTGTGATTCTCGCTTCTGCATTTATCACAAAACATTTCCTCTTTTACACCAACTTCATTATTCATTTATATTTTCAATTTTCCACCAATTTCATTATTAATTTATGTTTTCAAAGTGTAGCGTACGTATTGATAAAATGAGCAAATGGCATTGTCCTCGATACACACAAAGTATCCCTTGATTGGTTTGTTTTGCTTTTCCCATTCGATCACATTGCTCCTTTTTAATTATGTTCACTCTGACATCTCGGGTTTCAAATCCATTTGCCGTATTAATTTGTCCATCATCTCCTCATGTTATTGTTGTAAAGGTTCAGCGATGTCCCCAAGTTCCTTGTCCTCCGTGTGGTATATTGACGACCTCTTTCCTGAGCCTTAAGCTGGATCTCCCCTCGGGGTGGCATTGCTAGGTTGATGCCCTTGCATTGACACGTTGGAAGCACGTTTTGGGTTTTCATCCAATGAGAAGTTTTTATTTTAAATGGCCAATGAGGAATGGTCTTACTCATGCAGATGTAGGTTTAGCCGATGAGGATTTGTCAGGCGTTTACAGATTAATTGATGACAGTGATGTGACCTAGCTGGTAAGTCCTTTGATATTCACTGGGTTTTCCTGTCCGTACTGTAGTTTAGCATCATCGGCAAATCAAAAGAGACTAGGGTATCACAGAATTGATAAAATTCCCTTAAATTGATGGAAATGATAAAACAGAACATCGTGATTTGAAATTGCAGCCGCTAAGCCAGATGTGATGAAGGGTCCGAGCAATGTGGCCGTGATTGTTGGTCCCCACCAGACTCCCTGTTTGTTTATGAGAGCGGGCAGCATCCTATCTTTTGAATTGCGAAGCTTCCCAGAATCCTTTTTGAGGAGCCTTTGTTGGCCAATAAGGTAACAAACCTCTAAATCACCATTTGAAATCAAAATATTTTGCTGATAATTTGACATCATTCTGCTGATAATTCATGTAGACAAACATTTTGATATTACAAAACCATCCAAAGAGCAGATTCACTTGAGTCAGTCACTGCTTCGGCTTTGATAGAAAGCACAAGTTGAAGTACCCTGGTGTGTGCAGGGAGGTCCATGGTGTGTTCGGTGAGTGCCCTGCAGGTGTGCAGTGAGTGCCCTGCAGGTGTGCAGTGAGTGCCCCCCTGGTGTGTGTGGGGAGGTCCATGGTGTGTTCGGTGAGTGCCCTGCAGGTGTGCAGTTTGTTCCCCCCTGGTGTGCATGCAGCAAATGCCTTCATGGTGTATGTAGCAAGTGCCTTCATGGTGTATGTCGCGAGTGCCTTCATGGTGTGTATAGCGAGTGCCTTCATGGTGTGTGTGGTGAGTGCCTTCATGGTGTGTGTGGTGAGTGCCTTCATGGTGTGTGTGGTGAGTGCCTTCATGGTCTGTGCAATGGCATAGTTGAGTAAGATGGCCCTGTATGTAATCACTCGTTATGACATCAACAGAGATGCTTGAAATTCCATGTATCATTCCAAAACTTAAGCTGCTTGTTTCCTCCGCCACTGAAGGTGGATGGAGGTTAAGTTTTCACCCCCATCTGTTTGTTTGCGAACATAATATCTCAAAAGATGTGGACAGTTTCAGCCGAAATTTGGTCGAGAGGTTGGGTGTGACAAGGACGAAATGATTAGATGTTGGTGAAGATGAGTGAAAAGTGAATGATGATTAGATTTTTTTTTTAATGAGATTTTTAAACTTTTCAAGTGATTCTTCACCATTGAGTGACAAGGCCAAACACGATATACACTCGTGGCTAAAAAATATTGGCACCTTTGCACTTTTTTCAAATAAAGCACCATTTCTTCCAGAAAATTGTTGAAATCAAAAATTAGTTTGGTATCCACATTTGTATTTCTTTAGTTTGCAGTGGAACAAAACAAAAAAAGCTGAAAAAAAAATACAAAATCTTAGGTTATTCCACACAGAACTCCTAAAATGGCCTGGACTGTATTATTGGCACCTTTTCGAAGTTTTTAGAAATAATTAGATTTGAAGCAGGCGATTCTCCTTTACTTTGGAATTGAACTCACGTGTGATGAGTTGCAGGTGCCTGCATTATAAAAATCACTCATTCAACCAGTTTTAATAGAGACAAGGAGCCATTCTGCTGTTTTCTGTCACTGTGTGTACTGCAATGAGCATGGAGAAAAGAAAGAAAACCAGAGAATTGTCTGAGGTCAGACACAAGATTGTAGCCAAGCATGGACTATCTCAAGGCTACTAGTCCATCTCCAGAGACCTTGACGTGCCTGTGCCCACCATACGCAATGTTATCAGGAAGTTTAAGGCCCATGGCACTGCAGCCAACCTCCCTGGACGTGGCCGCAAGAGTAAGCTTGATTAAAGATTGCAGCAAAGGATTGTTCGAAGGGTGGAGAATGCACCTCGGTCAACTGCCAAACAGACTTGAGCTGACCTTTAGACACAAGGTACGACAGTTTCAACTCGCACCATCCATCGCAAACTCAATGAAAGAGTGTTCTATGGTAGGAGACCCAGGAGGACCCCACTGCTGAGAAAGAGACATAAGAAAGCCTGACTGGAGTTTTCCAAAACACACCTGAACAAGCCAAAATCCTTCTGGGACAATGTCCTGTGGACATATGAGACCAAATTAGAGCTTTTTGGGAAAGCACATCATCTCTATGTTTACAGAAAACAAAATGAAGCCTTCAAAGAAAAGAACACCGTCCCTACAGTCAAACATGGAGGAGGTTCAGTGATGTTTTGGTGGTGCTGTGCTGCCTCTGGCGCTGGTTCCTTGAATGTGTGCATGACACCATGAAATAAGGAGATTACCAAGGCATTTTGGAATGCAATGTTCAATCCAGTGTCAGAAAGCTTGGTCTCCGTCGAAGGTCATGGGTCCTGCAGCAGGACAATGACCCCAAACACACTTCAAAAAGCACCCAGGAATGGTTCAAGACAAAACACTGGACTGTTCTGAAGTGGCCAGCAATGAGTCCAGATCTAAACCCCATTGAACACCGGTGGGGAGATCTGAAAACAGCAGTTGGGAGAAGGCACCCTTCAAATCTGGGAGAACTGGAGCAGTTTGCACAGGATGAGTGGACCAAACTGCCAGTAGAGAGGCGTAGGAAGCTCATTCATAGCTATTGGAAGCGCTTGACTGCAGTTATTTTGTCCAAAGTCTGTGCTACCAAATATTTAATCTTAGGTGTCAAAAATGTTGTCAATGCCATTTCTTTCTATTTTCTGATTTAAAAGGATATATTAAGTTCTGAATCAAAAACAAAGATTCTGTAATATTAACGGTGAAATAAAGAATTGTGGGGACAAAATACTTTTGTCAATTTCAACTTACTTATTTTTTGAGAAAATTGTGAGTTATTCGAAAAAAATGCGAGGGTGCCAATATTTTTGGCCACGACTCTATAGCATGATATTTCAAAACGTTTTGGGGGACTAATGACACAACCAGCTGGATGAGTTGGTTTGGCAACACAAACAAGCTGATTAGATTTTGGTTCAGGTCCGAATCCAGATCAGGCCTATCAGTGGGATACAAAACGTAAACTGTTCAGCCTGGCGGAGATATGAACCCTTCCGAGTGCCGTTCTAGTTGGATTTGTACTTGTCTTTTGCTTCAAAACGAGTGCAGTCCAATTTCAGAAATATATTAAGCCTAAATTTGCATTAATTAGGAAGCAATATGCTATTCCCAGATGGACTTGGACCAGAACGGCTCGTTTTCTTCCTTTGCAACAGTAATTTTAATAACCTCATTCCAGTCATTTGAGTCAACATTGAATATAAAAAAGGATAACCAAGTGCTTTCCTTATTGTAAAGTTATTTTTTGTTTTCTCTTCCTGCCCCATTCATCTTGTTGGCCCGTTCCCCACCACAATCCCTTCTGTGTCAGGCTGTCCGGGCCATAACCTTCTTTTCTTTTTTTACCATTTGAAGCTGTCTACATAAAATTTTCAACAAACCTTTATTATGAGAATTTGGAGAATGCAAATGAATAAAATGTACAGTTGTTGCTGCTGTTTCCGTCTAGTTTAGTTAAGAGTACAATGAGGATGTGGACCTACTTTGCATTTTGAGTTGCTTTCTAGTTCCTCTTTTTCCCCACCTTTGGAACCAACTTCCACATTCTTGTCAATCCCATTCTTCCCTGCAGGTCTTCAAAAGCTGTTCACCACAATTTCAGATCATCCCCCAACCAAAACCATGATCTTTCTGCCCACATAAAACCACTCCCTCCACCCGCTCCCCCAGATTTCCATTTTTTCCTTCCTGAGAGTTTGCTTTTGTATCCAGCTTATCCACCCCCTTCATCCTCCATTACCTCTCATCTCATCCGTACCCTCATCCCTTATTGTCAGTCTCCATATATTTTCACCCTGCTGTTGGTTACCCCCACTTTCTGCTGTTCCTTTTTTACGTTGTGTCCTGACCTGTTTTGTGTTCTAGCTGTTCCACAAGCCATAACGCTATCCCCCCCCCCCCCGCCCCCCAAAAAACACCAAGTTATCAAAGTAACATCTATTTCTCTTTTTAGCTGTTGTTTTCGTCAAGATTAGTTGTTTTGTTGTTTTTTTTTGTTGTTTTTTACAAGCATGAGACTCGTGCAAGAGCTAACATTGATCACAAAAAGATAAACTGACACATAAACCATATGCTAAATGGAGCGGGAGACAAGATGGAGAGCAGGGACGTTGTGAGATCTGTGGGAGGGAGAGGGCTTGGGGAGAGGAGGCATGGGAAAGAGGTTGGGGTGGGAGGGGTAAAAAAACAAACACATGGACACTGCTCGGACTTCCAGGAAAGAAATCGGTATTTCAAAAAAGTGGATCTGGGGTGAATTAACGGGTGTAGAAAAGATAAAGGTTTTGGATGGGGGAAGATAGATGGTGGTGAACAGCTGTTTTAAAGACCTGGAGGGAGGAGTGGGATTGAAGAGAGTGAAGGAGTTTGTTACAGAGGCGGGAAAAAAAGAGGAATGAAAGAGTGATGGTGAATAGAGAGTCTCGATTTTGGCAGTTTAACCAGAAGGGGGTTGCTGGCAGATCTTGTGCGACCTGTAGGGATATTTGGGGGACAGAGCACAGAGAGAGCTGGGGGAGCAAAGCCGGAGAGGAGTCGGCAGAAGACAGAAAGACCACCAACCTGCCTGCGGTGGGCGAGTGAAAGGCCCTTGGAGTTAGCTTCATCGTGGGAGATTCCAATGATTCTGAACGCTTTGGTTTCAACAGCGTGATGACGAGCTAGGTGTGAGGCAGGAGCACCAGCCCAGAGGGGAGAGCAGTATTCCATTGAGCTGCGGATGAAAGCTTTGTATGTGGTGAGGAGCTCAGGTGTGCCAAGGAAGGACTTTGCACGAGGGAGGATGCCCAGTCGGCGACTGGCTTTGGAGGCCAGCTTGGAAATGTGGTTTTCCCAGGAAATATCATGGCGGATGGTGAGACCCAAAAGCTTGAGCGACAGAACTTCTTGGAGAGGATTGTTGACAAAGTAGATGGGAGGGTTGTCCAGTCGGTCTTTTCGGAGAGACATCGTGAGAGTTTTAGTACAAATCGGAAGTAGATGGGCTTTTCATTTTGAGATGATTTCTCGTTATCCTCGCCAGCGGAGAAGGTATTGCATTTGGGTTTGTTTGTTGCTTGTGAAATCGAAGATTCGCGAGTATATCGGTTGGTCTGTTCTGTTTGCTGTCTGTCTGTCTGTGTCCGACTGTTTGAAAGTCATTCACCTACAAGTTGCATTTTTACTCCAATGTTCACAAAGCTTAACCACCGAGGTCGTCACAAGCAAGAAGACAATTGTTTTTTTTAGGTCAAAAGTCAGGGTCACAAATCGTAATTTTTCATCCAATTAATTTGATAAATAAATATGAGGGCCATACCAAAAGTTATGAGCACATTTATTGTACAGAAAAACAAAGATATATGTAAGAAAGCTGATATTGTCAATAGTAACTGAACAAGTACACACTGGAAGTGTACAAGAGGCGACAATACTTTTCCACAAAATCTCCAGAATGATCCACGCATTTCTGCCAGCGCTGCATGAGCTTAAAAATTCCACTGTGGCACAAGTCCGTTCCAACACTTTGCAACCAGCTAGGTACGGCCATCTAGACTGCCTCGTTTTTATAGTGCTCGCCTCTCGTGTGATCTTCCAAGGGCCCAAACAGATGGTAGGCAGGAAATCAACGAGTCTGCATCCCTCAGCATCCCAGAAGACGGTTCCCATAACTTTGTCGGCAAAGGATACTCTTTTGGCCTCTTTTTTGGAGATGTGGAGTGATGCCATTCCATGGTTTGCTTTTTGGTGTTTGGGTCGACATTGTGGAACTAGCATTCATCACCAGTCACGATACGGAACAGGAAGCCATCACCATCAGCAGCACGCGTGTGTTTTTGTGTTCCTCCATAAGCAAACGAGGAACCCCATATGAACAAACTCCACCATATCCCAAGGTCACTGTCATCTCATGTACGGCATGGTGCCCTCTTCCCAGCTATGCTGCAATCTCCCTAACTGTCACCCTTCAGTCCTCAATGATGAGCGCATCAACTTTCTGCTTGTTGCGTCAGTCGTGACGCTTCTGGGCCGAGCACAGTGTGGCTGATCGGCAATGTCAGTGTTTCTGTCTTTGACGTGTTCACCCACTTTCTGACACTGCAAATGCTCATGCAGGCATCTCCATACACCTGACTCAGTCTGCTGTAGTTATCTGCAGCTGAGTTGTTTTCCTTAATGAGGAATCCGATCACTGCATGTTGGCAAAACAATATGTCGTTGACAACCATTTTGTTTAATGGACTGTGGGAACACAAGTGTTGTGCATGGGCCGACCCTGTTTATATTGGAGAAGATAGATGGATATATGTCGCTAATAACTCGTGTTCTACTATATTTGGCACAAACGTGTGGAATCTATTCGTACTCATGGCTTTTGGTACGGCCCTCGTATATACTAGATAATAAACTGAAAAACATGAGCGGACGGTGAATCCTCGTCGAGGTGAAGCCTCGGTCAACCCACATGAGTATGAGTATTAATTACACACTATTTGAACTTAGGTTTGACCACGCGTACGTCTATTAATTACTTATTGTTGCCCTTGGCTTCGTTAATGATCTACGTTAATGGTCATTAATGATGACCTGAGCGTCCCAAATTGATCAAGATGGTACTGGCCTCTCCCAAGTGGGCAGCTGTTCAGAAATGAGGCCAGGCTAGGTAGTTTGAATGTGGGAGCAATTGGGGGGGGGGGGGGGGAGAGGTGGTGGAAATGATGCAGAGAAGGAGGTTGGAAGTGTTGGATGTGCAGGAGACAAGATTTTTTTCTTTTCTTTTTTTGTATGCAAGATTGAGGCTGACTCGTTTAAGAGCTATCACATCAAACACATATTAGCACATAAAACACAAAAAACATAAACGGCAATAAAGGGAGGGGGAGACAAGATGGGGAGAGAGAAGGAAGCACACAAGCACAACAGTAGAGAACAGGGACATCGGGAGATCTGTGGGAGGGAGAGGGCTGGGTGGGGCAGATGTGGGGTGGGGGGGAGAGGGAGGGAAGGGGTGCACGGTACAAAACAAATTGATACTACAAGGAATTTCAGGAATGAAGTCGGAGATTGAAAGATGTGGATTTGGGGTGTATTAACGGGGGTAGAAAAGATCAAGGTTTTGGATGGGGGGGGAAGATAAGAGATGGTGGTGAACAGCTGTTTTAAAGACCTGGAGGGTGGAGTGGGATTGAAGGGAATGGGGGAGTTTGTTCCAGAGGTGGGAGAAAAGAGGAATGAAGGAGTGAAGGTGAGCAGAGAGTCTTGATTTTGGCAGTTTCTCCAGAAGAGGGTTGCTGGCCCTTCTTGTGTGTCCTGCAGGAATATTTGGGAAATTTATTTTGTGAATTTTTTGGGAATATTTAGATGGAAAGGAGACAGGGCAAGGATGTTGTTAGGAGGATACAAGCTGTTGCATGCAGGTGGGGATGGAAGGAGTAATAGTGTGGGAGCAATAGTGTAAGAACAATAGTATCGGAAGAGATCAGCAAGCGGTGGTCAGAGTGGAAAGATGGGAGGTTTGGATAGTTATGACATGGGTGGTGTTACAAAGGCAAATGGTGTGTGTTATGTCAGTTTATTGGCCAAAATGGGAAGGACTGGGTGGAGAATAAGGATTTTAGGGATGCACTGGAGAGAATGATGGGAATGGTTGAGATGGAGGTGATGCTGCGCATTGCGGGGGACGTTATCGCTCATGTGGGAGCAGTGGATCCAGGTGAAAACGAATGTGTTAGTAAATTTGGTTGGGGAACATGGAATAGAGAGGGTCAAGAGGTGGTGGAGCTGGTGGCAAAGAATGGGATAGCCATAGCTAGTTCATTCTTTCAAAAGTGGGAAAGCTGCAAGATTACCTATAGGAGTGGACAGCATAGGACAGAATTGGATTTGGTGGTGGTAAGGGAGTAACAGCTGTAGAGGGGTAATGATTGAAAAGCAGTGGCGGGAGAGAATGTTACCACCCAGAACAAGCCTGTGGTGTTTGTGGTTAGGATAAAGAAAAGGAGAGAGGTTAAAAGCAGGGGTCAGAAGGTTATTAGGTGGGTGAAGTGTAGGGGAAACATTGCAGTAGAGTACAAGGAGAGGGTGAGGGCCAGGTATGAGCAACTTGGCGAAGAAGTGGAAGGTTTTTACTGGAGTGGACGAAGTATGGGGAGACATTTAGGAGAATTGCAGAAGTGTTGTGTGAAAGGATGTCAGGAAAGGGTGCATCCTCGAGGGATAGAAAACAGGTATGGTGGATGGAGGAGGAAGCAAAGGCAGTTGGTGAAAAGGAGGTTTGGAAGAGGATAGTGGGAGGTAGCCAGATGTGGGGTTGCTGCACCTGTATGGGCAGAAGAAGAAAGCATCAAGGAGAGCTATGGATAAGGCAAGGAATGATATGGAGGAGGAAGTGTTCAAGTTGGAATAGGATGGTGGGAGGAAGATGATCGATAAATTATTGTGACGGATGAGGATAGCAGGGACATGAAGGGAGTGGGGAGTGGTAAGCGCGAGTTAATCAAGGATGGTGGTGAGAGGCCAGTGACAGAGGGGCGCAGTTTTGAAGGTGTGGGAAGGATATTTCAAAGAGCTGTTGAACCGGGAAGACGGCAACGGTGAGCTGGAGCTACCAAGTTATGTGGAGTTGGTGGAGATCATGGAAAAAGTGGTGCGGACGGCAGTGAAGAGGGTGAAAAATGGAAAGGCATTGGTGAGGTGTACAGAGATGATAGTTGCAGTGGGAGAAGTCGGAGTCAGTTGGACGAAGAGGTTGTTGAATGTATCTATAAGAGAGGGTTCAATTCTGGAGGTATTGGAGGACAGGGTTAATTATGCTGATATGGAAGGAGAAGGTGGATGTTGAAGATCAGGGAAAGTAAAGGGGCATTACACTCCTCAATCATGTCATGAAGGTGCTGGAGAGGGTTCTGGACGGGAGGATAAGGAAGAGTGTGGAGAAGGAGATCCGAGAAAAGCAGTCTGAGTTCAGAAAGGGTAGCGGGGTGATGGATGGGATGTTCATGCCGAGACAGCTGGTGGAGAAGAGGTGCAAGGCGCAAGGTGAAATGGCATTGGGATGTGTAGCCTTGGAGAAAGCCTCTGACACTGTCCTCAGAGAGATGGTAATGGCGACACATATGGATGGGAGTGCCGGAAGCAAAAGTTCGGATGGTGGAAGGGATGTACAAGGGAACGAAGGGAAGAGGTTTGGTTGGTCCTTGGATGTCATAGTTGTTCAGTGTGAACATCGGTTTGAGGCAGGGAAGCTCCTGTTTATCATGCTGATGGAGCTGGTAAGCAGAAAGGTGAACATGAAAGATTTTCTCGGGAGGATATTGTATGCAGACAATCTGACTGTTTGTAGTGGAGAGTGGGCGGGAGATGCAGGAAGTACTGGGGGAGTGGAAGGAGGCAATTGAGAAACATGGGCTGAAGATGAGCTTGTAGAAGACTGGTGATGTGGGTCGGACAGCAGAGAAAAGAAATTAATATCAGGATAGAGGGGAAGGAGATTAGACAAGGAAATAGGTTTGAACAAGTACAGATACATTCAAAGTACACCGCCCCCATGCCAAATAATTAAATATCCTACAGCGCGGCATTGCCGGGGTGCCTCTGGCGCCCGGCAATACCACATTGCAGCTCATAGAGACTGCATTGGGAGGGAGAGGTGTACAATAATTGATTGATTAATTGTATAATTAAAATCAATAAAAGATTATCACAAAATATTTTCTTAATCAATTGGCTAATAGCATAACTAAACTACTAGTGCTTCATCTGAAGATGTATCTTTTAGAAATATAATTAAATAAGTCATTAAGAAAAAATGAGATTATTAATTGATTAATCAATAAATAATTAATTGATTAAATGATTAATCAATAAATCAAAAATATCCTTGATAGCCACATCACTTGGTCACTGTCATGTCCAAATATTAGCTTCCGAGCTCAAAAGGTGCCTGAGATATTGGCCAAATGAGAAAGAAAATAAATAAATGATTAATAATTAAAATAAATAAATAATAATCATTAAAAAATTAAATTATTAATCAATTCGGTCATAGAACACATAAACCACCACCATTTCATCACAATCTGTAACTTTAAAAAAAATTTTTTGGTCATTAATCGAATAATTAAATAATAAATTGATTAATTAATAAATCAAAAATAGCCTTTGCAGTCAAATCACACTGGTCATTGGCATGTCCAAATATCAGCTTCCTAACTCAAAAGGTGCCTAAGATAATGGCAAGAAGAGAAAGTAAATTTAATTAAATAAATAAGTACTTAATTAATCGCTAATAATTAAATAACTCCTCAATTAATTGATTAATCAAAAAAAAAAATACCGTTTTTGACAAAGTACCTGCTCACTATTGTGCCGAAATTTCAGCTTCCCAGCTCGAAAGATGGCTGAGATATCGCCCAGACAAACAAGAAAGAAAACAAGAAAACAACCAGAGTGAAAACTGAGTACTCCCTTTCAGCGTACGTCACTGCCGAGCCCCCTTCGGTGCCCGGCAATGACGGTATGCAGCGCCTGGAGATGGCATAGGAAAGGTGCGGTGTACAACTACCAGACTGGAAACTGAGTTCTCCCTTTTAGCGTGCGTCATTGCCTAGCCCCCTTCGCCTTCGGTGCCTGGCAATGACGTTATTCAGCGCCTGAAGATGGCATAGGAAAGGTGCGGTGTACAATACCTGGGAAGAAACTGTGACTGAGGATGGTAAGTCAGAGGCAGATGTGCGGAGGAGGATTCGGTGGGTGTGAATGTGTGGAGGAGGGTGGAGGGAGTAATGGCAGACAGAAAATTTTCAAGGAGATTGAAAGGAAAGGTTGTGATATCTTCTGTAATGCCGGCCTATTTTTACGGTCTGGAGAGCGTGGCACTGACATGATCAGGATGCAACAGGACAAAAGGAACAGCAGACAGAGGGGAGGAAACACCAACAACAGAGCTAAAAGCCAAGACAGAAGGTGGCAGACAAACATTGTGTGTGGTGAGGAATGGGAGGCAGCAGAGGATGCATGTGGTGGACAAGATGGACGCAGAAGGAAACTGTCAGGAGGGAAAACTGGAAATTTGAGAGGAGGTGGGATTGGGTTGGGGTTAGTGGGGTTAGCAAGGGTAGAAAAGATCATGGTTTTGGATTGGGGATGATCTGAGATGGTGGTGAACAGCTCTCTTTAAGACTTGGAGGGAAAAATGAGATTGAAGAGGATGTGAAAGTTGATGTCACAGGTGGGAAAAAAGAGGAACAAATGAGTGCCAGTGAGCAGTGATCCTAGATTGATGTAGTTTCACCAGAAGGCGGTTTATGGTGTACCTGTGTGTACCCTGTTGAAACCTGGTGGGGACAAAACACGGAAAGTGCAGAGGGTGCAAGAACAGAAAGGAGGTGGTAGAGACAAAGACCATCGACTTGTCTGCGATGGCGAGTGACAAGCCCATAGATTCAATAATCTTAAAGGCCTCGGTTTCCATGATGTCAAGCTGAGCGAAATGTCAGGCAGGGGAGCTAGCCCAGAGGGGTGAGAGCCCATATATTCAATAATCTTAAAGGCCTCGGTTTCCATGACGTCAAGCTGAGCGAAATGTCAGGCAGGGGAGCTAGCCCAGAGGGGTGAGCAGTTCTCTGTCAAGCTGTGGATGAAGGTCTTGTAGGTCGATAGGAGTTTGGGTTTGCCAAGGAAGGACTTTGTACTACAGGGGATGCCTAGTTGGTGGCTGGCTTTGGAGGCCAACTTGGAAGTGTGGTTTGCCAAGAAAGATAATGGCTGATAGTGAGGCTCAAGAGTTTGAGTGACTAAATTTGTTCAAGAAGATTGTGAAGAAACTACATGGGAGGGTTTGCAGAGAGAGAGAGAGAGAGAGAGAGAGAGAGAAAGAGAGAGAGAAAGAGAAAGAGAAAGAGAAAAAAAAAGAAAGAAAGAATGAGAAAATGAAAGAGGGGTGTCATCAGGAAATAAATAAAGGTGTTTGTAATCTCTGATTGCTCTTTCTAGTTTTGTTGTTTTTACCTCCAATGGGTCACAGGTCTACAAGAGCTTTGCGTGGTTGTTGGTGGGGGTCGATTTTTGTAATGTGCACCCATTGACAGCTGTCGGTCGCCACCCGTATTTGTCGCTTAACTTCACCCACCATGGTCATGGCACCCAGATTAAATAATTTGGCCACCATCTTGGTTTCCTGGTGGGCCTAAAACATGAGGCCTATGGGGTTCTGCTGATTATATACTGCCTGGGATTCTTGCGTCAGATTTCCATTGACTTTGTTTGGGTCGTGTTACTCACGATGAGGTAGGCCCGAAAACAATCTGTCGAATAAAAATTCTTATTATGGTTTAATCAAGCCTGTCAGCACGCACGGTATGCAGCTCCCTAAAAAAATTGTTGCCTAATTTTTGAACGGCCCTATATTGGGGTTAAACAATCCGTGACTGTGAGAAATCGGCTCGTTCTGATATAACCGTGGCACAGGGTGTCATGGATGAGAGGTGTTGAGCTAATCTTTTAATAGTGCATTAAATTCGTGTTTCCCAATCACGCTGTTAATCTTTTAAGAGTCCTTTGAATGCGCGTTTCCCAATTGGCCCGTTACCGGATTTTGTTGCAGGTTGTGACCGCAGTGCGGCCATTCTTGTTATTTTCTATTTTTGGGCTTAAGATTACATTGACTCAATCTACACCCACAGCCGCTCTCCCTTTCTTACACGGCAGACACAACAAGGCCTCGGCGAGACTACGAGGTTGACGGTCGCGACTACCACTTTGTTCCGACCCGCGAGCAAATGGAGCGGGACATCCAGGACCACCGGTTCATCGAAGCGGGCCAGTACAATGGCCATCTGTACGGGACCAGCGTGCAGTCTGTGCGGGCGGTGGCCGAGAAGGTGAGACTCTTCGGCAACCTATTGTTTGACCTTCCGAATGTTTGGCCTTTCAGAGTTTCGTTTTGATTCTCGCAACAAACCTTAGAAGCATTTGATCTCAGACACATTACCTCTGCAGGGCAAGCACTGCATTCTGGACGTCTCCGGTAATGCGATAAAAAGGCTGCAGTTGGCACAGTTGTACCCGGTGGCCATCTTCATCAAGCCCAAGTCCGTCGAGCACATCACGTTAGTCTCTTCGACTCTCTTTCGTGTCCTGACGGGTCCATGTTTGATTACGTTTGGCTGTTTTTCCATTTTTACCAGCTTATAGTTGAGCTGTAGTTTTGAACTGTGTACTGCTTAATGAAACACTTTACTTCTCATTCCATAGTCGTTGATAATTTTTTCCCAAATATCCATTTTTGCGTTCAAATGCAATGTTCAAAGTTGCATGGGTGAACATCCATTCAGTTCCTTACAAAAGGCCTGCTTTTATGAATTTTGCCATTTCCTGCATGTTCTTTGTTTTCTGCTCTTGAACTCATCTGTAGCTTTTCCCTCGATTACCTAAGCTGCTCATTCTTCCTGTTAGGGAGCTAAACAAGCGGCTCACAGAAGAACAGGCCCGAAAAGCCTTTGAGCGAGCGGTGAAGTTGGAGCAGGAGTTTGGAGAGTTTTTCACAGGTTGGTGAAACCTGCCTGTGACCGAGTCTTTGCATCTTCGTGCCCTTTGACCCGTGCCTCATACAATATCTAAGAATTGGAATTTTTTCACGTTTAATACTTCAACCTTGAAAGCATTGCCATGGCTTTTGATTCTGATTGATTGGTGATTGGTAACAATCTAGATCACAAGTCTAGATAGCATGACAGACGGACAGACGGCCACCCACATTCACCTGCACATTAGTTGTCATGTTGTCGCGTTATTCTCAGTCGTCTTGTTCCTCACTGTTATTTTTCATTTTATGCTATTAGTTTGATTTGGAAAAAGAACAAAATATTTTTGCTCAATTCTGCAGAAACAGCTAATTTTATTCGTGGGACACAACATCAAGCATCGTCTATGTGATAAGATTAAACATTAAATGACTTGAACATCCTCCTCCAATCAGTGATATTGTAAGGCCCTGTGTTTAATGACTATGTTGCCATAGACCCTGTTTTTGTCCCTTTGGTAAAGTAAAAGGATGTTATAGTGTAAAAATACCAAGCATCTTCATTGGTTGACCAAATCTCCAGTCTGCGTTGCTGATTTTTGTAATTTGTGTTTTTTGCTCCGAACCATGCCATCCGTGCTTTCCCTCCCACAAGCAATGCTATGAGCAGGGATTGTTTTGACCCAGAAATACCAAAGTGATCTAATAGATCTTTGGCGTTTTCTCGATGTTTATTTCTCAGCATAATCACCACCGCGATCCACACGTTTCTACCAACATTCAAGTAGTTTTGTGATGTTTTCACAATAGAACTATGCGTCCTGCTGACTTAACCAGTGCTTCACGGTGGCCATGACATCATCGTCGGATGAAAAATGTTCTCTACAAAGGTTTTCCTGAAGTCAGAGATAGAGATGAAAATGTGATTGAGCCAAGTCAGGGATGGTGATCCTTTTTGGCGATACTCCTTTGACTCTCTCTTGCTCTCAGGATCGTAATGGTGAACCGACTCTCATCTCCAGTCATCTCATCTTCAGTCAGTCATCGTGTATCTCATCTCCACTCATCTCATCTCCAGTCATTCATCCCAAATCCCATCTCCACTCATCTCATCTCATCTCCAGTCAGTCATCATATATCTCATCTCCACTCATCTTATCTCCAGTCATCGTATGAGATGAGTGGAGATGAGATATGCGATGAGTGACTGGAGATGAGATGAGTGGAGATGAGATATACGATGACTGGAGATGAAATGAGTGGAGATGAGATATATGATGGATGAGATGAGTGGAGATGAGCTATACGATGACTGGCTGGAGATGAGATGAGTGGAGATGGGATTTGGGATGACTGACTGAAGATGAGATGAGTGGAGATGAGATACCCAATCAGTCATTATATATCTCAGCTCCACTCATCTCATCTCCAGTCAGTCATCATATATCTCATCTTCAATCTCCACTCATCTCATCTCCAATCAGTCATCATATATCTCATCTCACTCATCTAATCTCCAATCAGTCATCATATGTCTCATCTCCACTCATCTCATCTCCAGTCATTCATCCCAACTGTCATCTACACTCATCTCATCTCCAATGTCAGAATCACAAAACTTTGCACCCAGTGACGGGAAGAACTACTGTGCGGACGGCGCTTTGTTTCATTTTAATATCTTTACTTGTTTTGGAGAAAAACAATAGGAGGCATTACTTTTCAATACACCATTGTATTCTAACCAAACTGTTTTAGAGGAACCATCACGAGAAGAAGAAGAAGAAGAATGGGCAATGTTTAAACTTTGTGGGGAGGCTGGTTGCACATTGGTAGATTAATATGGTATGAGCAAGCCACAGGACCTAACTTAGAAGAATCTTAACTTCTGTTATATTATCATGGAGGACAATCAGACATGGAACATACAGCACTTCACAATTCTATTATTGGTGTGAAATACATGGAAGTGTGTTCCTGGTGGCTTTATCGTCGACGGTGAAATTGTTTTGGTGACCATTTCAAATGTTGACCCTTTTGGTGGCTGCTTCATCGTGCTACTTTGTGTCGTGGAATATTCTGTGCCGCCTTTGTATGACACCTTCACCTGGCTGTGCTGTTTTTGCTTTTGTGTTGTGCAGCCGTAGTTCAAGGAGAAACCTTGGATGAGATTTACAACCAGGTGAAGATGGTTATCGAAGAGCAATCCGGTCCATACATCTGGATCCCATCTCGTGAGAAACTGTGAAGGAGCCAACGCGACTTCTCCCTGTCCGGAATCATTCGGCACCATCGGTTCACCCAGCCTTCCTTCCCTTCCCTCCTCCCTGATGATCCCCCCTGTGTCCCTTCCCCGTGGCCTTTGAAGCCTTGCCCCACTTCAGTCCCAACTCGCTGTAGCCATCAACACCAAAGTCGCATTCCCTCCCACTTCGTTCTTGTTTGTTCAGCTCGTGTCCAACTGCTGCTGCCAGCTTCCATCTCCAAGCCTTCTCAACCTCCGATCCAGCCCTTTCCATTCGACTTCCTGCTTATTATTCTCCCACCCATTGGAACATCTTGTATTACTTGCGATGTTGAAATGATCCCGAATGGTTGACGGGAGGATCAAACAGCCTCGGCCTGGTTTCTTTATTTCATTTTCTTGAAGCCTTGTGAGGGGGGCCTCGGATGATGCAAGACAAAGCGAATCGATTGTCGAGCCATCTGTTTGAGCTGCAAAGTTGGGCGTGCAGGTTCAAAATGGCGGCGGCAAAGGGGCCAGTTCTCATGATGACCCCAGTAATTCTGGGTTTGAGTGCTGATGTAAGACTATCGATTTCGACAAAATGTCGCGCCCCCTTTCCAGCCCCCCACACCGCTCACCTGTTCAAATGGCTGTTTTATCGTCGTATAGCAAGCATGGAGACGCAGCATTTTGAGACTTGTTTGAGCAGCCTGAATGTCCTTTTCCTCCTGTGATCGGTACGTTAGGGTTTGCACTATAGAGTTGCGGAGGTCCACGAAGCTCACCTCTGTGTTTGTCAGACAGGGGAGCAAATGGGGATTGTACACAGAAGTGGGATTGATTGCAAGAGCAATTGAAAATAAAGAAAAGATAAGTTTGTTTTTTTAAATGACCATACGTCCCTCTGGTGTTCCTCTGTGCATTTGGCATGCAGAGTGTTGCCAGTCATGCTGGCCTTTTGTCCTGAAGTTTCCACTCTACCTGCTTACTAATGAGCTGTAGGTAAGAGGGGTATGTGACGAAAGGAATACTTGACGAGTTTGTAGAACCCGGATGCTTTTGCACCCTCCAAGTGCATTCCTCCACTCTCCTCGACAACCCGAGGCATGAGATGCCATAAGGGAGGACCACATAGTCTCAACACGTTGTCCGAGCTTGGGTTTTGCTCTCGTTTGCTCAGAACCTTTTCCAGCAGTTTATTTTTGCAACAACCCATTTCCATGAAAGAACCTTTGACCCAGGCCCAGATGTACCAAGAGCTTTTCCATTACTAATTCCTCGGACCAAACCACATCAAATTGAGTCTTTATTTATTTTATTTTGGCATAGAAGAACTCGGTGTTGCCGATGATACAACGTGTTTCTCTTCTTTTTTTTAAAATATATATACGTGTTTAAAAGGATGATCTTTATCGAGTTGTTTGTTTTTAATGTGAGAAATAGTATGGAGTGACGTCGCTTGCTTTCATCGAAGTGACTTGGCAACGGTTCACATTGAGGATGATCAAAGAGGAGACGAATGTACTTTTGTTGGGTTTGTCGAGCTCGGATGACACAGCGTTACGTCTCATTAACTTGCGTTTGGGTTAGAATTCCATCGTCTGTCACCATCATCCAATTTAGCCAGATGTCAATAAGAGATGACTGTGATGGTATTTTGTAATGGAAAAGCATCCTTGGGCCCGGCAGAGTTGGTCGGGATCATGCGGTATGAATCAAAGTGGAAAAGGGTTCAAGTGTCCTCCTTGGTTTCACACCTTGGTTTCCTTGGTTTCCTTGGTTTCACACCTTGGTTTCCTTGGTTTCACACCTTGGTTTCCTTTGTTTCACACCTTGGTTTCCTTTGTTTCACACCTTGGTTTCCTTGGTTTCACACCGGCTCTCCGCAAGCTCCTTTAGATGCGATGGCCGCACTTGAACTCTTCACACCGCCAACCTTCCCTCCAATGGTCCCCTTCATTCGTGCACTCTTCCATTGCTTCTTCCTAATTGTCATCGGCCCCATCCTTCTCCCAACCCCTTTCTTGACATTCCTTCCTCCAGTACATCTGACCCATGATCTTTCTCCCACATGGTGCTGCCCCCCTCCGCAGGTAGGCACATCAGCGCTGTCCGTTAACATGGTTTGCGTGTACATTGTATCACCATGGTGAGTTAATGAAATGGCTTGACAGCTTCATCCTTTCTATTGCTACATCATTTTGCAGAATTGGTTTAATTGTTTTCTACATAGGCTATATACTTTCAAGGGGAGTTAGCTTTCGGGTTATTATTTTGGCATCCATTGGAATTGGGATAGACAAGCATGTAAATACTATACTTAACCAAGCGTTTCATTTTGTGCAGAAAGGGGATGTATTCCAATAAATCCACCACTGAACACATCGTCCTTTGTCATTATTCCGGGCAAAATCAAAATCTCAAACTACTACCCGAGCTTAGTCCTGCACTGTGATTCACACAAGTATTCCTATTATTGGGAAGACTAAACGAAATACCGAATCTGCTCATTGTGGCATAAATCCCTTTAAAATATAATCCAAACTAGAGTCGGTGGGGTAATGGTTAGAGTGTTCACTCTGAATCTGGGAGGTCCGGGGTTCAATATAACCCAGGCCGAGTCATACCAAAAACTGTAAAAACGGTACGTACTGCTTCCATGTTTGATACTCAGCATTTAAATAGGATCGAGCATGGACAAACGACTATATGTTGGCAATCATTGTGCCGTCTTTGGGCCTTAAGGCCTTTTCCTGCATTGGAGTTCCTTGTAAGGGAACACATTATTTTTACAAACAAACTATTACACAAGTAGCTTTCAAATGACCAACTTGGGAAACTTGTAAACTAAAGAGAGTACCCAAATTGTGAACTATTACACAAGTAGCTTTCAAATAACCAACGTGGGAAACTTGTATACGAAATGGAGTACCCAAAATTTGAACTATTACACAAGTAGCTTTCAAATGACCAACTTGGGAAACTTGTAAACGAAAGAGAGTACCCAAAATGTGAACTATTACACAAGTAGCTTTTAAATAACAAACTTGGGTAACTTGTAAACTAAAGGGAGTACCTAAAATGTGAACTATTACACAAATAGCTTTTAAATAACCAACTTTGGAAACTTGTAAACTAAAGAGAGTACCCAAAATGTGAACTGTTACACAAGTAGCTTTTAAATAACAAACTTGGGTAACTTGTAAACTAAATGGAGTACCAAAATGTGAACTATTACACAAGTAGCTTTTAAATAACCAACTTGGGAAATTTGTAAACTGAAGAGAGTACCAAAAATGTGAACTATTACACAAGTAGCTTTTAAATAACCAACTTTGGAAACTTGTAAACTAAAGAGAGTACCAAAAATGTAAACTATCACACAAGTAGCTTTTAAATAACCAACTTTGTAAACTTGTAAACTAAAGAGAGTACCCAAAATGTAAACTATCACACAAGTAGCTTTCAAATAACCAACTTTGGAAACTTCTGAACGAAAGAGAGTACCCAAAATGTGAACTATTACACAAGTAGCTTTTAAATAACCAACTTTGGAAACTTGTAAACTAAAGAGAGTACCCAAAATGTGAACTGTTACACAAGTAGCTTTCAAATAACCAACTTTGGAAACTTGTAAACTAAAGAGAGTACCCAAAATGTAAACTATCACACAAGTAGCTTTCAAATAACCAACTTTGTAAACTTGTAAGCTAAAGAGAGTACCCAAAATGTAAACTATCACACAGGTAGCTTTTAAATAACCAACGTTGGAAACTTGTGAACTAAAGGGGGTATCCAAAATGTGAACTATTACACAAGTAGCTTTCAAATAACCAACGTGGGAAACTTGTATACTAAAGGGAAGACCCAAAATGTGAACTATTACACAAGTCGCTTTTAAATAACCAACTTTGGAAACTTGTAAACTAAATGGAGTACCAAAATGTGAACTATTACACAAGTAGCTTTTAAATAACCAACTTTGGAAACTTGTATACTAAAGGGAGTACCCAAAATGTGAACTATTACACAAGTAGCTTTTAAATAACCAACGTGGGCAACTTGTAAACTAAATGGAGTACCAAAATGTGAACTATTACACAAGTAGCTTTTAAATAACCAATTTTGGAAACTTGTAAACTAAAGGGAGTACCCAAAATGTGAACTATTACACAAGTAGCTTTTAAATAACCAACTTTGGAAACTTGTAAACTAAATGGAGTACCAAAATGTGAACTATTACACAAGTAGCTTTTAAATAACCAACTTGGGAAACTTGTAACTAAATGGAGAACCAAAATGTGAACTATTACACAAGTAGCTTTAAAATAACCAACATGGGAAACCTGTAAACTGAAGAGAGTACCCAAAATGTGAACTATCACACAAGTATTTTTTAAATAACCAACGTGGGTAACATATAACGCTCGAACTCTTGGCACATTTGTCTTTTTTTTTCTTTTTTTTTCTTTTTTGTATACAGAGTCGAGGCTCGTGAAAGAGCTAACATTTATCAAACAAACAAGTAAACAAAGTATATAAAAGTGGGAGCGGTCGACAAGATGGGGAGAGAAAGGGAGGAAGCACACAAACACAACATTTGAGGGCAGGGACATCGGGAGATGTGTGGGAGGCAGAGGGCCTGGGGGGAGGCAGGATAGGTATAAAACACAAGGACACCAAGGACTTCCAGGAAAGAAGACAAAAGTCACCTCAAAAAAGTGGCTTTGGGGTGAAATTAGCGGGGGTAGAAAAGATCAAGGTTTCGGATTGGGGAAGATAAGAGATGGTGGTGAACAGCTGTTTTAAAGACCTGGAGGGAGGAGTGGGATTGAAGAGAGTGAGGGAGTTTGTTCCAGAGGCGGGAGAAAAGAGGAGTGAAGGTGAGCAGAGAGTCTTGATTTTGGCAGTTTAACCATAAGAGGGTTGCAGGCAGATCTTGTGCGACCTGCAGGAATATTTGGGGGACAGAGCCCAGAGAGAGCTGGGGGAGCAAGGCCGGAGAGGAGTCGGTAGAAGACGGAAAGACCACCAACCTGCCTGCGGTGATTAAGTGAAAGGCCCTCGGAGATAGCGTCATCGCGGGAGATTCCAATGATTCTGAACGCTTTGGTTTCAACAGCGTGAAGGCGAGCTAGGTGTGAGGCAGGAGCACCAGCCCAGAGGGGAGAGCAGTACTCCATTGAGCTGCGAATGAAAGCCTTGTATGTGGTGAGGAGCTCAGGTGTGCCAAGGAAGGACTTCACACGATGGAGGATGCCCAGTCGGCAACTGGCTTTGGAGGCCAGCTTGGAAATGTGGTTTTCCCAGGAAAGACCTTCGACGGAGACCCAGCTTTCTGACACTGGGTTGAACATTGTGCTCCAGAATGCCTTGGTAATCTCCTGATATCATGATGCCATGCACACATTCAAGGCACCCAGTGCCAGAGGAAGCAGAGCAACCCCAAAACATCACTGAACCTCCTCCATGTTTGACTGTCGGGAAGGTGCTCTTTTCTTTGAAGGCTTCATTTTGTTTTCTGTAAACATAAAGATGAAGTGCTTTACCAAAAAGCTCTAATTTGGTCTCATCTGTCCATGGGACATTCTCCCAGAAGGATGTTGGCTTGTTCAGGTGTGTTTTGGCAAACTCTGGTCAGGCTTTCTTATGTCTCACTCTCAGCAGAGGGGTCCCCTTGGGTCTTCAACCATAGAACCCCCTTTCATTGAGTTGGCGACGGATGGTTTCGAGTTGAAACTATCGTACCTTGTGTCTGAAGGTCAGCTTGAATCTTTGTCAGGTGATCGAGGTGCTTTCTCCACCATTCGAACAATCCTTCGCTTCAATCTCCGATCAAGTTTTCGCTTGCGGCCACGTCCAGGGCGGTTGTCTCGTCCTACTGTCCAGAGATAACATGGACAGCATGACACTTCATCGCCTCAACATGGGAAACTGACAGCCCCAGCCATAGTGTGGCTATATAGTAACCATGGTACCTCTTTTGAAGACCTTATACACTGTTAAAAGCTGAAGAATGACTTGGTCCTGTGGATCGTGGTGAGTTGGTTGCCAGCTTTTGAGGTGTGTTTTCCCCAATAAACCTCCAAACAAATGCAGAACTGATGGAAGGCTGAGTGTTTTCAGCTGAGGAACAGAAGGATGACTTGCTAGTGAGTGGCCTTGACTCCGAGTTCTCTATCCATGCATTTACTCTTTTCTAAAGACAAATCCGAGTATACACACATGTGTGCCAGCCCATAGGGGAGAGCAATACTCCACCCAACAGTGAATGAAGGCCTTGCAGGTTGACAGGAGTTTTAGGTGTGCCAAGGACGGACTTAGTACGACGGAGGATGCCCAATCGGCAGCTGGCTCTGTAGGCCAACTTTTAAATGTGGCTTACCCAAGAAAGATCATGGCTGATAATGATAGTGAGACCCAGGAGTTTGATTGACATCTTCCTCAAGAGGATTAAGAAAGTAGAGAGGGGGGTTTGCCAGGCGGCCCTTTCAGAGCGAGTGAGAGTTTGAGATTCGTTAGGATTGAAAGACATATTGCAAGTGTTTAACCAGCTTATCATTTTTTTTCTTGGTCTGGAGGGAGAGAAGAGGCTGCAGATTGCCTGTCTGAAGGATGAGGGATATCACAACATCGGGCGGACTAATCGGCAAATAGATAGAGGATTTTTCCAGAGTCAGAGGGATTGATGAAAATCATGAATAGGACTGAGCCCAAAATACTGCCTTGGGGTACTCCAGCCTTGACAGTGAGAGGAGATGAAAGAATTATATTGCAAGCCACACATTGGTTGTGAGAGTAGAGGAAATCAGTAAGCCATGTGCGGAGTGTTGAACTTGGATGCCATAAGCAGACAGTTTGGAGAGTAAGGCAGGATGTCAGACTGTATCAAAAGCATGAGATATGTCAAGGGGAATGGCACTGATCTCATGTCTGACATTGAGGGTCTCCATGCGTTGTCAGGTGAGTCAAAGAATGTCCAAGGTGGAGTGATCTGGTCTGAAACAACATCACGATCTATGGAAGATCATGGTCTTCGTCAACCTTATGGAAGTATTTGATATGGTCTGTAGGGAAGGCCTGTGGAAGCTACTGTACAAAGTCTGCTGATCCACTAAGTTGGTCAACATCAACAGATCTTTCCACGATGGCATGGTTGCTCAAGTGAAAGACTTATGAGTCACTTCCTGTTACCAATGGCACAAAGCGAGGCTGTATCCTAGCTCCCTTATTATTTTGCATTACGTTTTCCTCTATGCTTCAAGATGCTTTCGGAGATTGTACACAGGGAGTGATGATTGAGTTTCACACCAACAGTAGTGTCTTTAAATTGCAGCATCTGAAGGCCAAGTCCAGAATCACGGAAATGTTGCTCCGTGAGCTACTTTTCGCCGATGACTGCGCACTCTTCATTCATAATCTTGAATATATGCAATTTATTTTCACCTCCTTTGTGCAATCTGCTCGTCACTATGGCCTTACAATCAGCCTCAAGAACACCAAGGCTATGTTTCAGTTGAGACCAGAAGCTGCGTATACCGTCCCTTCCATTACCATCGATGACCACTCAAAGTTGTAGACAAGTTATGCTACCTTGGAGGTGTCCTCTCTCAAAATGCAATGATTGACGATGAAGTAACATCAAGACTCAGTAAAGCATGTGTGTCCTGATTGACATCATCACATTTGACATGAATGTGGCATTCACCTGGACACCAAGATCAGTGTCTATATCGTCCGTTGTCTTAATGACATTCCTGTACGGATGCAAATCTTGGACACCCTATCATCATCATATCAAAGGCCTTGATCAATTCCATATGTGATGCTTTCGCAAGATTATTGGCATCACCTGGCGAGACAGAATACCTAACACCTCAATCCCAGACCAATGTCGTATCCAAGTAATTGAGTATTTCCTGATGCAAGCCCAGACACCTCACACGCATGGAAGACCATGGAATCCCAAGAGTGCTTTTTTATGGACAACTGAAATTTGGTAAGCGGTCATTTGATGGACAAATAAAGTGCTATAAGGACATCATTAAGTCTACACTCAAGTCTTGTGCCATTCCAGTTGTCACCTGGGATCATAAGGCCGCAAACAGGTGAGCTTGGCGTAACATTTGCTTCAAAGGCCTGAACAACTTTGAATGTGGGACACTTGCTGTCGAGACAGCGGAGACAAGAAAGGAAAACCTGCCAACGTTCATCTCCGTAAGGACCAGTTTATACCTTTGATGTTCGTGGTAGACGCTGTGGGTCCCCACATTGGACAATACAGGTATCACACAATGCTTAGTGAGCACACCAACGAAGGGAAGACATTCTTCGAAAATGATGACTCACACCATCATCATCATCTTACCATTCTCCCCGTGCCTATTGGACATTCGCCTTGCATCTCCCCGTCGAAGTGAGGGACATCATTTCATTTATTACTTGCAAAATCGAAGATTTTTCAAGTATATTCATCGGTTCCGTTTGTGGTTCTGTCTGTTTGTCTGTTTGTCACCGGCCTACAGGTCACAATTCTAAACCGATCGTCACGAAACTTCACCACGTTGTATAAGTCGTCCCAATTGAGAAGCCTATTGATTTTGAGGTCTAAGGTCATATTTCTAAAATCGCCATTTTAAATCCGATTGACTTGAAAATTGAATAGAATTTGCATATCGAGTCACTAAATTGGGAAATTAACTTTTTGAGGTCAAAAGGTCAACTCAAGGTCAAATTTTTAAAATCATCAATTTTCATCTAAAAAGCTGTCAATTCTCATTCGATTGACTTGAAAATTGAACAGCATTTGCACATTGTCACTAAATAGAGAAAACAACTATTTTTGAGGTCAAAAGGTCAAAGGTCAACCTTCCAAAATCATCATTTTCATCTGAAAAATCGTCAATTTTCTTCCTATTGACCCGAGCTTTGATCAAGATTGTCAATTTTCATCTTCATGAAATGGACAATTTACGATATCAATGGAATTTTTTTTCTTGTGAAGGGGGGGTGGCCTTATTTTGCAAGTATCGTGCTCCGCATGACGTCTTCTTGTTTATTTATGGGGCTCAAGGAATCCACATAAGAAATACAGAACAAACGTATTGATGTAGTTCTCTTTTATCTGTTGTTCAAAAGAACTAGGAAAATTGATCTATAGGCTGATATATGTAAAATAGCTTTACAGAAGATAGCATACTGGTGAGTCAGGGTAACAATATACAAGAAACGTCACTTCCCTATCAACCGTCGTCAGCAGCTTCATCCAGATGCTCTTGTTCCCTGTCAGTCGTGTGCGTTTCCGGCTTTCAAAAGTTTTAAACACTTTTGTTGAAGATGCAACGAAACAAACGGAACAGTATGTAGGAACAAAATAATATATGATGAAGAAAAACAAGGCTGATGGAACGTGAGGAGAAGAAGAGGAACCCGGTGTCCATTTTCATCGTTCTGTTGCATCGGGGATTCCTATTGGAGACCATCTTGTAACATCTGCCATGTGGCTCCACACACAACAAAACACGTTATGAAAGTCTGCGTTCTGTCTGTAACATAAGCAGGACTCCAATGTTAGGCCATCCAGTTCGTGCTGGAAGTCTGTTTATTTTTCTGGGTCCCTCGGGACAACCAACAACAACAACCACCACCAACAACAACCACCAACAGCAACCATGTAGTTGCTTTTCAATTGCAGGCACTTCAAACATACATTACATTTTTTCCCTTAAGATGGAAAAGTTCAGTGACCAAGTTATTGTTACACAAGCAAATAGTACGGATGCAAACTAATGCAGTAAGAAAAGTTGAAGCAGAGATCGCTTGCAAAGTCCAACTTAGTCCAAAACCATAAACAACAGATCAAACTCGTAAATTCACATTACATTGCAACAAATAAAATCCAACTCAGTGTTAGCAAACAGCCAATATTGGTAAGGACAATGTTTACAGTTCACTACAAGTCATGTCTGTCTGGTCGATGATTTGTATCTTCAGTGCGGTGTCTTCAGTGTCTCCTTGGACATCGGACTCCGACATTTGGTGCTGAAACCCGGGACTCGCCAGGCTGTGGATGGGAGGACTCACGAACTCCTGGAGACGACAGCAGTTGGTTCGGGTACCTACTTCAACTTAGGGAACAAGGTGAGAGACCGTTTATATCTCTCTTGTGAACAAAGTGGTCGTTTCCAGGTAAAATCGGACCCTTTCCTCCATAGCTTTGAGTGAGTCCAAACCAGATGTGTAAACTTGGTAAAAGGTAGTCAATCCGTTTATGTGGAGCAGGACAAATTTTAAGTGACCAAGGTGGGACCTCTGGTATTAAGGAAGGGAGGTGGGACCTCTGGTATAAGCGAAGCTCAAACAAGGTGGGATTTTGAGACAAAGAGAATTCAGTGACTAAGGACTACAGGGAGTACCCTGAGTAGTGACCTCACTAAGAGGGAAACAAGGTGTCAGAATGGGAAATCAAAATGGACGACCGGGTAAGATCGATTGCCCATTCGCAGGTACTCCGGCGGAGTACATGTTAAAAACAGCTGGGGAGGATTCCGTACGATATGCACACCAGTGGGTTGGAATGACAGTGGATCACAGGTCTGCGTTCCCCGTTGAGGGAACGTTCCAGAGATCAAAGTTAGAAAATTTGAGGAGAACTTTAAGAAAAAGGGATGACGGAAAACGCACAAAGGCAATGATTGGGATACTCTCAGTCAATGGCTGGATGAGTGTGCTAGACAGGAGATGGCCTCAAAATGTGCAGGTTTTAAGGGCGAATTTGAGACAACAAAGAAGCTTATAGCGGTGCTACAGAAACAAATGATAGTGACACAAGAAAATGACAAGATGACAAAGCCTGGGGAAGGGAGTGAGGCCCCCTCCCAACCTCAGGCCATATATGGACCAGATCCCCGCGTATGACTGTATGCCAAATTAATGGGAATGACAGGGACAGGTACGGTCCATAGACCACAAACGATAGCCCCAGTGGTCATGACGGACTTCGGCCCTGTTGAGACGCCGTGACTATGGGGTGACCACCCCCCCCCACCCCCCAAGTCCGTAGACCGGGCATGGAATGAAGTAGACTTACAGTCCATGTCAGCCACCCTCCGGGGATGCCTGGACGACCCGGACAAACTGGGACAACACCTGCTCGAATTCGTGCTCGCTCATCAACCAACACATTAGGATGTGGGTATTATGATGGACCGTATCCTACAAGCAAGGATATGGAGTAAGGCAAAGGTGAAAGAAGCCTTACCGGAACCAGCATCACGGCCGTGCCACCCCTGTGAGCCAGGTAATATGGTGCCAATCAAGAACTTCAAAAGGAAGCACAGCCTCCAACCAAGGTGGACTGGCCCACACCAAGTGCTGTTGGTCACACACACTGCTGTCAAGTGTGAGGGAAAAACTTCCTGGATACATGCATCTCACTGCAGGAGGTGGGTATCCCCAAAGTCACACACACTCCTGTCAAGTGTGAGGGAAAAACTTCCTGGATACACGCATCTCACTGCAGGAGGTGGGTATCCCCAGAGGCACAACACCAAGAGGCCACCCAAGGAACACCTGCATTCACCCAGGGCTACAAACAACCCCTGCACAATGGACCGGGAATGATGCAGATGTTGCTGCTAGTCATGATGGAGACACTGTTAGTACCTAGTGAAACCTTAAACGGACAAGGAAGCAGAAAAAGCCGGGCATCACACCTTTTTTTTGTATACAAGATCGAGGCTCGTGAAAGAGCGAACATTAATCACACAGAAAGACAAACCGACACAAAAACATATAACATCGGGAGCGGTAGACAAGATGGGGAGAGAGGGGGAAGGACACAAACACAATATTTGAGAGCAGGGACCGAGAGACATGGAGACATCGAGAGATCTGAGAGAGGGCGAGGGCTTTGGGGGGGGATGAGATACAAAAGAGGGTTAGACGACCCCAAATATTTTAGTAACGGGGTAGACCCCTAACAAAGAATCCCAGAACATTGGTTCTTATGGCGCCCTCCTCTGTGACGGTCGAAAATAGGCAGAAAGTAGAAATTCCTTGCATTAGTGATACAAGAATAATGAGCGGAGGGTGGCCACAGTACTCATTACCCCCATACCCTGTCAGCTTGGTAGAATGGTCGCGGAAGATAAGAGGGAAATGGGAAGCTGTGCTAGAGCATTTTGCCATTGACAAAGGGGGGAAAATCGGCTCCATCCGACAAATGCACTCGGGATACGACTGGTGAACTAAAAATTATGCCTTAATAGCTTTGATTCAGGACCCAACAAATCAGCCCCAGGAATTCAAATGCCTGGTTAAACATATAACCTGTGCAACATCTTGCGTGGGACAAACGTACCATGTAAACATCACTATCAAGGGGTATAAGCCAGGGGACCATAGGGAAGTAATAAAGGGAAGACCCAGAGAATCAAATATCTACTGGGGGGTTGCCAGAGAAGTTGCTGCGGCCCAAAATCGCACCAATTGCTGGTCTTGTATGACAATGCCGGAAAGCACCTCAACGGGTATTAGGATGAAAGTAGTTACATTGTCACTCAACGACTTATGCTCGAACCCGTTTGGAACCACCTGTATCCAAGCGACATTGGAAAGAACATGGGTGGACAATGATGCTGAGTGCGCTCATAAATTTGTGTATTTTCCCACAATCAAGGACCGAGCAACACGACCAAAACCAGTTTGGGTGGAAAAACAAAAAGGCATGATTTGCATGCAAGGAGTGGGAATAACAGAGGTGGGCATTTCTGATTGCAATGTTGTTATACCTGGGAGAAAAATAAGGCCCTCAAAGGTAGTAATGCAAGTTCGGGTGGGTCAACAGGATAATACTACCACCCTAACGGCTATCATTTTTTCCACTGTCGCCAAGGAAGGAGATGTAGAGGGCATGGAATGTCTTTCAAATCATTTGATTTCTCCACATGGAACTATGTTTGTTTGCGGGGATAAAGCTTACCCATACCTGCCTGATGACTGGAAGGGGACATGCTATCTAGGTTCAGTAATTCCTGAAATCCTCCTGTTAGATAGCCTCGACATCTCTCCGAGAAGGTTCCGTAGGGCAATGTGGGACCGAGACGAACAGACTACGCTCTTTGGACATGGATGGGAGAAAGCATTGGGATTCTTCCTCCCGGGAACAGGAGTCGTTATGAATAGCTATAGGATAGACAAAATTGCTTTAGCCCTAGAAAAAGTTGCCAATGATACCCTACGGGCCCATAAGGAATTGTTAGATACTGTGGTAGAAATGCGGACCATGGTGATGCAGAACCGGGTAGCGCTCGACATCCTCTTGGCGGAACATGGAGGGGAATGTGGGGTGATTGAGGGAAAATGTTGCACTTGGATCCTGAATCCGACAGAGGGAGTAAACAAAGCCATTGACCGACTGAGAGAGAAGAGCAGGAGACTACAGGTGGATATAACTTCCCAGGAGGATCTGGGTATAACAAATTGGCTTTCTGGATGGTTTGGTAGCCTTGGGTACACCATAATATTGTTGCGGATATGGGATTTGGCCTCCATCCATATCCGCTTGTAAATATTCCCCTATTTCCCCAATACTCCCCAACTATCCCCAATCCCCCATTCCCTAGTCCCATTGTCTGTAAACAACACTCTGTAGAACCGACCTTCCCCTTTTTCCCCCATTAAATGTCGTGCCCAGGTTCACCGCATCTCACGTAGACAACTACAGGACATCTTGCTAGTTATTCTTAGTCTATGTCAGTTAAGGACTCGTTTCCATTAATTCTGACTCTTCGTTGCACCAGAATGTGATTGTATGGCACCAGTAGTAAGTTTAGGACCTCCCAATACCTCCCCGCATCTCTTCCTCATGAAACAACAACACCAACAACAACAACAGCGGCGCGGGGAGTGCGCGTCCTCACTCCGGCTTGGTTAGCCGCCATTGACCATGTGCTCCGACGGGGTTACCACTCAGGGGCTGACTGTCAGCTCCTCGTCAAGGGCGGAGCCCGGTAACCCCCCGCACCCAATAAGAAGCGGCGGACCGATTCCATCTGGGGCGGAGCTAACGAGCCGAGGGCGTGTCACTCCCCGCTGGACATACGCAGCCACTTACCGGAGGTGACGTCAGATGCGCCTCAGCTTGGAGAGAAAAGGACGCCACCTCCAGCGCGACGATACCTCCCCGCATCTCTGGACCGGACCGGGTCGATTCTGCCCCTGAGCCAAGGTGCACCTTGAGCCATCGACTGCCTGCCCTCCCCTGCCATCAATCCCTGTGTGAGTCAGTCTTGTCCCGTTTGTCTGTGGTCTGTCGGGAATAAGATAAGACCGTGTATAAGTGCCCACCTTTCTGTGCTGTACCTCTTGTGCCGTGTAATCTAAACGTTCTGCATACCCCATATTATATCCTCCTCCGGAGGTCTTGAGAACTGTACCCCTGGTGTCGTGTCATTTAACCCAGCCGTTGTGTCCTTTCCTTCATTGATCTAGCGTAGCGCGATTCGGCCAACGTTCGAGTATAATCGGGTAACTTGTGCGAACACGGCGGCCATTCCGCTCGGCCCAGCATAACATCTTAATAAGTCGTGTCCGTAACAATTGGTGTCGGGAAGTGGGATCGGTCCCGGAGCGCGTTTCACGCGCTCGAAATTATAACAGCGAAATTTAATTGTGTTTTACAAAAAAAAAAAAAAAACCCGAATTTTGAAAGTCGCGCTATGGCAGACCAAGACGGCTGGGTTCCGGTAGAGGAGAGTGAGGCAGGGTCGATCCAGGACCAAATTGAGGGACGTGAGGAGAGCGAAGCAGTGAGGGTAGCAGGGTCACAAAATGGCGTCGTCGCGCACGAGGTTGCGGGCGCGCAAAATGGCGCCTCACACATGGCCATGGCGACCGCGCCCGCGACCGTGGTAACGCCACCGGTGGATTTGAACCTTTTTCTTATGCAAATGAAGGCCCTTATGGACAAGAATAATGAAGAAATGAAAAACAGTATGGGGGCATTGAGGGACGAATTGGGGGTAATGAGGGACGAAGCGAGGGGTACCGGTGAGGGGTTAGACAATAATTTTAAGGGATTAGACAAGAAATTTGGGAAATTAGACAATAGATTAGGGGAAATACAGGAGGGGTTAACGGGGGTAGAAAATAGAATGGCTGCCCAGGAGAATCAGATAGAGGGAGTGAAAAATGGGTTAGAGGGGTTAGAAAACACCATGGAAGGCAAATTGAGGGACATGAGGGACCAAGCGGAAAGGGAAGTTAAACAAATGGGGCAGCAGATAGAGGGGGTCAGAATGGGGGTAGAAACCAAACTGGATGCTCACAGGGAGGAAATGGAGCAGATGAGGGTGGCATCTGGGCAGGAGATGCAAGTGATGGGAGAGGAGATCAGAAGAGGTGTGAGTGAGGAGGTCGGAGGAGTGCGCGAGGAGGTGAGGCACTGTAAGGAGCACATGGAGAAGGAGGTGAGAAAGGGGACTGTAAAGTTACAAGGGGGCATAGAGGACCTGACGCAGGAGGTGGAACAGCTGACGGTGGGACAGACTGAGTTAGTGGAGCAGGTACAAAGGAACACTGCGGTACTAGGAGGGTTAAAAGCGACACAGAAAGAACTAAAAGACGACTTGATAGCGACGAAGAGGGAATGTCAGATAGTACGTGAGGGACTGACAACGAGGTTGGACGAGGTGACAGAGGTAATGGAGACGAAGGACCGGCAGGTGAGGACGCACATGGAAACGGTCAAGGTAGCCTTGGAGGACGAGCTTGAGGAGACGTACCGGGGAATAAAAGAGGTGAAGCAGAAATTAGAAGAAGTGGAAGAAGGGGTGAGCGAAATTAAGAAGCGACGGAGAGGGGATAAGAAAGAGATAAAAGAGGAGATAAAAGAATTGGTCCAAAGTCTGTGTTTGGATCGTGATGATGTGCTCATTAACCGGATGAGGGATTCGCAGGTGATGGAGGAGAAGCGAAGAGGAAGAGGACCCGGTGTAAGTGGTGACCAATATGGTCGTGCGTATGATGCGCCAGGTGATTTAATGAGCTTGGGGGTCGAGATGGACCCGGGTGTTCGTGAGAGGCCGTTGGTGAAGTGTGCGACAGGTCTGGTGTGCGAAAAAGGAGGTGTGCGAGAAAGTCCGACTCTGGGGTGTGTGAGGAAAAAGTGCGTGCCAAGGAGTGAGGGTGCTGGCGAGAGTGAGTCGGTCATAGCGCGTGTGCGAGGGAGCACATGGAAGCGCGGTGTGGTAAGTGTTACAGAGGGTGTGACGGGAGAGTGTGCGCAAGAGTGTGCGCGAGAGAGGTGTGTAACGGACGGGTGCATGAGGAAAGAGTGCGCTGTCGAGAGTAAGAGAGAGTGCGCTGTCAAGAGTGGAGGTGAGAGTAGTACGAGTGACACGGAGCGTGAGTTGGTTGTGACAGGTGAGAAACGAAGCACACCTGGAATGGTAGAGCGTGAGTGGGAATGCACGCTGGAATTGGTAGTGAGGCACGTGGTTGGGTGTGCGAGTGAGAGCACACCTGTGATTGTCACAGAGGAGGTGACCGAGGAGGGGGCGCGAAGAGGTGTGTTGGTGAGGTGTGCGAGCAACGAATGTGTGCCAAAGTGTTCGGTGGTCAGGTGTGTGACCAAGTCTGTGAGTGGAATGAGAGTAGCTGGGTGTGTAAGGAAAGGTACGAGGAACATGGGAACGGCATGTATGAGCACGAAAGGGGTAGCGTATGCTTGTAAGCATCCAGGTGAGGCATCGACGGTAACCGGGTTAGAGGTTAGAACGACTTATAGCCGACCCGGGCCCTCGGTGCGCGTCGGGCAGCTTCGCGTGCCGCGAGGACCAGCGGGGATCCGAACCACGGCGGTTTCGAAAGAACCGCCGTACGCGATCCACGCTGGGCCTCGCTTTGAACGGCCGCGTCCGTGCTCCACTAGGCGGAGCGGGCAGCCCGATAGGAAGGGTCGTCATGGCGACCACTTGTTGTTGAGGCATTCCGGCAGGTCGAGATCGGGCCATGGGATGGCTCCACGCCGAGGTGGTGCGTGGGATCTCGGCCCGGGTAAGCCCCCGTCCCTGCCCCGAATGCGGGATGTATCCAGCCGCTGGCACAACACAACCCGCATTCATGGCTTGGCTGTACGAAGCCGGGCTTTGGACAGGAATTGGCGCACCGAGAGGCATTAGTGAGTAGACGGGTGATGAGGATAGTGTTTTGGCCCCGAAATTAGAAAAAAAACAAAATTTGATGATTGGCAAGGGATTGGCAGTAATGATTGGCAGATGATGAGTAGTGATTGGCAAATTTTTGATTTGTTGAAATTTGATGTGCAAAATTGGTAGTGAGCGATGGGCCCGATGGGTAAGGGTGGCATCTCTGCCACCCTTCCCATGGTGGGGCAAATGCGCTATAGTTTATGGGGTGTATGGCAGTGAAAACTAGCCCGGGTGGGTTAGGTTATATCGTGTGTAGGGATCTAGAGAGCTGACATTAGGTAACGTTAAGGTTTAGCTAGTGACTGATACCTGTAGTGGGGACGCAGGTAGATTAGTAGGGATGATAATGACGAGGGAGCGCAATAGTTTAAAGGGACGACTGGGAAGCGCAAGTTTCAGAGGGGAGTAGTTAGATGAGATGATGCTGTGTGAGGATGGAACAGGTGTGATTGCACAGGTGTGCAACTGGACAGGTGTGTGGAGCAGTGTATGAGTAGTGAGTGTTGTGGATCAGCGCGAATGCGCTTGGGGAGAGAAGGGTGCAGGTGGCACCAGGTGTGAGAGCACAGGTGTGCAAGTACAGGTGTGTGGAATATATGGAGCAGAGAATGAGTGGTGTGGAGAGAGTTGGAGTAAGTGGTACGGAGTGGTGTGCATGGTGCGAAGGTGTGAATGGGGGAAGAGTGGACCCCCATCACGGATACCCGGGGCGGGTAGTGTAAGTGTTAGGTAGAGGGTATAGGTAAATTGTGGTTGGATATTGGCATTTGTGGTGCGGTTGCAGAATGGTATTGTGGATGGGTGCATTAGTGTTGTGGAAATGGCTGGGCGTGTAGCCTGTTAGTGTGTGTAGTTGGTTTGGGCACTCCACCACTGTGAGGATGTCGGCCAGGTGAGGCCGCAGGTGGGCTCTGGGAGCCGGTAGAGTTGTGGGTGGGGCCCGAGGATCCGGAGGACGGACCCGGGTAGCCCAGTGCCAGAGAGGGCACCGAGTGGGGAGAGCGCCAGAGGGCCTTCCCCAGGTAGTTAGGTTAGGGTAAGGAGCAGGTAAGCTCGGAGGCAACTGCAGTGGTGGAGGTGTGCAGGTGGGTAGACCTGCTGGGAGAGCTACACGTCGCAGCCCAGAAATTGTGCGAGGCACCGGGAGATGAATCGGGGGAGTGAGACCCCAAATGGAAAAGCACCACAGTTTGGTCAATGGGAATTGGTTTTTAGAACCCATAGTGTAAGAGGGCCAATGGTTTGGCAGGAGAAAGACCCCGGGTAATGTAAAGTTGTTAGTCATTTAGGAAATAGTTAGGATTGATGAACCTGTCGCACCATACGCAGCCACTTACCTGAGGTGAGGATGATGACTCCACACCTGTGTTTTCTTTGTTCTGTGTGCAGGAAATAAGAATTGCTGGTTGGATTGGTGAGACGCATCACGACGTGGATGAGACATTGGGGTGATTCCATCTCTCCCTCCTTAGGAGGGACTGATGATGAATTGGTGATGGCAAATTTTGATGTTGAATTGGAGATGGCAAATTTTGATGAGAGTTGGAAATGGCAAATTTGATTGGTTAGGAGGGAGAGAAGACGAATTTGGTTTATGGGAGGAACGGGGAAGACAGTAGGGACGTTTGTTGATTTGTAAAGTAGATGTTTATGGGTAGTGTTGTGTTTTGTGGATACAGTAAGGGGTAAGGGAGGGGCAATGTAGGTTACCTGGTGGGGGGGGGGGGGGGGCGTACGGTAGGAACGTACCTGTCTCACCTGGTTCCCATGTGCCCCAGTGTGCATCACCTTGTATTGCGTGCACTTTTGCGCCCTTACCACCTTACTCACTTGTCTTCTTCTTTTGTCTCCCACCTCCGAGGATCTGGCTTTGGGGCAGAGAGAGAGGAGAGAGAGGTGCTGGCTCCGCAGTTGTGGGCCTGCACTTTCGCTGCTTGCTCCCGGGATCGATACACCATATGGACCGCAATTTTTGTGGCCGCCCACCATGGACCGCAGTCTTTTGCGGCCAAGCACCACCCGTCGATGGACCTCTGGGTCAACGTGGCACCTATGCCATACAGGTGAACCACTTTTAGTTGGCCCCCTGACGGCCACAATAAAGAAATGGACGCGGTTGGCGCCTTTCTTTATTTTTGAAAGAAGCCAGAAGGCCAAGTGCACCACATGAAGGCAAGACCAGCGGCAGAACATCGGCCGGCTGCGACACCACCGGTGACATTGAATATTTTATTGGTGCACCGGATGGTGCTGACTGTGTGATGGGGTGGTGCTTTTTGGTGCTTGGATGGGGTGCTCTGCACATTATTAAAGGCCGTAAGGCCACAGGGCACTCGTGGGTTGGTGTATCGATGCTGGCATGCGTGCTCTCTCTGTGCATAACATCTGCATGTGTTCCTCCAAAAACAGGTCCTGGATCGTAGTGTAAATATCAGTGTAGTCTTGTGTAAATAATGCTCCCTACTGGCTGTATGTTTAGTTTGAGGATTCTTTCCGCGATTCGGTTATCCTGTGGGTGTGTTTCTGTGAGGAGAAGGGTGCAACGTCGCAGGGGGACATATTTACTCATTTGTGAAATCTGTAAAACTGTCGCACTCAGGGTTGAGTTAATAGTAGAGGGAACTACATCTGAGTGCCACACTAACGTAGGTAAAGATTTATCGGGTCGGGACGCCCCGAGGTAGAGAAGGGTGCAATGTTGCGGATATGGGATTTGGCCTCCATCCATATCCGCTTGTAAATATTCCCCTATTTCCCCAATACTCCCCAACTATCCCCAATCCCCCATTCCCTAGTCCCATTGTCTGTAAACAACACTCTGTAGAACCGACCTTCCCCTTTTTCCCCCATTAAATGTCGTGCCCAGGTTCACCGCATCTCACGTAGACAACTATAGGACATCTTGCTAGTTATTCTTAGTCTATGTCAGTTAAGGACTCGTTTCCATTAATTCTGACTCTTCGTTGCACCAGAATGTGATTGTATGGCACCAGTAGTAAGTTTAGGACCTCCCAATACCTCCCCGCATCTCTTCCTCATGAAACAACAACACCAACAACAACAACAGCGGCGCGGGGAGTGCGCGTCCTCACTCCGGCTTGGTTAGCCGCCATTGACCATGTGCTCCGACGGGGTTACCACTCAGGGGCTGACTGTCAGCTCCTCGTCAAGGGCGGAGCCCGGTAACCCCCCGCACCCAATAAGAAGCGGCGGACCGATTCCATCTGGGGCGGAGCTAACGAGCCGAGGGCGTGTCACTCCCCGCTGTACATACGCAGCCACTTACCGGAGGTGACGTCAGATGCGCCTCAGCTTGGAGAGAAAAGGACGCCACCTCCAGCGCGACGATACCTCCCCGCATCTCTGGACCGGACCGGGTCGATTCTGCCCCTGAGCCAAGGTGCACCTTGAGCCATCGACTGCCTGCCCTCCCCTGCCATCAATCCCTGTGTGAGTCAGTCTTGTCCCGTTTGTCTGTGGTCTGTCGGGAATAAGATAAGACCGTGTATAAGTGCCCACCTTTCTGTGCTGTACCTCTTGTGCCGTGTAATCTAAACGTTCTGCATACCCCATATTATATCCTCCTCCGGAGGTCTTGAGAACTGTACCCCTGGTGTCGTGGCATTTAACCCAGCCGTTGTGTCCTTTCCTTCATTGATCTAGCGTAGCGCGATTCGGCCAACGTTCGAGTATAATCGGGTAACTTGTGCGAACACGGCGGCCATTCCGCTCGGCCCAGCATAACATCTTAATAAGTCGTGTCCGTAACAATATCTTGGATTTTATGGGGGCTTACGATAATCGTAAACCTTGTCTTTACTGTGTTTAAAATGAAACATCTTCTTCGCCTGTGTCTTGAGAGATCTTTTCCAAGCTCTAAGTCTCTGTTGGCTCAACCAAGCGAAGGAGAAAGAGAACGAAAACGACGATGAGGAACCGCTAGATACCCCTGTTACTCCGGATCCCTCTGAGCCCACGTCCATGGATGAATTCGATACAAAGGAAGTCTCTCACTTTTTCTTGAATTGCCATGCTCTGTACTCTAAACAGGAGCAGATGATACAGGAGATTGATGATATTATGTATTCCCCAGAACAACAACATGTGCGGGCTTGTATGAGCATGGACCTAAATTAACCTCGATTATCTACAAGGACCGCGTTTGTGTGAGATGGAGGGAGCCAGTTCCGCAGGGGAGTTGGTCGCCCTCTTGTGGAGCACATCTTCATCGGACCAGATGTCTTCGTTGCAGATCTGAAACGTTAATATAATTCCATGTTCTAAGATATTTAAATATATATATTATTTAATATCTGAACAGGAGAAAGGAATTGTCGAAGTAATTTCATTTACTTCCATTTTAAAGAAAAGAATGTAGGTCGATGTTCTCTCAAATGTGTTATTGTATCTCCTATGCAAAAGCCAACTTGCATTTTCCATATGAAATGAACACAGGAATGCTTGTCTTATAGTGTAATGGCCTCCGCAACTGATAAGGATGAACCTTGAGGGTATTGGTGTGATGCTATGAGCATGTGACTAAACCCTCTGGGCAAGCTCATAGCGGAGATATCTTATATTTTTTGCGCTAAATCCCTGTGTATATAAACAGGATGCTCTGGCAAATATATTTCGAGAAAGGACTGGCCAGTTCCGTGCCCTCCTATCTTCCGCACGTGTTGTAACGGCTCCGTAATAAAAACGGCTCGTATTCTCAAGGCGTTTGTCCTAAGTTCTTATTGGACAGCGGACATCGAACTCTGTTTTTGGAGGGAGCTTCCTGGGGTGATTGTTATCTCTGCTCCGCTAAAGTTGCTCCTCATGTGTATAAACGAAGTGCAAAGGGAAATGAATTTGAGAAAGGACATGGCATGAATCAGGAGCCTAACCTTCTCCCGCATATGTGTGAATTCTACATTAAATGGCTTGTATCTTCAGTCCGGTGTCTTTAGTGTCTCATCGGACTCCGACAACGTCCTATGCACAGCAGGAGATTGGGTTTTGCAATCAATTCTGTGTGTGTGTTTGTCTGTTTTAGTTTTATACCATTTGAGTTTTGTCATCAAATTTTTACCAAAGCTTTATTATGAGAATATGGAGAAGACAAATTAATAATTTGTCAAAAGGTCAAAAGTCAACATCACATAAAATCGTCAATTTTCATTTGATTGACTTGAAATTGTAAGAATTTGCATATTCGGTTACAGAATTGATTCACCAATCAAAAGCTAGAAGCTGATTTTTTTTATATCAAAAGGTGAAAGGTCAAGGCTGCATAAAAACATCAATTTTTTTTTACATTTTTTTTTTTACTGTTTTCATTATTTTGAGCATGCGGAAGAAGCCGAAGACGTCTAAATACAAATGGATGCGGATGGGCTTTGCATTTTCAGACGATTTCTAGTTTGATCTTATTTTACTCAATTGTTCTTATTTTTCTATTTAAATGTCTTGTTTATCAATTTATTAATGTTTTTTGGAATTGAATTTTGTGAGACTGGAACGTATCTCATTGACTTGCAGGTTAGAAGTTGTTTGCCGTTTGCGATTTCGTCATTTGCGGAATTTTACAGCAACGTAACCCCCGCGGATGGGGGTTCAATATACTCGTACATATAGGTTTTACTATATAAATGAGTAGATTGAGGGCTGGTCAGGGTTTAATCTTAAACTCACGCCCGAAAGGTTTGATGCTCTTAATCATGTTACATTATCTTGACATCAAAGAAAACCCATTTCTTGAATTGCGTATTCCTGAAATTTGGAAGTAGCCTACCAGACAAAAGCAGACACCAAACTCAAATTCTTCATTTGGCCGTGTGGGGTGACGAGGTTCAAATGTGAAATAACTGTCTGGATGGGCACAACGGACTGAATGAGGAGGTTTGACCTCATTCGTATAAAATATGAGGAAACGGTGATCGAGCATGTGCTTGAACCTGTGCACGCTCTTTCTCAGTACTGGGATCGATAGGCCACGTGCGTGTTTGGGAGAATTATTTCCATGAAATTGTTGTTGAAAACATGAAAGGAAAATTAGACGAAGCAGAAGAATGTGATGCCATGTTGCATTTCTTTCTTGGAATGCACAACACATGTATGAGAAAGTGCAAGGAAGCAAAAACGGAATGGGTTGTAAGTAGTACGCAGAATTGAAACTTTTCACCTTCCATGTACTTGCAAAGCTCTGGTTCTGCTTTTAGCTTTGTATTCTTATTTCAGGACATTCACACTTGATTTCTTCTTTTTCAAAAGGACAATTTGGGCTTGTGGCCAAAATTTTTACTCACAATTGGTTTATAGAACCATTTGGAGATGTTTCTCATCAATCAAGACTGTATTTGAGAGCCTCAATCATGATGATCCAGCAGCGGTGTCTCGCTGTCAGCTATGCCAGGCCAAACCGGAAGCGTTGTCTCCCAGTGATCCAGCCTGGACCAAACCAACAGTGTTGTCTCACCTGTCTGCTATGCCAGGCCAAACCGGCAGCATTGTCTCACCTGTCAGCTATGCCAGGCCAAACCGGCAGCATTGTCTCACCTGTCAGCTATGCCAGACCAAACCGGCAGCATTGTCTCACCTGTCAACTATGCCAGGCCAAACCGGCAGTGTTGTTTCACCAAGGATATATTGTTTTATATCCTTAATAAAACTGAAGAATGCAGAAACGACAATTGTTGAAATTTGGAACATATTACCTCGACGTACAAAGTATTTACTTCTGAAACTTGCAGCCGATTTTGTCCAGTAAAAGCCGAGAATCGGCGTATTCCACTAATATTGAGGGTTTTAGATTCCATAGAATCCGGGAGAGACCTGATGCTGGGGTGCCAGTCGATAGCAGAGAGTCGTACTCCATTGAGCTGTGGACAAAGGCCTTGTGCACTTTAAGTAGCTCTGATTTTCCCAAGACAGACTTGGATCGATGGAGGATGCGTTGTCTCACCAACAGTTTCTGTTGCAGCACTTTCTGCACCCACAGGATATTGTCTTTGTCATCTGCTGTGGATAGGCTGGTTGTCTGTGATTGGCTGTGGAGGCCAACTTTGCTTTATGGTCAAGCCAGGAAAGGTCATGGTTGATGGTGAGGTATAGAAGTTTATGACATAGGAAATAGATAGGTGGGTTTGTTTGATGTTCATCCCGGACTGATCAGGTGAGACAGAGACCTTCCAGGATTGAAGGACATGTTCCATTCCTCCGATCAGAGTCTAATCATTTCCAGATCTGAAAGAGAGAGGCACAGCTTCTTTCTGCCAATCAGAAGGATGGGGGTACTGCATCACAAGATGTGGAGACATCTGCAAAAAGGAAGCGATGGTTTCCAAAGCACCGAAGAGGTCATTTTTTCCAATTAGGAATAAGACTAGGTCCAAAACACTACCTTGGGGAACTTCAATCTTCGCTGAGAGAGTGGTAAATATCATGTGAAACACCAGTGTTTATATGTTTTGTGTGGATGTGGGAATTTATTGGGAGACTTATTCACCTCTCACATTCCCAAAGGAACTTGAAAAACTATTGTAATCGTAATTGAATGAGCACTAGTTCTCAGATCTACTGGAATCTATATATCTCTGCATTTCTACATCCGCCCAACAAAGGTGGACGGAAGTTATGTTTTCACCTATCTGTTTGTCTGTCTGTGTGCAGGATATCTCAAAAAGGTGGGGACGGATTTAGATGAAATTTGGTGTGCAGGTGGAAGAAAATGAATGAGGAATTGTGTGACAATGAGGAATTGATTAAATTTTGTTGAAGATTCGAATTTGGATCCGGATACGATAATTACCTTCGCAAAAGCGGAAGGTTATGTTTTGATCGCTGTGTATTTATTTGTATGTCTGTGTGTGTGTGTGTATGTTATTCGCATAACTCAAAAAGTATTCAACCGAATTGCATGAAATTTGGTGGGATGATTGGTTATTATACGGGACACATTTGATTAGATTTTGGGAGCAATCGGGTCAAAGGTCAAGGTCAAGGTCACGAAAAGGTCAAAATCGTATTTTTACCAAGTACAGAACAGTAGCTGCGGCGAAGGTATGCGCTCTACTGAGTGCCCGTTCTAGTTTTTTTATTGGTTTTCTTGGTTGTCTGCGACATAAGGGTGAAAGGTGCGAGGAGAGCTCGGCGGGTGAAGTACCAACCGAGAATGAAGGTGTGGAGGTTGAAAGAGGTGACAGTGAGGGAGGCATTAAAAGAGAGGCTGAGTATGGTAGAGGATGATGTGGTTGAGCTTGAAAGTGGTTGGATGTCAATGAAAGCTAGTCTGTTGGGAGCCGTTGGTGAGGTATGTGGATGGACAAAAGGACCACCGAGGCACTCGGAAACATGGTGGTGGGATGTTGAGGTTGGAAAGAGGATTGACGAGAAGAGGAAGAAGTTCAAAGAGTGGCAGAAGGCGAAGGGTACGGGAGCAGAAACAGCAGAGCATGAAAGTTATAAGGCAGCCAGGAAGGCTGCAAAGAAAGAGGTAGCAAAGGCGCAGGAGGCATGTAGGAAAATGTTCGGAGAACGCTTGGATTCGGAAGAGGGTCAGAAAGCAGTATTCAGGATTGCAAAGCAGATAGCGAAAGAGAGGTGTGATGTGATGGGGGTGAGTTGCTTGAAGGATGAAGTGGGACAAATCGTTGTCGACCCAGATGGAATTAAAGGAAGATGGAAAAGATATATGGAAATGCTGTTGAATACAGAGAATGAATGGGATGGCAACATAGAGAGTAACCCAGTTTTAGGACCGGCAGAGAAGATAACTGAGAAGGAAGTTGAGGAAGCGATAAAAGCAATGAAGAGTGGAAAAGCGGGAGGGCCGACGGGAGTTGTGGGAGATATGTTGAAGGCAGCAGGAAGTTGGGGTGTGAAGAGAATGACAGAGATCTGTAATCTGGTGGTGAAAGAAGGCCGCATTCCAGTGGATTGGGAACTGAGTACCCTCGTCCCTCTATACAAGGGGAAAGGTGACCCTCTGGAGTGTGGCTCGTACCGAGCGATAAAGTTATTGGAACATGGAATGAAGATATTGGAAAGGGTGTTGGAGAGGAGGATAAGGAAGAAAGTGAAGATCGACGAAATGCGGTTTGGATTTATGCCAGGAAGAGGAACGACAGATGTGCTTTTCATTGTGAGGCAGTTGCAGGAGAAGTACATGGATAAGAGGAAGAAGTTGTTTTTTGGGTTTGTTGATCTGGAGAAAGCATTCGATAGGGTTCCACGCAAAGTATTGACATGGGCATTGAGGAAGTTAGGAGTGGAGGAATGGTTGATCAGAGTAGTGATGGCAATGTACAAAAGAGCACGCACAGCTGTAAGGACGAAGGACGGGAACAGTGGTGAGTTTGAGGTGAAGGTGGGAGTGCATCAGGGGTCGGTACTAAGTCCACTACTATTTGTAGCTGTGATGGAGGTGCTGGCTCAGACCGTAAAGGAGGGTTTACCGTGGGAATTGTTGTATGCAGATGATCTGGTGTTGATTGCGGAAAGTATGGATGGACTGAAGGAAAAGATGAACAAGTGGAAGGAATGTATGGAGACAAAAGGTCTGAAGGTGAATATCGGAAAGACAAAGGTGATGGCAAGTGTTAAAGCATGTGGTGAGATGGAAAGAACTGGGAAGTGGCCGTGTGCTGTGTGCAGGAAGGGTGTCGGAGTGAACTCCATTCAATGTACAATGTGTGCTGAGTGGGTTCATCAAAAATGTAGTGGTCTGAGAGGGTCATTAACCAGTGTGGCAGCTACATTCAAATGTAAGGTGTGCACAGAGGGAGCTGCAGATGGAGGAAATGTTGAGTTGGATCTTGGAGACGGCGTGAAGCTGGAAGGTGTGAAAACATTTTGCTACCTCGGAGACATGCTGAATGGAGAAGGTGGATCAGACTCGGCAACGATTGCTCGAGTGAGATGTGCATGGAAGAAGTTTCGGGAACTGAGTGGCGTGCTGATGAGGAGGAGAGTGTCGCTGAAGCTGAAGGGAAAGGTGTATGCTGCATGTGTGAGAAGTGTTATGATTTATGGGAGCGAGACATGGGTAATGAACGTAGAGCAGCAACGAAGGCTGGAAAGGGTGGAAATGCGAATGGTTCGATGGATGTGCGGAGTATCGTTGAGAGAGAGGAAGACAAATGATGAATTGCGAAAGATGATGGGAATATTGCCTGTGATTGATGCTGTGAAGAGGAACAGATTGAGATGGTTTGGTCATGTATTGAGGAAGGATGAAAGTGACTGGTTGAGAAGAGTGATGGAAGTTAATGTAGAAGGAAGTAGAGGACGGGGAAGACCGAGAAAGACTTGGCTAAAGATGGTGGAAGAAGAAATGCGGGCAAGGGGGTTAACAAGGAGAGATGCAGAAATAGGGCAAAATGGAGAAGATTGTCATGGGGACCGCAAGGCTAACCCCCGCTCTAGCAGGGAACATAGCCTTAAAATGCATGTTGTGTTGTTGTATACGATAATTTTTAAAATGATCTTCACCATTGCGTGATGGGCTAAAATGACACATAGCACGCGTGATATCTCTAAAGGTTATGGACGGATTTGGACGAAGCTTTGTGGACAGGTTGGATGTGTCACAAGGAAGAATTGATTCAATTTTGGTGAAGTTCAGAATCGAGATCCGGATATGAGCATTTATTATTTTTAAAATGATTTTTCACCATTGATTGAGATATGGGCCCAAAAACGATAAATGATATGACGTCATATCTCAAGTTTTGGATGAGTTGGTTTGTTGACCAGAACAAGAAGATTCGATTTTGGTTCAGGTTCGAACCCAGATCTGGCCAATCAGTGGGATACAAAACATAAACAGTTCAGCCTGGCACAGGTATGCTCTCTACCGAATGATGTTCTCGTTTACCTTGTCATAACCAGTATGCACGGGGTGACTCACAAAAGGTGATTCTTTTTATCGACTTCAATTTCTCATTCATGTTTATTATTTTCTCTTAGTGGGGCGGCTTAGCCCAAATATTCAAAAGAATTGTGCATTTTGTGAAACAAGCACCAAATTTGGCACAAATGTACATTAATATGTTGCGAACATTTTCAGATATTGGGCCACTTGAAATTCCGTAATTTTTTTTTTCAAATTTTTTCAAATTTCGTAATTTCAAATTTTTCGGGTGACACCGTCACAATTTCGGTCTTCGAGGCCGGCCGATAGGCAAAGTGTGACCGGAAGGGACGAGGTTCTCCTGACCACGTGGCCCTCGATCTGGGAAGCGAGAGGCGTTCCATTAGTGGACGCGCCCCTCACGCCCGACTTTTGGGCGGCCCCGGCAGGCCGTTTGTTTTGACGTTCCGTGACAGGCCCCGCACCCCCACCTCCGGGCCGACCGGAAGCTTGTGCTGAGTACATCATACCTGAACAACTCAGTGAGGCAGAACACAGCAGTGCACACCAGGGTGACCCCTTCAGTGCATAAACCAATTAACCTGTCCACTGCAGGGCATATAGAAATGAAGTTATTTTCTGCATATAATAATAATATAAGTTCAGTTCTATATAACAATTTCTGTTATCACCACTACCACTACCACTACAACTACCACTACTACAAGCTTTGTCTGGAATTTTGTGGACTAACAGACAAACAGACATACAGACAAGCTGGGATCAAAACATTACCTCCTTCCACCATTGAGTGTAGAGGTAAACATCATGGAAATTATATCATGCCCTAGATTTAATTCATGCTTACCCGTGTATTTGCTTCACTGGTTCACAAGGTCTTTTGCATACATGTAATTCAGACTCTCGTCTTCATTGCTGACCACACAATGTTCGCAACATATTAATGTACATTTGTGCCAAATTTGGTGCTTGTATCACAAAATGCACAATTCTTTTGAATATTTGGGCTAAGCCGCCCCACTATATCGGCCGGCCTCGAAGACCGAAATTGTGACGGTGTCACCCGAAAAATTTGAAATTACGAAATTTGAAAAAATTTGGAAAAAAAAATTACGGAATTTCAAGTGGCCCAATATCTGAAAATGTTCGCAACATATTAATGTACATTTGTGCCAAATTTGGTGCTTGTATCACAAAATGCACAACAGGTTTGCTATGCTGCTACACTATCTGTGAGCCTCGAATTTGGAGAGAATAAAGTTAAGAAGCCTATTTGCTGATTCCTTGTTATCCTCATTCAGGTCACATTTGTTGACCTGCCTGGCAACACCTGACTGGAATACATCCAAGATAAAGATAACGTTTTGGGCTTTGTGAAAGCGAATGGACCGCAGGTCATCGTGACATGGTGTGGTTCCACCTTTTTACCTAGAAGTTTGTTTCATATCATAAATATCTCAAAGGAAATGTTACAAAAACCTCGAAGCAAAATGCCATTATGATCGGGTCCAGAAGGTTTACCTTGAGTTATTGAGAGTGTTATTCAGGATCTAATCATTTGTTGATAGTTAGATTGACAGAAGTTAACCATCGGTGATGGTAAAACAAAGGTCTCACATTCAGGATGTTCCTATTGGTTGTTATCTCCACATGCGGGTTCCAGAAATTGGAACAGAGTCCTCCCAGGTCTCGAAGTATCCACCGCTGTTTTGGTAACGAGTCAAGATCCATGGACCATGCTGTGAAGTTTCTTATTCTCATATTTTTCAGCCTTCATAAATTGTATTATTTTCGGTCTTCCTATAGATTCCTTTCCATAATTTTTGTGGTTCATCTTTTCCGTGTGGAATTGACACGTTCTGCTTTTGTTTACCTCGTTCTCAGTGGAATATGTTTGGGTTATTTCCGAACACCTGGTTTTGTTTCCTTCTGGTGGTGGCCTTGTGGTAGTTTTCTTATGTTATTTTATGAGTTTGATAAGTGAGGAGAACAACTCGATAAGATTTTGGTTAACGTCCAAATCCAGATCTGGCCTATCAGTGGGATGCAAAGTACTTGTTGTCTGGCTTCATGTGTTATTTCCATTATTTTGTCTTTAAGTATTTGTGAATTGTTTATACTACTGCAGTAAACTTAAGTATAACCATCTCCATTTTTACTGCTAATTTCGATTTCTTCCGTTGGTCCATATAACATATTCTCCCTTTACGTGCATCCCCTTGCCTCATGGGCAGAATACGCTTTGAAGTGGAGGATGTTCTCCTACTCCTCTATGCTCCAGCTGACCTCATTTAAACATCTTCTGTTTGTCCGGAGCTTAGCTCTTATTGATTTTGAGGTAGGCAGCAGCTCTAAAGCTTTTCGCTTTGGTGCAGAGTACCCAGGGGGCAAAGTTAGTTTGACCGACATGGGATGTCATAAAAGGTTGTAAACCATAAATTAAATCTATATATATGTGGGATCACATTGAAGGTCTACAGCCTTGGGAACAACCTGCAGGAAATCTGTGGACGCCCCGAACCATCATGACCGTATCTGCAAAAAGAGACGTTTTTGCTGTCATCACTGATCCTGCTTTAACTGTCTCTCAAGTTTAAAACAGGTTTCTAACAACCCAAAATATCAAAAGTTCGGTATTATCTATCTGCACCACATGCAACACCAAAGCAAGGTACTGTGGCAAATAATTAAATATTTTTGAATGCAATTGTGGAGGGAAATTGGGAGTCTTATCCCCAAAGACCACCGGCTCCAAAGACCAGGATCCATTGATCGTTTTATTATAAACATCTATTTACAGCGCAAACGATCATATTGTGCACACTGTGATCGGAGAGACGAATATGTTGCCTGCCCGACATCATAGCTCGCTCTACCGAAAGTCTCAAGAATCAGTCCTTATATATATACCTTCATGATTTGAATAGGTGGGAGGGGAAGAACAAACGCACGTGAACCCATCCCCCACAGATCACGTAAGCAAATCCATTCATTCCCATAGGTGGCAGAGATACGTCATCCTTCCCCCCCCCCCCCCCCCCTCGGATTGTAATTTACAAACAGTTTCTTGCATCTTACTGTGATGTAGATAACATCGACAGAGTTATCAATGTTTGTTCCATACCACCTACTGAGTTATTTTGACCATCTGGAACAGCTACAATGAAACCGAGCTTGTTTAGCCGAAGGCAAACAATTATTGCAAACGCTTTGTATTGCATCAGTGGAGATTAGATTTACCAAGTACAATGAAAATGCTAAACAGGTTTTCAACTTCCTTGATACAGCTGGTGCCAGAAAAGTTGACACCAGCTGTATCATATTCTTAAGACCATTTATCTTGAAAAACTCCTCTTTACATCAACATCTTTCTAAAACCTACTTATTGAACTCAGTAAAACATTTATTTCTATATTTGAGTATATTTTAAAGGCATAACGTAACGACATTTCCTGAATCATTATTCGACATTGTACAGGATGAATTTATCATTGGGAAGACTTGGTTCAAACATCATGTTGAAATGTCAAAGTACAATATGTATGTATATATTATATATATATATTGTTGCGGTTTTAGAACCCTCACTTTGTAAATAATTCTTGTAAATATTCCATTATTAAAAGGTTAAAGGTCGCACCCTTAATTAGTCCATATGCAACACGTAGGCCACCATAGGAACTTTAGTTATTTCATTAGTATGTGTTTTAGATAAGGCCGTGTTCCCAATAGTTGAATCTGCGTTGCATTAATCAAATAAGATAGACCCCATTCGCTCATTTTCCAATCGCTCTCTCCAAACGGCGCCATTATGCGCCCCTACAGACGGTGCCTTATCTCTCTCCCAATTCTATTACGCGCCTCTGCTTGCTAGCAGCGTTCGCTGCCTCGCTGAGCTTCCGCCCAAGCAACGCCATTAACCATGCGGTCGGCCAGAGGAAAAAGGGGGCGGAACAACAAGAGCAAGGCGTGGCCCTGTCGACTCACCGTCAAGGGCGGAGCCGGTAAGCCCTTACCAGCCAACCAGGGCTGAGGTGAGCTGGCTGGTGGGCGTGGTTTCCAAGCGCGCGCATTGTTCTTGAAGCGCGTAATATAAGCGCCAGCGCGAGCCTTTTCACGAAGTCGACTCGGGTTGGAGACGGCGCTTGGTGGGGTCTGGCTGAAAGATGAAGCTGCGCAGAGCTCTTTGACGAACTGCTTCGGAAAGCCCTTGTTGAACTTGCGAGAGAGAGAGAGCATTGCTCGATAAACGTATTACGTACGCAGCATCGCAGACCCTCGCTATATGTAAGGTCCGCTCGTGGTCGGCAACACACGAAGCTGCCTGCCATTCTTCGCCCGCGGAACCGGAGCCTGGACGGAGTCGACCTACCTGGAACCATCTACCTGGACCTTCCCCCCCTACCAGCTACCATCCAGTGTGAGTGTGTATGTTTGTCCGGGGTTGTAAGTTAAGACTGTATAGGTAAGCCTGCCCTGTGTCCTGCTTCTTCTTCTTCTTCCTGTACATTCTTTCCTTTCCTCTTCTTTTTGGGTGTAAATAAATCACCTTGTTATTTCTTGGTTTTTCCCTAATCCGATTGCCTCTGTCCTTTCTTTCCATTGAGTACCTGTGGCACGATTTCGGAACCGCTTAGAATCGGTTTTAGTATTTGTTAACGGCCTGAGTCGTGGCTTGCTTCGCTCGGCGTGTCCATTATCGCCGCGGCTCGGGCGGGGCTCATTTACTCGCTTCCCGGAAGGCGCTGGTAATTAGGTAATAGGAACAATTTGGCCTACCACCCTATTCAGCGCTGACCGGAAGTGACATCATAGCTCCAGGACTCGGGACGGCCAGCCTAAAAGGCCAGGCGGATTACCCCCCCCCCCCCCCGAATCCGTAACAATATATATATATATATATATATATACATATATATACATATATATATATATATATATATATATATATATATATATCTATATATATATTTTTATATATATATATATATATATATATATATACTGCATCGATACTGAGGAGCGGGCTTATTTTAGCTGAGGCTAATGACTGTACCTGAGTTGCTGTGTTGTCATGATTTTCACCAATCATAATACAAACAATTACTTGGCACAAATGTTTTTTTTTTTTTTTTTTTTTTTTTTTTTTTGTATACAAGATCGAGGCTCGTGAAAGAGCGAACATTAATCACACAGAAAGACAAACAGACACATAAAATAAACATATGTCACCCACAGGGTGAACCGTATCTTGCCAAAATGTGAACATGAGTGACTTGCTTCAGGTCACACTGAGGTGAACAGAACTGCTATCCACTAGAAGCGACTCTTTGAGGAATGTCTGCCCACGAGATATTCCGATGATAATCGTTCTAGAGAGTGACCTTGAAAAATACGTGTTTGCCTTATAACGTCACCAAATGACGTCATTTATATAATGTCTAAAGCTTGACCTTGACCTATAAATGTATAAAGCTTCACTTCGCAAAGTGACCTTGACCTTTGACCTTGACCTTAATAATTTCGTATGGTGAATAGTATGTCTTCATGACCAACGCACATGAAATATTGAAAGATTTTGATGAGAACTGAGGAAATAATTTTTTCATGAAAATTCCGTTTTTTCGTCATGACGTCATCAAATGACGTCATAGCGTCAAACTGTTTACAGATCTGGGAAGCACTCATCAAGGGCATTCATATGAGGTATTACTCGATATGGTACCTACGATTTCAAAATTTGACCTTGGGGTCAATAATTTTCGACCTCCAGCGCTAACCATGAAGGTCAAGGCCGATCGCCACAAAAAACTAATCAGCTGAGCGCCGGACCATATACTAGATTCCCATGAAGTTTGGAGACGATCCGATCAAAGTTACTCAAAAAATAAGGGTTTCGTCGACCTCCATGATTGACCGCAAAGTGACCTTGACCTTTGACCTTGACCTTCAAAATTTTTGTGTGCTAAAGGGTATCTCTAAAAGACTCTGATATGCGAACTTACAAGAGTTTCCAAAGGGAACTGTGCTCTACAGAGTGACCTAAACAATGCGAACGAAAGCAATACAATATACATGAAAAGTGCAGTTTTTTCGTCATAACGCCGTCAAATGACGTCACATTGTCAAACTAGTTATATGTTTGGAAAGCACTCAACAAGGGCTTCAATTTGAGGTACTACTCGATATGGTAACTGAAACTTGAAAATTTTACCTTTTGGTCAAAATTGAATGACCTTCAAAATGACCTTGAAGGTCAAGGCCGATCGACACCAAAAACTAATCAACTGAGCGCCATACCACACCCTATATACCCACCAAGTTTGGAGATCATAAGATCAAAGTTACTCAAAAAATAAGGGTTTCGTAATTTGACCTTGGGGTCAATAATTTTCGACCTCCAGCGCTAACCATGAAGGTCAAGGCCGATCGCCACCAAAAACTAATCAGCTGAGCGCCGGACCATATACTAGATTCCCATGAAGTTTGGAGACGATCCGATCAAAGTTACTCAAAAAATAATGGTTTCGTTGACCTCCATGATTGACCGCAAAGTGACCTTGACCTTTGACCTTGACCTTCAAAATTTTGTGTGCTGAAGGGTATCTCTATAGGACTCTGATATGCGAAGTTACAGGAGTTTCCAATAATAACTGTGGTCTACAGAGTGATCTAAACGTGAAAAAAAATGATTAACCACAAACAAAAAAACAAAAGAACATATGTCACCCACAGGGTGAACCGTATCTTGCCAAAATGTGAACATGAGTGACTTGCTTCAGGTCACACTGAGGTGAACAGAACTGCAAAGTGACCTTGACCTTTGACCTTGACCTTCATAATTTTGTGTGCTAAAGGGTATCTCTAAAAGACTCTGATATGCGAACTTACAAGAGTTTCCAAAGGGAACTGTGCTCTACAGAGTGACCTAAACAATGCGAACTAAAGCAATACAATATACATGAAAAGTGCAGTTTTTTCGTCATAACGCCGTCAAATGACGTCACATTGTCAAACTAGTTATATGTTTGGAAAGCACTCAACAAGGGCTTCAATTTGAGGTACTACTCGATATGGTAACTGAAACTTGAAAATTTTACCTTTTGGTCAAAATTGAATGACCTTCAAAATGACCTTGAAGGTCAAGGCCGATCGACACCAAAAACTAATCAACTGAGCGCCATGCCACACCCTATATACCCACCAAGTTTGGAGATCATAAGATCAAAGTTACTCAAAAAATAAGGGTTTCGTTGACCTCCATGATTGACCGCAAAGTGACCTTGACCTTTGACCTTGACCTTAATAATTTCGTATGGTGAATAGTATGTCTTCATGACCAACGCACATGAAATATTGAAAGATTTTGATGAGAACTGAGGAAATAATTTTTTCATGAAAATTCCGTTTTTTCGTCATGACGTCATCAAATGACGTCATAGCGTCAAACTGTTTACAGATCTGGGAAGCACTCATCAAGGGCATTCATATGAGGTATTACTCGATATGGTACCTACGATTTCAAAATTTGACCTTGGGGTCAATAATTTTCGACCTCCAGCGCTAACCATGAAGGTCAAGGCCGATCGCCACCAAAAACTAATCGGCTGAGCGCCGGACCATATACTAGATTCCCATGAAGGTTGGAGACGATCCGATCAAAGTTACTCAAAAAATAAGGATTTCAACATTTGACCTTGGGGTCAATAATTTTCGACCTCCAGCGCTAACCATGAAGGTCAAGGCCGATCGCCACCAAAAACTAATCAGCTGAGCGCCGGACCATATACTAGATTCCCATGAAGATTGGAGACGATCCGATCAAAGTTACTAAAAAAATAAGGGTTTCGTCGACCTCCATGATTGACCACAAAGTGACCTTGACCTTTGACCTTGACCTTCAAAATTTTGTGTGCTGTAGGGTATCTCTATAGGACTCTGATATGCGAAGTTACATGCGAAGATATGCGAAGATATGGTACCTACGATTTCAACATTTGACCTTGGGGTCAATAATTTTCGACCTCCAGCGCTAACCATGAAGGTCAAGGCCGATCGCCACCAAAAACTAATCAGCTGAGCGCCGGACCATATACTAGATTCCCATGAAGTTTGGAGACGATCCGATCAAAGTTACTCAAAAAATAAGGGTTTCAACATTTGACCTTGGGGTCAATAATTTTCGACCTCCAGCGCTAACCATGAAGGTCAAGGCCGATCGCCACCAAAAACTAATCAGCTGAGCGCCGGACCATATACTAGATTCCCATGAAGTTTGGAGACGATCCGATCAAAGTTACTCAAAAAATAAGGGTTTCGTCGACCTCCATGATTGACCACAAAGTGACCTTGACCTTTGACCTTGACCTTCAAAATTTTGTGTGCTGAAGGGTATCTCTATAAGACTCTGATATGCGAAGTTACAGGAGTTTCCAATAATAACTGTGGTCTACAGAGTGATCTAAACGTGGAAAAAAAATGATTAACCACAAACAAAAAAACAAAAAAACAAACAAAAAAACAAACATACAAGCTGACTAATACATCTTGCAAAAACTTCGTTTTGGCAAGATAACAAACAAAGAACATATGTCACCCACAGGGTGAACCATATCTTGCCATTTGACCTTGACCTTAATAATTTCGTATGGTGAATAGTATGTCTTCATGACCAACGCACATGAAATATTGAAAGATTTTGATGAGAACTGAGGAAATAATTTTTTCATGAAAATTCCGTTTTTTCGTCATGACGTCATCAAATGACGTCATAGCGTCAAACTGTTTACAGATCTGGGAAGCACTCATCAAGGGCATTCATATGAGGTATTACTCGATATGGTACCTACGATTTCAAAATTTGACCTTGGGGTCAATAATTTTCGACCTCCAGCGCTAACCATGAAGGTCAAGGCCGATCGCCACCAAAAACTAATCAGCTGAGCGCCGGACCATATGCTAGATTCCCATGAAGTTTGGAGACGATCCGATCAAAGTTACTCAAAAAATTAGTGTTTCGTCGACCTCCTTGATTGGCCGCAAAGTGACCTTGACCTTTGACCTTGACCTTCATAATTTTGTGTGCTAAAGGGTATCTCTAAAAGACTCTGATATGCGAACTTACAAGAGTTTCCAAAGGGAACTGTGCTCTACAGAGTGACCTAAACAATGCGAACTAAAGCAATACAATATACATGAAAAGTGCAGTTTTTTCGTCATAACGCCGTCAAATGACGTCACATTGTCAAACTAGTTATATGTTTGGAAAGCACTCAGCAAGGGCTTCAATTTGAGGTACTACTCGATATGGTAACTGAAACTTGAAAATTTTACCTTTTGGTCAAAATTGAATGACCTTCAAAATGACCTTGAAGGTCAAGGCCGATCGACACCAAAAACTAATCAACTGAGCGCCATACCACACCCTATATACCCACCAAGTTTGGAGATCATAAGATCAAAGTTACTCAAAAAATAAGGGTTTCGTAATTTGACCTTGGGGTCAATAATTTTCGACCTCCAGCGCTAACCATGAAGGTCAAGGCCGATCGCCACCAAAAACTAATCAGCTGAGCGCCGGACCATATACTAGATTCCCATGAAGTTTGGAGACGATCCGATCAAAGTTACTCAAAAAATAAGGGTTTCGTCGACCTCCATGATTGACCACAAAGTGACCTTGACCTTTGACCTTGACCTTCAAATTTTTGTGTGCTGAAGGGTATCTCTATAGGACTCTGATATGCGAAGTTACAGGAGTTTCCAATAATAACTGTGGTCTACAGAGTGATCTAAACGTGGAAAAAAAATGCTTAACCACAAACAAAAAAACAAAAAAACAAACAAAAAAACAAACATACAAGCTGACTAATACATCTTGCAAAAACTTCGTTTTGGCAAGATAAAAACAAACAAAGAACATATGTCACCCACAGGGTGAACCGTATCTTGCCATTTGACCTTGACCTTAATAATTTCGTATGGTGAATAGTATGTCTTCATGACCAACGCACATGAAATATTGAAAGATTTTGATGAGAACTGAGGAAATAATTTTTTCATGAAAATTCCGTTTTTTCGTCATGACGTCATCAAATGACGTCATAGCGTCAAACTGTTTACAGATCTGGGAAGCACTCATCAAGGGCATTCATATGAGGTATTACTCGATATGGTACCTACGATTTCAAAATTTGACCTTGGGGTCAATAATTTTCGACCTCCAGCGCTAACCATGAAGGTCAAGGCCGATCGCCACCAAAAACTAATCAGCTGAGCGCCGGACCATATACTAGATTCCCATGAAGTTTGGAGACGATCCGATCAAAGTTACTCAAAAAATTAGTGTTTCGTCGACCTCCTTGATTGGCCGCAAAGTGACCTTGACCTTTGACCTTGACCTTCATAATTTTGTGTGCTAAAGGGTATCTCTAAAAGACTCTGATATGCGAACTTACAAGAGTTTCCAAAGGGAACTGTGCTCTACAGAGTGACCTAAACAATGCGAACTAAAGCAATACAATATACATGAAAAGTGCAGTTTTTTCGTCATAACGCCGTCAAATGACGTCACATTGTCAAACTAGTTATATGTTTGGAAAGCACTCAACAAGGGCTTCAATTTGAGGTACTACTCGATATGGTAACTGAAACTTGAAAATTTTACCTTTTGGTCAAAATTGAATGACCTTCAAAATGACCTTGAAGGTCAAGGCCGATCGACACCAAAAACTAATCAACTGAGCGCCATACCACACCCTATATACCCACCAAGTTTGGAGATCATAAGATCAAAGTTACTCAAAAAATAAGGGTTTCGTAATTTGACCTTGGGGTCAATAATTTTCGACCTCCAGCGCTAACCATGAAGGTCAAGGCCGATCGCCACCAAAAACTAATCAGCTGAGCGCCGGACCATATACTAGATTCCCATGAAGTTTGGAGACGATCCGATCAAAGTTACTCAAAAAATTAGTGTTTCGTCGACCTCCATGATTGACCACAAAGTGACCTTGACCTTTGACCTTGACCTTCAAAATTTTGTGTGCTGAAGGGTATCTCTATAGGACTCTGAGATGCGAAGTTACAGGAGTTTCCAATAATAACTGTGGTCTACAGAGTGATCTAAACGTGAAAAAAAATGATTAACCACAAACAAAAAAATAAACATATGTCACCCACAGGGTGAACCGTATCTTGCCAAAATGTGAAAATTCCGTTTTTTCGTCATGACGTCATCAAATGACGTCATAGCGTCAAACTGTTTACAGATCTGGGAAGCACTCATCAAGGGCATTCATATGAGGTATTACTCGATATGGTACCTACGATTTCAAAATTTGACCTTGGGGTCAATAATTTTCGACCTCCAGCCCTAACCATGAAGGTCAAGGCCGATCGCCACCAAAAACTAATCAGCTGAGCGCCGGACCATATACTAGATACCCACCAAGTTTGGAGATCATAAGATCAAAGTTACTCAAAAAATAAGGGTTTCGTTGACCTCCATGATTGACCACAAAGTGACCTTGACCTTTGACCTTGACCTTCAAAATTTTGTGTGCTGAAGGGTATCTCTATAGGACTCTGATATGCGAAGTTACAGGAGTTTCCAATAATAACTGTGGTCTACAGAGTGATCTAAACGTGAAAAAAAAATGATTAACCACAAACAAAAAAACAAAAAAATAAAACATCACCCACAGGGTGAACCGTATCTTGCCAAAGTCACCTTGACCTTTGACCTTGACCTTCATAATTTTGTGTGCTAAAGGGTATCTCTAAAAGACTCTGATATGCGAACTTACAAGAGTTTCCAAAGGGAACTGTGCTCTACAGAGTGACCTAAACAATGCGAACTAAAGCAATACAATATACATGAAAAGTGCAGTTTTTTCGTCATAACGCCGTCAAATGACGTCACATTGTCAAACTAGTTATATGTTTGGAAAGCACTCAACAAGGGCTTCAATTTGAGGTACTACTCGATATGGTAACTGAAACTTGAAAATTTTACCTTTTGGTCAAAATTGAATGACCTTCAAAATGACCTTGAAGGTCAAGGCCGATCGACACCAAAAACTAATCAACTGAGCGCCATACCACACCCTATATACCCACCAAGTTTGGAGATCATAAGATCAAAGTTACTCAAAAAATAAGGGTTTCGTAATTTGACCTTGGGGTCAATAATTTTCGACCTCCAGCGCTAACCATGAAGGTCAAGGCCGATCGCCACCAAAAATTAATCAGCTGAGCGCCGGACCATATACTAGATTCCCATGAAGTTTGGAGACGATCCGATCAAAGTTACTCAAAAAATAAGGGTTTTGTCGACCTCCATGATTGACCACAAAGTGACCTTGACCTTTGACCTTGACCTTCAAAATTTTGTGTGCTGAAGGGTATCTCTATAGGACTCTGATATGCGAAGTTACAGGAGTTTCCAATAATAACTGTGGTCTACAGAGTGATCTAAACGTGAAAAAAAATGATTAACCACAAACAAAAAAACAAAAGAACATATGTCACCCACAGGGTGAACCGTATCTTGCCAAAATGTGAACATGAGTGACTTGCTTCAGGTCACACTGAGGTGAACAGAACTGCAAAGTGACCTTGACCTTTGACCTTGACCTTCATAATTTTGTGTGCTAAAGGGTATCTCTAAAAGACTCTGATATGCGAACTTACAAGAATTTCCAAAGGGAACTGTGCTCTACAGAGTGACCTAAACAATGCGAACTAAAGCAATACAATATACATGAAAAGTGCAGTTTTTTCGTCATAACGCCGTCAAATGACGTCACATTGTCAAACTAGTTATATGTTTGGAAAGCACTCAACAAGGGCTTCAATTTGAGGTACTACTCGATATGGTAACTGAAACTTGAAAATTTTACCTTTTGGTCAAAATTGAATGACCTTCAAAATGACCTTGAAGGTCAAGGCCGATCGACACCAAAAACTAATCAACTGAGCGCCATGCCACACCCTATATACCCACCAAGTTTGGAGATCATAAGATCAAAGTTACTCAAAAAATAAGGGTTTCGTTGACCTCCATGATTGACCGCAAAGTGACCTTGACCTTTGACCTTGACCTTAATAATTTCGTATGGTGAATAGTATGTCTTCATGACCAACGCACATGAAATATTGAAAGATTTTGATGAGAACTGAGGAAATAATTTTTTCATGAAAATTCCGTTTTTTCGTCATGACGTCATCAAATGACGTCATAGCGTCAAACTGTTTACAGATCTGGGAAGCACTCATCAAGGGCATTCATATGAGGTATTACTCGATATGGTACCTACGATTTCAAAATTTGACCTTGGGGTCAATAATTTTCGACCTCCAGCGCTAACCATGAAGGTCAAGGCCAATCGCCACCAAAAACTAATCGGCTGAGCGCCGGACCATATACTAGATTCCCATGAAGGTTGGAGACGATCCGATCAAAGTTACTCAAAAAATAAGGATTTCAACATTTGACCTTGGGGTCAATAATTTTCGACCTCCAGCGCTAACCATGAAGGTCAAGGCCGATCGCCACCAAAAACTAATCAGCTGAGCGCCGGACCATATACTAGATTCCCATGAAGATTGGAGACGATCCGATCAAAGTTACTAAAAAAATAAGGGTTTCGTCGACCTCCATGATTGACCACAAAGTGACCTTGACCTTTGACCTTGACCTTCAAAATTTTGTGTGCTGTAGGGTATCTCTATAGGACTCTGATATGCGAAGTTACATGCGAAGATATGCGAAGATATGGTACCTACGATTTCAACATTTGACCTTGGGGTCAATAATTTTCGACCTCCAGCGCTAACCATGAAGGTCAAGGCCGATCGCCACCAAAAACTAATCAGCTGAGCGCCGGACCATATACTAGATTCCCATGAAGTTTGGAGACGATCCGATCAAAGTTACTCAAAAAATAAGGGTTTCAACATTTGACCTTGGGGTCAATAATTTTCGACCTCCAGCGCTAACCATGAAGGTCAAGGCCGATCGCCACCAAAAACTAATCAGCTGAGCGCCGGACCATATACTAGATTCCCATGAAGTTTGGAGACGATCCGATCAAAGTTACTCAAAAAATAAGGGTTTCGTCGACCTCCATGATTGACCAAAAAGTGACCTTGACCTTTGACCTTGACCTTCAAAATTTTGTGTGCTGAAGGGTATCTCTATAAGACTCTGATATGCGAAGTTACAGGAGTTTCCAATAATAACTGTGGTCTACAGAGTGATCTAAACGTGGAAAAAAAATGATTAACCACAAACAAAAAAACAAAAAAACAAACAAAAAAATGAACATATGTCACCCACAGGGTGAACCGTATCTTGCCATTTGACCTTGACCTTAATAATTTCGTATGGTGAATATTATGTCTTCATGACCAACGCACATGAAATATTGAAAGATTTTGATGAGAACTGAGGAAATAATTTTTTCATGAAAATTCTGTTTTTTCGTCATGACGTCATCAAATGACGTCATAGCGTCAAACTGTTTACAGATCTGGGAAGCACTCATCAAGGGCATTCATATGAGGTATTACTCGATATGGTACCTACGATTTCAAAATTTGACCTTGGGGTCAATAATTTTCGACCTCCAGCGCTAACCATGAAGGTCAAGGCCGATCGCCACCAAAAACTAATCAGCTGAGCGCCGGACCATATACTAGATTCCCATGAAGTTTGGAGACGATCCGATCAAAGTTACTCAAAAAATTAGTGTTTCGTCGACCTCCATGATTGACCACAAAGTGACCTTGACCTTTGACCTTGACCTTCAAAATTTTGTGTGCTGAAGGGTATCTCTATAGGACTCTGATATGCGAAGTTACAGGAGTTTCCAATAATAACTGTGGTCTACAGAGTGACCTAAACAATGCGAACTAAAGCAATACAATATACATGAAAAGTGCAGTTTTTTCGTCATAACGCCGTCAAATGACGTCACATTGTCAAACTAGTTATATGTTTGGAAAGCACTCAATAAGGGCTTCAATTTGAGGTACTACTCGATATGGTAACTGAAACTTGAAAATTTTACCTTTTGGTCAAAATTGAATGACCTTCAAAATGACCTTGAAGGTCAAGGCCGATCGACACCAAAAACTAATCAGCTGAGCGCCATACCACACCCTATATACCCACCAAGTTTGGAGATCATAAGATCAAAGTTACTCAAAAAATAAGGGTTTCGTTGACCTCCATGATTGACCGCAAAGTGACCTTGACCTTTGACCTTGACCTTCAAAATTTTGTGTGCTAAAGGGTATCTCTAAAAGACTCTGATATGCGAACTTACAAGAGTTTCCAAAGGGAACTGTGCTCTACAGAGTGACCTAAACAATGCGAACTAAAGCAATACAATATACATGAAAAGTGCAGTTTTTTCGTCATAACGCCGTCAAATGACGTCACATTGTCAAACTAGTTAAATGTTTGGAAAGCACTCAACAAGGGCTTCAATTTGAGGTACTACTCGATATGGTAACTGAAACTTGAAAATTTTACCTTTTGGTCAAAATTGAATGACCTTCAAAATGACCTTGAAGGTCAAGGCCGATCGACACCAAAAACTAATCAGCTGAGCGCCATACCACACCCTATATACCCACCAAGTTTGGAGATCATAAGATCAAAGTTACTCAAAAAATAAGGGTTTCGTTGACCTCCATGATTGACCGCAAAGTGACCTTGACCTTTGACCTTGACCTTCAAAATTTTGTGTGCTAAAGGGTATCTCTAAAAGACTCTGATATGCGAACTTACAAGAGTTTCCAAAGGGAACTGTGCTCTACAGAGTGACCTAAACAATGCGAACTAAAGCAATACAATATACATGAAAAGTGCAGTTTTTTCGTCATAACGCCGTCAAATGACGTCACATTGTCAAACTAGTTATATGTTTGGAAAGCACTCAACAAGGGCTTCAATTTGAGGTCCTACTCGATATGGTAACTGAAACTTGAAAATTTTACCTTTTGGTCAAAATTGAATGACCTTCAAAATGACCTTGAAGGTCAAGGCCGATCGCCACCAAAAACTAATCAGCTGAGCGCCGGACCATATACTAGATTCCCATGAAGTTTGGAGACGATCCGATCAAAGTTACTCAAAAAATAAGGGTTTCGTCGACCTCCATGATTGACCACAAAGTGACCTTGACCTTTGACCTTGACCTTCAAAATTTTGTGTGCTGAAGGGTATCTCTATAGGACTCTGATATGCGAAGTTACAGGAGTTTCCAATAATAACTGTGGTAAATATGGTAACTGAAACTTGAAAATTTTACCTTTTGGTCAAAATTGAATGACCTTCAAAATGACCTTGAAGGTCAAGGCCGATCGACACCAAAAACTAATCAGCTGAGCGCCATACCACACCCTATATACCCACCAAGTTTGGAGATCATAAGATCAAAGTTACTCAAAAAATAAGGGTTTCGTTGACCTCCATGATTGACCCAATTGAATGACCTTCAAAATGACCTTGAAGGTCAAGGCCGATCGCCACCAAAAACTAATCAGCTGAGCGCCGGACCATATACTAGATTCCCATGAAGTTTAGAGACGATCCGATCAAAGTTACTCAAAAAATAAGGGTTTCGTTGACCTCCATGATTGACCGCAAAGTGACCTTGACCTTTGACCTTGACCTTCAAAATTTTGTGTGCTGAAGGGTATCTCTATAGGACTCTGATATGCGAAGCTACAGGAGTTTCCAATAATAACTGTGGTCTACAGAGTGATCAAAACGTGAAAAAAAAATGATTAACCACAAACAAAAAAACAAAAAAACAAACAAACAAACAAACATACAAGCTGACTGATACATCTAGCAAAAACTTCGTTTTGGCAAGATAACAAACATACAAGCTGACTAATACATCTTGCAAAAACTTCGTTTTGGCAAGATAACAAACAAAGAACATATGTCACCCACAGGGTGAACCATATCTTGCCATTTGACCTTGACCTTAATAATTTCGTATGGTGAATAGTATGTCTTCATGACCAACGCACATGAAATATTGAAAGATTTTGATGAGAACTGAGGAAATAATTTTTTCATGAAAATTCCGTTTTTTCGTCATGACGTCATCAAATGACGTCATAGCGTCAAACTGTTTACAGATCTGGGAAGCACTCATCAAGGGCATTCATATGAGGTATTACTCGATATGGTACCTACGATTTCAAAATTTGACCTTGGGGTCAATAATTTTCGACCTCCAGCGCTAACCATGAAGGTCAAGGCCGATCGCCACCAAAAACTAATCAGCTGAGCGCCGGACCATATGCTAGATTCCCATGAAGTTTGGAGACGATCCGATCAAAGTTACTCAAAAAATTAGTGTTTCGTCGACCTCCTTGATTGGCCGCAAAGTGACCTTGACCTTTGACCTTGACCTTCATAATTTTGTGTGCTAAAGGGTATCTCTAAAAGACTCTGATATGCGAACTTACAAGAGTTTCCAAAGGGAACTGTGCTCTACAGAGTGACCTAAACAATGCGAACTAAAGCAATACAATATACATGAAAAGTGCAGTTTTTTCGTCATAACGCCGTCAAATGACGTCACATTGTCAAACTAGTTATATGTTTGGAAAGCACTCAGCAAGGGCTTCAATTTGAGGTACTACTCGATATGGTAACTGAAACTTGAAAATTTTACCTTTTGGTCAAAATTGAATGACCTTCAAAATGACCTTGAAGGTCAAGGCCGATCGACACCAAAAACTAATCAACTGAGCGCCATACCACACCCTATATACCCACCAAGTTTGGAGATCATAAGATCAAAGTTACTCAAAAAATAAGGGTTTCGTAATTTGACCTTGGGGTCAATAATTTTCGACCTCCAGCGCTAACCATGAAGGTCAAGGCCGATCGACACCAAAAACTAATCAGCTGAGCGCCATACCACACCCTATATACCCACCAAGTTTGGAGATCATAAGATCAAAGTTACTCAAAAAATAAGGGTTTCGTTGACCTCCATGATTGACCGCAAAGTGACCTTGACCTTTGACCTTTGACCTTCAAAATTTTGTGTGCTGAAGGGTATCTCTATAGGACTCTGATCTGCGAAGTTACAGGAGTTTCCAATAATAACTGTGGTCTACAGAGTGATCTAAACGTGAAAAAAAAATGATTAACCACAAACAAAAAAACAAACAAAATGAACATATGTCACCCACAGGGTGAACCGTATCTTGCCAAAATGTGAACATGAGTGACTTGCTTCAGGTCACACTGAGGTGAACAGAACTGCTATCCACTAGAAGCGACTCTTTGAGGAATGTCTGCCCACGAGATATTCCGATGATAATCGTTCTAGAGAGTGACCTTGAAAAATACGTGTTTGCCTTATAATGTCACCAAATGACGTCATTTATATAATGTCTAAAGCGACCGCAAAGTGACCTTGACCTTTGACCTTGACCTTAATAATTTCGTATGGTGAATAGTATGTCTTCATGACCAACGCACATGAAATATTGAAAGATTTTGATGAGAACTGAGGAAATATTTTTTTCATGAAAATTCCGTTTTTTCGTCATGACGTCATCAAATGACGTCATAGCGTCAAACTGTTTACAGATCTGGGAAGCACTCATCAAGGGCATTCATATGAGGTATTACTCGATATGGTACCTACGATTTCAAAATTTGACCTTGGGGTCAATAATTTTCGACCTCCAGCGCTAACCATGAAGGTCAAGGCCGATCGCCACCAAAAAATAATCAGCTGAGCGCCGGACCATATACTAGATTCCCATGAAGTTTGGAGACGATCCGATCAAAGTTACTCAAAAAATAAGGATTTCAACATTTGACCTTGGGGTCAATAATTTTCGACCTCCAGCGCTAACCATGAAGGTCAAGGCCGATCGCCACCAAAAACTAATCAGCTGAGCGCCGGACCATATACTAGATTCCCATGAAGTTTGGAGACGATCCGATCAAAGTTACTCAAAAAATAAGGGTTTCGTCGACCTCCATGATTGACCACAAAGTGACCTTGACCTTTGACCTTGACCTTCAAAATTTTGTGTGCTGAAGGGTATCTCTATAGGACTCTGATATGCGAAGTTACATGCGAAGATATGCGAAGATATGGTACCTACGATTTCAACATTTGACCTTGGGGTCAATAATTTTCGACCTCCAGCGCTAACCATGAAGGTCAAGGCCGATCGCCACCAAAAACTAATCAGCTGAGCGCCGGACCATATACTAGATTCCCATGAAGTTTGGAGACGATCCGATCAAAGTTACTCAAAAAATAAGGGTTTCAACATTTGACCTTGGGGTCAATAATTTTCGACCTCCAGCGCTAACCATGAAGGTCAAGGCCGATCGCCACCAAAAACTAATCAGCTGAGCGCCGGACCATATACTAGATTCCCATGAAGTTTGGAGACGATCCGATCAAAGTTACTCAAAAAATAAGGGTTTCGTCGACCTCCATGATTGACCACAAAGTGACCTTGACCTTTGACCTTGACCTTCAAAATTTTGTGTGCTGAAGGGTATCTCTATAGGACTCTGATATGCGAAGTTACAGTAGTTTCCAATAATAACTGTGGTCTACAGAGTGATCTAAACGTGAAAAAAAATGATTAACCACAAACAAAAAAACAAAAAAACAAACAAAAAAACAAACATACAAGCTGACTAATACATCTTGCAAAAACTTCGTTTTGGCAAGATAAATATGTCACCCACAGGGTGAACCGTATCTTGCCAAAATGTGAAAATTCCGTTTTTTCGTCATGATGTCATCAAATGACGTCATAGCGTCAAACTGTTTACAGATCTGGGAAGCACTCATCAAGGGCATTCATATGAGGTATTACTCGATATGGTACCTACGATTTCAAAATTTGACCTTGGGGTCAATAATTTTCGACCTCCAGCGCTAACCATGAAGGTCAAGGCCGATCGCCACCAAAAACTAATCAGCTGAGCGCCGGACCATATACTAGATTCCCATGAAGTTTGGAGACGATCCGATCAAAGTTACTCAAAAAATTAGTGTTTCGTCGACCTCCATGATTGACCACAAAGTGACCTTGACCTTTGACCTTGACCTTCAAAATTTTGTGTGCTGAAGTGTATCTCTATAGGACTCTGATATGCGAAGTTACAGGAGTTTCCAATAATAACTGTGGTCTACAGAGTGATCTAAACGTGAAAAAAAATGATTAACCACAAACAAAAAAACAGACAAACATACAAGCTGACTAATACATCTTGCAAAAACTTCGTTTTGGCAAGATAACAAACATACAAGCAGACTAATACATCTTGCAAAAACTTCGTTTTGGCAAGATAATAAACACATGTCACCCACAGGGTGAACCGTATCTTGCCAAAATGTGAAAATTCCGTTTTTTCGTCATGACGTCATCAAATGACGTCATAGCGTCAAACTGTTTACAGATCTGGGAAGCACTCATCAAGGGCATTCATATGAGGTATTACTCGATATGGTACCTACGATTTTAAAATTTGACCTTGGGGTCAATAATTTTCGACCTCCAGCGCTAACCATGAAGGTCAAGGCCGATCGCCACCAAAAACTAATCAGCTGAGCGCCGGACCATATACTAGATTCCCATGAAGTTTGGAGACGATCCGATCAAAGTTACTCAAAAAATAAGGGTTTCGTCGACCTCCATGATTGACCACAAAGTGACCTTGACCTTTGACCTTGACCTTCAAAATTTTGTGTGCTGAAGGGTATCTCTATAGGACTCTGATATGCGTAGTTACAGGAGTTTCCAATAATAACTGTGGTCTACAGAGTGACCTAAACAATGCGAACTAAAGCAATACAATATACATGAAAAGTGCAGTTTTTTCGTCATAACGCCGTCAAATGACGTCACATTGTCAAACTAGTTATATGTTTGGAAAGCACTCAACAAGGGCTTCAATTTGAGGTACTACTCGATATGGTAACTGAAACTTGAAAATTTTACCTTTTGGTCAAAATTGAATGACCTTCAAAATGACCTTGAAGGTCAAGGCCGATCGACACCAAAAACTAATCAGCTGAGCGCCATACCACACCCTATATACCCACCAAGTTTGGAGATCATAAGATCAAAGTTACTCAAAAAATAAGGGTTTCGTTTACCTCCATGATTGACCGCAAAGTGACCTTGACCTTTGACCTTGACCTTCAGAATTTTGTGTGCTGAAGGGTATCTCTATCGGACTCTGATCTGCGAAGTTACAGGAGTTTCCAATAATAACTGTGGTCTACAGAGTGATCTAAACGTGAAAAAAAAATGATTAACCACAAACAAAAAAAAAACAAACAAACAAACAAATAAACATATGTCACCCACAGGGTGAACCGTATCTTGCCAAAATGTGAAAATTCCGTTTTTTCGTCATGACGTCATCAAATGACGTCATAGCGTCAAACTGTTTAAAGATCTGGGAAGCACTCATCAAGGGCATTCATATGAGGTATTACTCGATATGGTACCTACGATTTCAAAATTTGACCTTGGGGTCAATAATTTTCGACCTCCAGCGCTAACCATGAAGGTCAAGGCCGATCGCCACCAAAAACTAATCAGCTGAGCGCCGGACCATATACTAGATTCCCATGAAGTTTGGAGACGATCCGATCAAAGTTACTCAAAAAATAAGGGTTTCGTCGACCTCCATGATTGACCACAAAGTGACCTTGACCTTTGACCTTGACCTTCAAAATTTTGTGTGCTGAAGGGTATCTCTATAGGACTCTGATATGCGAAGTTACAGGAGTTTCCAATAATAACTGTGGTCTACAGAGTGATCTAAACGTGAAAAAAAATGATTAACCACAAACAAAAAAACAAAAAAACAAACAAACAAAAAATAAAACATCACCCACAGGGTGAACCGTATCTTGCCAAAGTCACCTTGACCTTTGACCTTGACCTTCATAATTTTGTGTGCTAAAGGGTATCTCTAAAAGACTCTGATATGCGAACTTACAAGAGTTTCCAAAGGGAACTGTGCTCTACAGAGTGACCTAAACAATGCGAACTAAAGCAATACAATATACATGAAAAGTGCAGTTTTTTCGTCATAACGCCGTCAAATGACGTCACATTGTCAAACTAGTTATATGTTTGGAAAGCACTCAACAAGGGCTTCAATTTGAGGTACTACTCGATATGGTAACTGAAACTTGAAAATTTTACCTTTTGGTCAAAATTGAATGACCTTCAAAATGACCTTGAAGGTCAAGGCCGATCGACACCAAAAACTAATCAACTGAGCGCCATACCACACCCTATATACCCACCAAGTTTGGAGATCATAAGATCAAAGTTACTCAAAAAATAAGGGTTTCGTAATTTGACCTTGGGGTCAATAATTTTCGACCTCCAGCGCTAACCATGAAGGTCAAGGCCGATCGCCACCAAAAATTAATCAGCTGAGCGCCGGACCATATACTAGATTCCCATGAAGTTTGGAGACGATCCGATCAAAGTTACTCAAAAAATAAGGGTTTTGTCGACCTCCATGATTGACCACAAAGTGACCTTGACCTTTGACCTTGACCTTCAAAATTTTGTGTGCTGAAGGGTATCTCTATAGGACTCTGATATGCGAAGTTACAGGAGTTTCCAATAATAACTGTGGTCTACAGAGTGATCTAAACGTGAAAAAAAATGATTAACCACAAACAAAAAAACAAAAGAACATATGTCACCCACAGGGTGAACCGTATCTTGCCAAAATGTGAACATGAGTGACTTGCTTCAGGTCACACTGAGGTGAACAGAACTGCAAAGTGACCTTGACCTTTGACCTTGACCTTCATAATTTTGTGTGCTAAAGGGTATCTCTAAAAGACTCTGATATGCGAACTTACAAGAGTTTCCAAAGGGAACTGTGCTCTACAGAGTGACCTAAACAATGCGAACTAAAGCAATACAATATACATGAAAAGTGCAGTTTTTTCGTCATAACGCCGTCAAATGACGTCACATTGTCAAACTAGTTATATGTTTGGAAAGCACTCAACAAGGGCTTCAATTTGAGGTACTACTCGATATGGTAACTGAAACTTGAAAATTTTACCTTTTGGTCAAAATTGAATGACCTTCAAAATGACCTTGAAGGTCAAGGCCGATCGACACCAAAAACTAATCAACTGAGCGCCATGCCACACCCTATATACCCACCAAGTTTGGAGATCATAAGATCAAAGTTACTCAAAAAATAAGGGTTTCGTTGACCTCCATGATTGACCGCAAAGTGACCTTGACCTTTGACCTTGACCTTAATAATTTCGTATGGTGAATAGTATGTCTTCATGACCAACGCACATGAAATATTGAAAGATTTTGATGAGAACTGAGGAAATAATTTTTTCATGAAAATTCCGTTTTTTCGTCATGACGTCATCAAATGACGTCATATCGTCAAACTGTTTACAGATCTGGGAAGCACTCATCAAGGGCATTCATATGAGGTATTACTCGATATGGTACCTACGATTTCAAAATTTGACCTTGGGGTCAATAATTTTCGACCTCCAGCGCTAACCATGAAGGTCAAGGCCGATCGCCACCAAAAACTAATCGGCTGAGCGCCGGACCATATACTAGATTCCCATGAAGGTTGGAGACGATCCGATCAAAGTTACTCAAAAAATAAGGATTTCAACATTTGACCTTGGGGTCAATAATTTTCGACCTCCAGCGCTAACCATGAAGGTCAAGGCCGATCGCCACCAAAAACTAATCAGCTGAGCGCCGGACCATATACTAGATTCCCATGAAGATTGGAGACGATCCGATCAAAGTTACTAAAAAAATAAGGGTTTCGTCGACCTCCATGATTGACCACAAAGTGACCTTGACCTTTGACCTTGACCTTCAAAATTTTGTGTGCTGTAGCGTATCTCTATAGGACTCTGATATGCGAAGTTACATGCGAAAATATGCGAAGATATGGTACCTACGATTTCAACATTTGACCTTGGGGTCAATAATTTTCGACCTCCAGCGCTAACCATGAAGGTCAAGGCCGATCGCCACCAAAAACTAATCAGCTGAGCGCCGGACCATATACTAGATTCCCATGAAGTTTGGAGACGATCCGATCAAAGTTACTCAAAAAATAAGGGTTTCAACATTTGACCTTGGGGTCAATAATTTTCGACCTCCAGCGCTAACCATGAAGGTCAAGGCCGATCGCCACCAAAAACTAATCAGCTGAGCGCCGGACCATATACTAGATTCCCATGAAGTTTGGAGACGATCCGATCAAAGTTACTCAAAAAATAAGGGTTTCGTCGACCTCCATGATTGACCACAAAGTGACCTTGACCTTTGACCTTGACCTTCAAAATTTTGTGTGCTGAAGGGTATCTCTATAAGACTCTGATATGCGAAGTTACAGGAGTTTCCAATAATAACTGTGGTCTACAGAGTGATCTAAACGTGGAAAAAAAATGATTAACCACAAACAAAAAAACAAAAAAACAAACAAAAAAACAAACATACAAGCTGACTAATACATCTTGCAAAAACTTCGTTTTGGCAAGATAACAAACATACAAGCTGACTAATACATCTTGCAAAAACTTCGTTTTGGCAAGATAACAAACATAAAAGCTGACTGATACATCTTGCAAAAACTTCGTTTTGGCAAGATAATAAAACATATGTCACCCACAGGGTGAACCGTATCTTGCCAAAATGTGAAAATTCCGTTTTTTCGTCATGACGTCATCAAATGACGTCATAGCGTCAAACTGTTTACAGATCTGGGAAGCACTCATCAAGGGCATTCATATGAGGTATTACTCGATATGGTACCTACGATTTCAAAATTTGACCTTGGGGTCAATAATTTTCGACCTCCAGCGCTAACCATGAAGGTCAAGGCCGATCGCCACCAAAAACTAATCAGCTGAGCGCCGGACCATATACTAGATTCCCATGAAGTTTGGAGACGATCCGATCAAAGTTACTCAAAAAATTAGTGTTTCGTCGACCTCCATGATTGACCACAAAGTGACCTTGACCTTTGACCTTGACCTTCATAATTTTGTGTGCTAAAGGGTATCTCTAAAAGACTCTGATATGCGAACTTACAAGAGTTTCCAAACGGAACTGTGCTCTACAGAGTGACCTAAACAATGGGAACTAAAGCAATACAATATACATGAAAAGTGCAGTTTTTTCGTCATAACGCCGTCAAATGACGTCACATTGTCAAACTAGTTATATGTTTGGAAAGCACTCAACAAGGGCTTCAATTTGAGGTACTACTCGATATGGTAACTGAAACTTGAAAATTTTACCTTTTGGTCAAAATAGAATGACCTTCAAAATGACCTTGAAGGTCAAGGCCGATCGACACCAAAAACTAATCAGCTGAGCGCCATACCACACCCTATATACCCACCAAGTTTGGAGATCATAAGATCAAAGTTACTCAAAAAATAAGGGTTTCGTTGACCTCCATGATTGACCGCAAAGTGACCTTGACCTTTGACCTTGACCTTAATAATTTTGTGTGCTGAAGGGTATCTCTATAGGACTCTGATATGCGAAGTTACAGGAGTTTCCAATAATAACTGTGGTCTACAGAGTGATCTAAACGTGAAAAAAAAATGATTAACCACAAACAAAAAAACAAACAGACAAACAAACAGACAAACATATAAACATATGTCACCCACAGGGTGAACCGTATCTTGCCAAAATGTGAAAATTCCGTTTTTTCGTCATGACGTCATCAAATGACGTCATAGCGTCAAACTGTTTACAGATCTGGGAAGCACTCATCAAGGGCATTCATATGAGGTATTACTCGATATGGTACCTACGATTTCAAAATTTGACCTTGGGGTCAATAATTTTCGACCTCCAGCGCTAACCATGAAGGTCAAGGCCGATCGCCACAAAAAACTAATCAGCTGAGCGCCGGACCATATACTAGATTCCCATGAAGTTTGGAGACGATCCGATCAAAGTTACTCAAAAAATAAGGGTTTCGTCGACCTCCATGATTGACCGCAAAGTGACCTTGACCTTTGACCTTGACCTTCAAAATTTTTGTGTGCTAAAGGGTATCTCTAAAAGACTCTGATATGCGAACTTACAAGAGTTTCCAAAGGGAACTGTGCTCTACAGAGTGACCTAAACAATGCGAACGAAAGCAATACAATATACATGAAAAGTGCAGTTTTTTCGTCATAACGCCGTCAAATGACGTCACATTGTCAAACTAGTTATATGTTTGGAAAGCACTCAACAAGGGCTTCAATTTGAGGTACTACTCGATATGGTAACTGAAACTTGAAAATTTTACCTTTTGGTCAAAATTGAATGACCTTCAAAATGACCTTGAAGGTCAAGGCCGATCGACACCAAAAACTAATCAACTGAGCGCCATACCACACCCTATATACCCACCAAGTTTGGAGATCATAAGATCAAAGTTACTCAAAAAATAAGGGTTTCGTAATTTGACCTTGGGGTCAATAATTTTCGACCTCCAGCGCTAACCATGAAGGTCAAGGCCGATCGCCACCAAAAACTAAGCAGCTGAGCGCCGGACCATATACTAGATTCCCATGAAGTTTGGAGACGATCCGATCAAAGTTACTCAAAAAATAATGGTTTCGTTGACCTCCATGATTGACCGCAAAGTGACCTTGACCTTTGACCTTGACCTTCAAAATTTTGTGTGCTGAAGGGTATCTCTATAGGACTCTGATATGCGAAGTTACAGGAGTTTCCAATAATAACTGTGGTCTACAGAGTGATCTAAACGTGAAAAAAAAAAGATTAACCACAAACAAAAAAACAAAAAAACAAAAAAACAAAAAAATGAACATATGTCACCCACAGGGTGAACCGTATCTTGCCATTTGACCTTGACCTTAATAATTTCGTATGGTGAATAGTATGTCTTCATGACCAACGCACATGAAATATTGAAAGATTTTGATGAGAACTGAGGAAATAATTTTTTCATGAAAATTCCGTTTTTTCGTCATGACGTCATCAAATGACGTCATAGCGTCAAACTGTTTACAGATCTGGGAAGCACTCATCAAGGGCATTCATATGAGGTATTACTCGATATGGTACCTACGATTTCAAAATTTGACCTTGGGGTCAATAATTTTCGACCTCCAGCGCTAACCATGAAGGTCAAGGCCGATCGCCACCAAAAACTAATCAGCTGAGCGCCGGACCATATACTAGATTCCCATGAAGTTTGGAGACGATCCGATCAAAGTTACTCAAAAAATTAGTGTTTCGTCGACCTCCATGATTGACCACAAAGTGACCTTGACCTTTGACCTTGACCTTCAAAATTTTGTGTGCTGAAGGGTATCTCTATAGGACTCTGATATGCGAAGTTACAGGAGTTTCCAATAATAACTGTGGTCTACAGAGTGATCTAAACGTGAAAAAAAATGATTAACCACAAACAAATGAATGACCTTCAAAATGACCTTGAAGGTCAAGGCCGATCGACACCAAAAACTAATCAACTGAGCGCCATGCCACACCCTATATACCCACCAAGTTTGGAGATCATAAGATCAAAGTTACTCAAAAAATAAGGGTTTCGTTGACCTCCATGATTGACCGCAAAGTGACCTTGACCTTTGACCTTGACCTTCAAAATTTTGTGTGCTGAAGGGTATCTCTATACGACTCTCATATGCGAAGTTACAGGAGTTTCCAATAATAACTGTGGTCTACAGAGTGATCTAAACGTGAAAAAAAAAAGATTAACCACAAACAAAAAAACAAACAAAAAAACAAACAAATAAACATATGTCACCCACAGGGTGAACCGTATCTTGCCAAAATGTGAAAATTCCGTTTTTTCGTCATGACGTCATCAAATGACGTCATAGCGTCAAACTGTTTACAGATCTGGGAAGCACTCATCAAGGGCATTCATATGAGGTATTACTCGATATGGTACCTACGATTTCAAAATTTGACCTTGGGGTCAATAATTTTCGACCTCCAGCGCTAACCATGAAGGTCAAGGCCGATCGCCACCAAAAACTAATCAGCTGAGCGCCGGACCATATACTAGATTCCCATGAAGTTTGGAGACGATCCGATCAAAGTTACTCAAAAAATAAGGGTTTCGTCGACCTCCATGATTGACCACAAAGTGACCTTGACCTTTGACCTTGACCTTCAAAATTTTGTGTGCTGAAGGGTATCTCTATAGGACTCTGATATGCGAAGTTACAGGAGTTTCCAATAATAACTGTGGTCTACAGAGTGATCTAAACGTGAAAAAAAATGATTAACCACAAACAAAAAAACAAAAAAACAAACAAACAAACAAACATACAAGCTGACTAATACATCTTGCAAAAACTTCGTTTTGGCAAGATAACAAACAAATGAACATATGTCACCCACAGGGTGAACCGTATCTTGCCAAAATGTGAACATGAGTGACTTGCTTCAGGTCACAGTGAGGTGAACAGAACTGCTATCCACTAGAAGCGCAAAGTGACCTTGACCTTTGACCTTGACCTTAATAATTTCGTATGGGGAATAGTATGTCTTCATGACCAACGCACATGAAATATTGAAAGATTTTGATGAGAACTGAGGAAATAATTTTTTCATGAAAATTCCGTTTTTTCGTCATGACGTCATCAAATGACGTCATAGCGTCAAACTGTTTACAGATCTGGGAAGCACTCATCAAGGGCATTCATATGAGGTATTACTCGATATGGTACCTACGATTTCAAAATTTGACCTTGGGGTCAATAATTTTCGACCTCCAGCGCTAACCATGAAGGTCAAGGCCGATCGCCACCAAAAAATAATCAGCTGAGCGCCGGACCATATACTAGATTCCCATGAAGTTTGGAGACGATCCGATCAAAGTTACTCAAAAAATAAGGATTTCAACATTTGACCTTGGGGTCAATAATTTTCGACCTCCAGCGCTAACCATGAAGGTCAAGGCCGATCGCCACCAAAAACTAATCAGCTGAGCGCCGGACCATATACTAGATTCCCATGAAGTTTGGAGACGATCCGATCAAAGTTACTCAAAAAATAAGGGTTTCGTCGACCTCCATGATTGACCACAAAGTGACCTTGACCTTTGACCTTGACCTTCAAAATTTTGTGTGCTGAAGGGTATCTCTATAGGACTCTGATATGCGAAGTTACATGCGAAGATATGCGAAGATATGGTACCTACGATTTCAACATTTGACCTTGGGGTCAATAATTTTCGACCTCCAGCGCTAACCATGAAGGTCAAGGCCGATCGCCACCAAAAACTAATCAGCTGAGCGCCGGACCATATACTAGATTCCCATGAAGTTTGGAGACGATCCGATCAAAGTTACTCAAAAAATAAGGGTTTCAACATTTGACCTTGGGGTCAATAATTTTCGACCTCCAGCGCTAACCATGAAGGTCAAGGCCGATCGCCACCAAAAACTAATCAGCTGAGCGCCGGACCATATACTAGATTCTCATGAAGTTTGGAGACGATCCGATCAAAGTTACTCAAAAAATAAGGGTTTCGTCGACCTCCATGATTGACCACAAAGTGACCTTGACCTTTGACCTTGACCTTCAAAATTTAGTGTGCTGAAGGGTATCTCTATAGGACTCTGATATGCGAAGTTACAGGAGTTTCCAATAATAACTGTGGTCTACAGAGTGATCTAAACGTGAAAAAAAATGATTAACCACAAACAAATGAATGACCTTCAAAATGACCTTGAAGGTCAAGGCCGATCGACACCAAAAACTAATCAGCTGAGCGCCATACCACACCCTATATACCCACCAAGTTTGGAGATCATAAGATCAAAGTTACTCAAAAAATAAGGGTTTCGTTGACCTCCATGATTGACCGCAAAGTGACCTTGACCTTTGACCTTGACCTTCAAAATTTTGTGTGCTGAAGGGTATCTCTATACGACTCTCATATGCGAAGTTACAGGAGTTTCCAATAATAACTGTGGTCTACAGAGTGATCTAAACGTGAAAAAAAAAAGATTAACCACAAACAAAAAAACAAACAAAAAAACAAACAAATAAACATATGTCACCCACAGGGTGAACCGTATCTTGCCAAAATGTGAAAATTCCGTTTTTTCGTCATGACGTCATCAAATGACGTCATAGCGTCAAACTGTTTACAGATCTGGGAAGCACTCATCAAGGGCATTCATATGAGGTATTACTCGATATGGTACCTACGATTTCAAAATTTGACCTTGGGGTCAATAATTTTCGACCTCCAGCGCTAACCATGAAGGTCAAGGCCGATCGCCACCAAAAACTAATCAGCTGAGCGCCGGACCATATACTAGATTCCCATGAAGTTTGGAGACGATCCGATCAAAGTTACTCAAAAAATAAGGGTTTCGTCGACCTCCATGATTGACCACAAAGTGACCTTGACCTTTGACCTTGACCTTCAAAATTTTGTGTGCTGAAGGGTATCTCTATAGGACTCTGATATGCGAAGTTACAGGAGTTTCCAATAATAACTGTGGTCTACAGAGTGATCTAAACGTGAAAAAAAATGATTAACCACAAACAAAAAAACAAAAAAACAAACAAACAAACAAACATACAAGCTGACTAATACATCTTGCAAAAACTTCGTTTTGGCAAGATAACAAACAAATGAACATATGTCACCCACAGGGTGAACCGTATCTTGCCAAAATGTGAACATGAGTGACTTGCTTCAGGTCACAGTGAGGTGAACAGAACTGCTATCCACTAGAAGCGCAAAGTGACCTTGACCTTTGACCTTGACCTTAATAATTTCGTATGGGGAATAGTATGTCTTCATGACCAACGCACATGAAATATTGAAAGATTTTGATGAGAACTGAGGAAATAATTTTTTCATGAAAATTCCGTTTTTTCGTCATGACGTCATCAAATGACGTCATAGCGTCAAACTGTTTACAGATCTGGGAAGCACTCATCAAGGGCATTCATATGAGGTATTACTCGATATGGTACCTACGATTTCAAAATTTGACCTTGGGGTCAATAATTTTCGACCTCCAGCGCTAACCATGAAGGTCAAGGCCGATCGCCACCAAAAAATAATCAGCTGAGCACCGGACCATATACTAGATTCCCATGAAGTTTGGAGACGATCCGATCAAAGTTACTCAAAAAATAAGGATTTCAACATTTGACCTTGGGGTCAATAATTTTCGACCTCCAGCGCTAACCATGAAGGTCAAGGCCGATCGCCACCAAAAACTAATCAGCTGAGCGCCGGACCATATACTAGATTCCCATGAAGTTTGGAGACGATCCGATCAAAGTTACTCAAAAAATAAGGGTTTCGTCGACCTCCATGATTGACCACAAAGTGACCTTGACCTTTGACCTTGACCTTCAAAATTTTGTGTGCTGAAGGGTATCTCTATAGGACTCTGATATGCGAAGTTACATGCGAAGATATGCGAAGATATGGTACCTACGATTTCAACATTTGACCTTGGGGTCAATAATTTTCGACCTCCAGCGCTAACCATGAAGGTCAAGGCCGATCGCCACCAAAAACTAATCAGCTGAGCGCCGGACCATATACTAGATTCCCATGAAGTTTGGAGACGATCCGATCAAAGTTACTCAAAAAATAAGGGTTTCAACATTTGACCTTGGGGTCAATAATTTTCGACCTCCAGCGCTAACCATGAAGGTCAAGGCCGATCGCCACCAAAAACTAATCAGCTGAGCGCCGGACCATATACTAGATTCTCATGAAGTTTGGAGACGATCCGATCAAAGTTACTCAAAAAATAAGGGTTTCGTCGACCTCCATGATTGACCACAAAGTGACCTTGACCTTTGACCTTGACCTTCAAAATTTAGTGTGCTGAAGGGTATCTCTATAGGACTCTGATATGCGAAGTTACAGGAGTTTCCAATAATAACTGTGGTCTACAGAGTGATCTAAACGTGAAAAAAAATGATTAACCACAAACAAAAAAACAAACAAAAAAACAAACATACAAGCTGACTAATACATCTTGCAAAAACTTCGTTTTGGCAAGATAATAAACATATGTCACCCACAGGGTGAACCGTATCTTGCCAAAATGTGAAAATTCCGTTTTTTCGTCATGACGTCATCAAATGACGTCATAGCGTCAAACTGTTTACAGATCTGGGAAGCACTCATCAAGGGCATTCATTTGAGGTATTACTCGATATGGTACCTGCGATTTCAAAATTTGACCTTGGGGTCAATAATTTTCGACCTCCAGCGCTAACCATGAAGGTCAAGGCCGATCGCCACCAAAAACTAATCAGCTGAGCGCCGGACCATATACTAGATACCCACCAAGTTTGGAGATCATAAGATCAAAGTTACTCAAAAAATAAGGGTTTCGTTGACCTCCATGATTGACCACAAAGTGACCTTGACCTTTGACCTTGACCTTCAAAATTTTGTGTGCTGAAGGGTATCTCTATAGGACTCTGATATGCGAAGTTACAGGAGTTTCCAATAATAACTGTGGTCTACAGAGTGATCTAAACGTGAAAAAAAAAAGATTAACCACAAACAAAAAAACAAAAAAACAAACAAAGAACATATGTCACCCACAGGGTGAACCGTATCTTGCCATTTGACCTTGACCTTAATAATTTCGTATGGTGAATAGTATGTCTTCATGACCAACGCACATGAAATATTGAAAGATTTTGATGAGAACTGAGGAAATAATTTTTTCATGAAAATTCCGTTTTTTCGTCATGACGTCATCAAATGACGTCATAGCGTCAAACTGTTTACAGATCTGGGAAGCACTCATCAAGGGCATTCATATGAGGTATTACTCGATATGGTACCTACGATTTCAAAATTTGACCTTGGGGTCAATAATTTTCGACCTCCAGCGCTAACCATGAAGGTCAAGGCCGATCGCCACCAAAAACTAATCAGCTGAGCGCCGGACCATATACTAGATTCCCATGAAGTTTGGAGACGATCCGATCAAAGTTACTCAAAAAATTAGTGTTTCGTCGACCTCCTTGATTGGCCGCAAAGTGACCTTGACCTTTGACCTTGACCTTCATAATTTTGTGTGCTAAAGGGTATCTCTAAAAGACTCTGATATGCGAACTTACAAGAGTTTCCAAAGGGAACTGTGCTCTACAGAGTGACCTAAACAATGCGAACTAAAGCAATACAATATACATGAAAAGTGCAGTTTTTTCGTCATAACGCCGTCAAATGACGTCACATTGTCAAACTAGTTATATGTTTGGAAAGCACTCAACAAGGGCTTCAATTTGAGGTACTACTCGATATGGTAACTGAAACTTGAAAATTTTACCTTTTGGTCAAAATTGAATGACCTTCAAAATGACCTTGAAGGTCAAGGCCGATCGACACCAAAAACTAATCAACTGAGCGCCATACCACACCCTATATACCCACCAAGTTTGGAGATCATAAGATCAAAGTTACTCAAAAAATAAGGGTTTCGTAATTTGACCTTGGGGTCAATAATTTTCGACCTCCAGCGCTAACCATGAAGGTCAAGGACGATCGCCACCAAAAACTAATCAGCTGAGCGCCGGACCATATACTAGATTCCCATGAAGTTTGGAGACGATCCGATCAAAGTTACTCAAAAGATTAGTGTTTCGTCGACCTCCATGATTGACCACAAAGTGACCTTGACCTTTGACCTTGACCTTCAAAATTTTGTGTGCTGAAGGGTATCTCTATAGGACTCTGATATGCGAAGTTACAGGAGTTTCCAATGACTCGATATGGTAACTGAAACTTGAAAATTTTACCTTTTGGTCAAAATTGAATGACCTTCAAAATGACCTTGAACGTCAAGGCCGATCGACACCAAAAACTAATCAACTGAGCGCCATACCACACCCTATATACCCACCAAGTTTGGAGATCATAAGATCAAAGTTACTCAAAAAATAAGGGTTTCGTAATTTGACCTTGGGGTCAATAATTTTCGACCTCCAGCGCTAACCATGAAGGTCAAGGCCGATCGCCACCAAAAACTAATCAGCTGAGCGCCGGACCATATACTAGATTCCCATGAAGTTTGGAGACGATCCGATCAAAGTTACTCAAAAAATAAGGGTTTCGTCGACCTCCATGATTGACCACAAAGTGACCTTGACCTTTGACCTTGACCTTCAAAATTTTGTGTGCTGAAGGGTATCTCTATAGGACTCTGATATGCGAAGTTACATGCGAAGATATGCGAAGATATGGTACCTACGATTTCAACATTTGACCTTGGGGTCAATAATTTTCGACCTCCAGCGCTAACCATGAAGGTCAAGGCCGATCGCCACCAAAAACTAATCAGCTGAGCGCCGGACCATATACTAGATTCCCATGAAGTTTGGAGACGATCCGATCAAAGTTACTCAAAAAATAAGGGTTTCAACATTTGACCTTGGGGTCAATAATTTTCGACCTCCAGCGCTAACCATGAAGGTCAAGGCCGATCGCCACCAAAAACTAATCAGCTGAGCGCCGGACCATATACTAGATTCTCATGAAGTTTGGAGACGATCCGATCAAAGTTACTCAAAAAATAAGGGTTTCGTCGACCTCCATGATTGACCACAAAGTGACCTTGACCTTTGACCTTGACCTTCAAAATTTAGTGTGCTGAAGGGTATCTCTATAGGACTCTGATATGCGAAGTTACAGGAGTTTCCAATAATAACTGTGGTCTACAGAGTGATCTAAACGTGAAAAAAAATGATTAACCACAAACAAATGAATGACCTTCAAAATGACCTTGAAGGTCAAGGCCGATCGACACCAAAAACTAATCAGCTGAGCGCCATACCACACCCTATATACCCACCAAGTTTGGAGATCATAAGATCAAAGTTACTCAAAAAATAAGGGTTTCGTTGACCTCCATGATTGACCGCAAAGTGACCTTGACCTTTGACCTTGACCTTCAAAATTTTGTGTGCTGAAGGGTATCTCTATACGACTCTCATATGCGAAGTTACAGGAGTTTCCAATAATAACTGTGGTCTACAGAGTGATCTAAACGTGAAAAAAAAAAGATTAACCACAAACAAAAAAACAAACAAAAAAACAAACAAATAAACATATGTCACCCACAGGGTGAACCGTATCTTGCCAAAATGTGAAAATTCCGTTTTTTCGTCATGACGTCATCAAATGACGTCATAGCGTCAAACTGTTTACAGATCTGGGAAGCACTCATCAAGGGCATTCATATGAGGTATTACTCGATATGGTACCTACGATTTCAAAATTTGACCTTGGGGTCAATAATTTTCGACCTCCAGCGCTAACCATGAAGGTCAAGGCCGATCGCCACCAAAAACTAATCAGCTGAGCGCCGGACCATATACTAGATTCCCATGAAGTTTGGAGACGATCCGATCAAAGTTACTCAAAAAATAAGGGTTTCGTCGACCTCCATGATTGACCACAAAGTGACCTTGACCTTTGACCTTGACCTTCAAAATTTTGTGTGCTGAAGGGTATCTCTATAGGACTCTGATATGCGAAGTTACAGGAGTTTCCAATAATAACTGTGGTCTACAGAGTGATCTAAACGTGAAAAAAAATGATTAACCACAAACAAAAAAACAAAAAAACAAACAAACAAACAAACATACAAGCTGACTAATACATCTTGCAAAAACTTCGTTTTGGCAAGATAACAAACAAATGAACATATGTCACCCACAGGGTGAACCGTATCTTGCCAAAATGTGAACATGAGTGACTTGCTTCAGGTCACAGTGACGTGAACAGAACTGCTATCCACTAGAAGCGCAAAGTGACCTTGACCTTTGACCTTGACCTTAATAATTTCGTATGGGGAATAGTATGTCTTCATGACCAACGCACATGAAATATTGAAAGATTTTGATGAGAACTGAGGAAATAATTTTTTCATGAAAATTCCGTTTTTTCGTCATGACGTCATCAAATGACGTCATAGCGTCAAACTGTTTACAGATCTGGGAAGCACTCATCAAGGGCATTCATATGAGGTATTACTCGATATGGTACCTACGATTTCAAAATTTGACCTTGGGGTCAATAATTTTCGACCTCCAGCGCTAACCATGAAGGTCAAGGCCGATCGCCACCAAAAAATAATCAGCTGAGCGCCGGACCATATACTAGATTCCCATGAAGTTTGGAGACGATCCGATCAAAGTTACTCAAAAAATAAGGATTTCAACATTTGACCTTGGGGTCAATAATTTTCGACCTCCAGCGCTAACCATGAAGGTCAAGGCCGATCGCCACCAAAAACTAATCAGCTGAGCGCCGGACCATATACTAGATTCCCATGAAGTTTGGAGACGATCCGATCAAAGTTACTCAAAAAATAAGGGTTTCGTCGACCTCCATGATTGACCACAAAGTGACCTTGACCTTTGACCTTGACCTTCAAAATTTTGTGTGCTGAAGGGTATCTCTATAGGACTCTGATATGCGAAGTTACATGCGAAGATATGCGAAGATATGGTACCTACGATTTCAACATTTGACCTTGGGGTCAATAATTTTCGACCTCCAGCGCTAACCATGAAGGTCAAGGCCGATCGCCACCAAAAACTAATCAGCTGAGCGCCGGACCATATACTAGATTCCCATGAAGTTTGGAGACGATCCGATCAAAGTTACTCAAAAAATAAGGGTTTCAACATTTGACCTTGGGGTCAATAATTTTCGACCTCCAGCGCTAACCATGAAGGTCAAGGCCGATCGCCACCAAAAACTAATCAGCTGAGCGCCGGACCATATACTAGATTCTCATGAAGTTTGGAGACGATCCGATCAAAGTTACTCAAAAAATAAGGGTTTCGTCGACCTCCATGATTGACCACAAAGTGACCTTGACCTTTGACCTTGACCTTCAAAATTTAGTGTGCTGAAGGGTATCTCTATAGGACTCTGATATGCGAAGTTACAGGAGTTTCCAATAATAACTGTGGTCTACAGAGTGATCTAAACGTGAAAAAAAATGATTAACCACAAACAAAAAAACAAACAAAAAAACAAACATACAAGCTGACTAATACATCTTGCAAAAACTTCGTTTTGGCAAGATAATAAACATATGTCACCCACAGGGTGAACCGTATCTTGCCAAAATGTGAAAATTCCGTTTTTTCGTCATGACGTCATCAAATGACGTCATAGCGTCAAACTGTTTACAGATCTGGGAAGCACTCATCAAGGGCATTCATTTGAGGTATTACTCGATATGGTACCTGCGATTTCAAAATTTGACCTTGGGGTCAATAATTTTCGACCTCCAGCGCTAACCATGAAGGTCAAGGCCGATCGCCACCAAAAACTAATCAGCTGAGCGCCGGACCATATACTAGATACCCACCAAGTTTGGAGATCATAAGATCAAAGTTACTCAAAAAATAAGGGTTTCGTTGACCTCCATGATTGACCACAAAGTGACCTTGACCTTTGACCTTGACCTTCAAAATTTTGTGTGCTGAAGGGTATCTCTATAGGACTCTGATATGCGAAGTTACAGGAGTTTCCAATAATAACTGTGGTCTACAGAGTGATCTAAACGTGAAAAAAAAAAGATTAACCACAAACAAAAAAACAAAAAAACAAACAAAGAACATATGTCACCCACAGGGTGAACCGTATCTTGCCATTTGACCTTGACCTTAATAATTTCGTATGGTGAATAGTATGTCTTCATGACCAACGCACATGAAATATTGAAAGATTTTGATGAGAACTGAGGAAATAATTTTTTCATGAAAATTCCGTTTTTTCGTCATGACGTCATCAAATGACGTCATAGCGTCAAACTGTTTACAGATCTGGGAAGCACTCATCAAGGGCATTCATATGAGGTATTACTCGATATGGTACCTACGATTTCAAAATTTGACCTTGGGGTCAATAATTTTCGACCTCCAGCGCTAACCATGAAGGTCAAGGCCGATCGCCACCAAAAACTAATCAGCTGAGCGCCGGACCATATACTAGATTCCCATGAAGTTTGGAGACGATCCGATCAAAGTTACTCAAAAAATTAGTGTTTCGTCGACCTCCTTGATTGGCCGCAAAGTGACCTTGACCTTTGACCTTGACCTTCATAATTTTGTGTGCTAAAGGGTATCTCTAAAAGACTCTGATATGCGAACTTACAAGAGTTTCCAAAGGGAACTGTGCTCTACAGAGTGACCTAAACAATGCGAACTAAAGCAATACAATATACATGAAAAGTGCAGTTTTTTCGTCATAACGCCGTCAAATGACGTCACATTGTCAAACTAGTTATATGTTTGGAAAGCACTCAACAAGGGCTTCAATTTGAGGTACTACTCGATATGGTAACTGAAACTTGAAAATTTTACCTTTTGGTCAAAATTGAATGACCTTCAAAATGACCTTGAAGGTCAAGGCCGATCGACACCAAAAACTAATCAACTGAGCGCCATACCACACCCTATATACCCACCAAGTTTGGAGATCATAAGATCAAAGTTACTCAAAAAATAAGGGTTTCGTAATTTGACCTTGGGGTCAATAATTTTCGACCTCCAGCGCTAACCATGAAGGTCAAGGACGATCGCCACCAAAAACTAATCAGCTGAGCGCCGGACCATATACTAGATTCCCATGAAGTTTGGAGACGATCCGATCAAAGTTACTCAAAAGATTAGTGTTTCGTCGACCTCCATGATTGACCACAAAGTGACCTTGACCTTTGACCTTGACCTTCAAAATTTTGTGTGCTGAAGGGTATCTCTATAGGACTCTGATATGCGAAGTTACAGGAGTTTCCAATGACTCGATATGGTAACTGAAACTTGAAAATTTTACCTTTTGGTCAAAATTGAATGACCTTCAAAATGACCTTGAACGTCAAGGCCGATCGACACCAAAAACTAATCAACTGAGCGCCATACCACACCCTATATACCCACCAAGTTTGGAGATCATAAGATCAAAGTTACTCAAAAAATAAGGGTTTCGTAATTTGACCTTGGGGTCAATAATTTTCGACCTCCAGCGCTAACCATGAAGGTCAAGGCCGATCGCCACCAAAAACTAATCAGCTGAGCGCCGGACCATATACTAGATTCCCATGAAGTTTGGAGACGATCCGATCAAAGTTACTCAAAAAATTAGTGTTTCGTCGACCTCCATGATTGACCACAAAGTGACCTTGACCTTTGACCTTGACCTTCATAATTTTGTGTGCTAAAGGGTATCTCTAAAAGACTCTGATATGCGAACTTACAAGAGTTTCCAAACGGAACTGTGCTCTACAGAGTGACCTAAACAATGGGAACTAAAGCAATACAATATACATGAAAAGTGCAGTTTTTTCGTCATAACGCCGTCAAATGACGTCACATTGTCAAACTAGTTATATGTTTGGAAAGCACTCAACAAGGGCTTCAATTTGAGGTACTACTCGATATGGTAACTGAAACTTGAAAATTTTACCTTTTGGTCAAAATAGAATGACCTTCAAAATGACCTTGAAGGTCAAGGCCGATCGACACCAAAAACTAATCAGCTGAGCGCCATACCACACCCTATATACCCACCAAGTTTGGAGATCATAAGATCAAAGTTACTCAAAAAATAAGGGTTTCGTTGACCTCCATGATTGACCGCAAAGTGACCTTGACCTTTGACCTTGACCTTAATAATTTTGTGTGCTGAAGGGTATCTCTATAGGACTCTGATATGCGAAGTTACAGGAGTTTCCAATAATAACTGTGGTCTACAGAGTGATCTAAACGTGAAAAAAAAATGATTAACCACAAACAAAAAAACAAACAGACAAACAAACAGACAAACATATAAACATATGTCACCCACAGGGTGAACCGTATCTTGCCAAAATGTGAAAATTCCGTTTTTTCGTCATGACGTCATCAAATGACGTCATAGCGTCAAACTGTTTACAGATCTGGGAAGCACTCATCAAGGGCATTCATATGAGGTATTACTCGATATGGTACCTACGATTTCAAAATTTGACCTTGGGGTCAATAATTTTCGACCTCCAGCGCTAACCATGAAGGTCAAGGCCGATCGCCACAAAAAACTAATCAGCTGAGCGCCGGACCATATACTAGATTCCCATGAAGTTTGGAGACGATCCGATCAAAGTTACTCAAAAAATAAGGGTTTCGTCGACCTCCATGATTGACCGCAAAGTGACCTTGACCTTTGACCTTGACCTTCAAAATTTTTGTGTGCTAAAGGGTATCTCTAAAAGACTCTGATATGCGAACTTACAAGAGTTTCCAAAGGGAACTGTGCTCTACAGAGTGACCTAAACAATGCGAACGAAAGCAATACAATATACATGAAAAGTGCAGTTTTTTCGTCATAACGCCGTCAAATGACGTCACATTGTCAAACTAGTTATATGTTTGGAAAGCACTCAACAAGGGCTTCAATTTGAGGTACTACTCGATATGGTAACTGAAACTTGAAAATTTTACCTTTTGGTCAAAATTGAATGACCTTCAAAATGACCTTGAAGGTCAAGGCCGATCGACACCAAAAACTAATCAACTGAGCGCCATACCACACCCTATATACCCACCAAGTTTGGAGATCATAAGATCAAAGTTACTCAAAAAATAAGGGTTTCGTAATTTGACCTTGGGGTCAATAATTTTCGACCTCCAGCGCTAACCATGAAGGTCAAGGCCGATCGCCACCAAAAACTAAGCAGCTGAGCGCCGGACCATATACTAGATTCCCATGAAGTTTGGAGACGATCCGATCAAAGTTACTCAAAAAATAATGGTTTCGTTGACCTCCATGATTGACCGCAAAGTGACCTTGACCTTTGACCTTGACCTTCAAAATTTTGTGTGCTGAAGGGTATCTCTATAGGACTCTGATATGCGAAGTTACAGGAGTTTCCAATAATAACTGTGGTCTACAGAGTGATCTAAACGTGAAAAAAAAAAGATTAACCACAAACAAAAAAACAAAAAAACAAAAAAACAAAAAAATGAACATATGTCACCCACAGGGTGAACCGTATCTTGCCATTTGACCTTGACCTTAATAATTTCGTATGGTGAATAGTATGTCTTCATGACCAACGCACATGAAATATTGAAAGATTTTGATGAGAACTGAGGAAATAATTTTTTCATGAAAATTCCGTTTTTTCGTCATGACGTCATCAAATGACGTCATAGCGTCAAACTGTTTACAGATCTGGGAAGCACTCATCAAGGGCATTCATATGAGGTATTACTCGATATGGTACCTACGATTTCAAAATTTGACCTTGGGGTCAATAATTTTCGACCTCCAGCGCTAACCATGAAGGTCAAGGCCGATCGCCACCAAAAACTAATCAGCTGAGCGCCGGACCATATACTAGATTCCCATGAAGTTTGGAGACGATCCGATCAAAGTTACTCAAAAAATTAGTGTTTCGTCGACCTCCATGATTGACCACAAAGTGACCTTGACCTTTGACCTTGACCTTCAAAATTTTGTGTGCTGAAGGGTATCTCTATAGGACTCTGATATGCGAAGTTACAGGAGTTTCCAATAATAACTGTGGTCTACAGAGTGATCTAAACGTGAAAAAAAATGATTAACCACAAACAAATGAATGACCTTCAAAATGACCTTGAAGGTCAAGGCCGATCGACACCAAAAACTAATCAGCTGAGCGCCATACCACACCCTATATACCCACCAAGTTTGGAGATCATAAGATCAAAGTTACTCAAAAAATAAGGGTTTCGTTGACCTCCATGATTGACCGCAAAGTGACCTTGACCTTTGACCTTGACCTTCAAAATTTTGTGTGCTGAAGGGTATCTCTATACGACTCTCATATGCGAAGTTACAGGAGTTTCCAATAATAACTGTGGTCTACAGAGTGATCTAAACGTGAAAAAAAAAAGATTAACCACAAACAAAAAAACAAACAAAAAAACAAACAAATAAACATATGTCACCCACAGGGTGAACCGTATCTTGCCAAAATGTGAAAATTCCGTTTTTTCGTCATGACGTCATCAAATGACGTCATAGCGTCAAACTGTTTACAGATCTGGGAAGCACTCATCAAGGGCATTCATATGAGGTATTACTCGATATGGTACCTACGATTTCAAAATTTGACCTTGGGGTCAATAATTTTCGACCTCCAGCGCTAACCATGAAGGTCAAGGCCGATCGCCACCAAAAACTAATCAGCTGAGCGCCGGACCATATACTAGATTCCCATGAAGTTTGGAGACGATCCGATCAAAGTTACTCAAAAAATAAGGGTTTCGTCGACCTCCATGATTGACCACAAAGTGACCTTGACCTTTGACCTTGACCTTCAAAATTTTGTGTGCTGAAGGGTATCTCTATAGGACTCTGATATGCGAAGTTACAGGAGTTTCCAATAATAACTGTGGTCTACAGAGTGATCTAAACGTGAAAAAAAATGATTAACCACAAACAAAAAAACAAAAAAACAAACAAACAAACAAACATACAAGCTGACTAATACATCTTGCAAAAACTTCGTTTTGGCAAGATAACAAACAAATGAACATATGTCACCCACAGGGTGAACCGTATCTTGCCAAAATGTGAACATGAGTGACTTGCTTCAGGTCACAGTGAGGTGAACAGAACTGCTATCCACTAGAAGCGCAAAGTGACCTTGACCTTTGACCTTGACCTTAATAATTTCGTATGGGGAATAGTATGTCTTCATGACCAACGCACATGAAATATTGAAAGATTTTGATGAGAACTGAGGAAATAATTTTTTCATGAAAATTCCGTTTTTTCGTCATGACGTCATCAAATGACGTCATAGCGTCAAACTGTTTACAGATCTGGGAAGCACTCATCAAGGGCATTCATATGAGGTATTACTCGATATGGTACCTACGATTTCAAAATTTGACCTTGGGGTCAATAATTTTCGACCTCCAGCGCTAACCATGAAGGTCAAGGCCGATCGCCACCAAAAAATAATCAGCTGAGCGCCGGACCATATACTAGATTCCCATGAAGTTTGGAGACGATCCGATCAAAGTTACTCAAAAAATAAGGATTTCAACATTTGACCTTGGGGTCAATAATTTTCGACCTCCAGCGCTAACCATGAAGGTCAAGGCCGATCGCCACCAAAAACTAATCAGCTGAGCGCCGGACCATATACTAGATTCCCATGAAGTTTGGAGACGATCCGATCAAAGTTACTCAAAAAATAAGGGTTTCGTCGACCTCCATGATTGACCACAAAGTGACCTTGACCTTTGACCTTGACCTTCAAAATTTTGTGTGCTGAAGGGTATCTCTATAGGACTCTGATATGCGAAGTTACATGCGAAGATATGCGAAGATATGGTACCTACGATTTCAACATTTGACCTTGGGGTCAATAATTTTCGACCTCCAGCGCTAACCATGAAGGTCAAGGCCGATCGCCACCAAAAACTAATCAGCTGAGCGCCGGACCATATACTAGATTCCCATGAAGTTTGGAGACGATCCGATCAAAGTTACTCAAAAAATAAGGGTTTCAACATTTGACCTTGGGGTCAATAATTTTCGACCTCCAGCGCTAACCATGAAGGTCAAGGCCGATCGCCACCAAAAACTAATCAGCTGAGCGCCGGACCATATACTAGATTCTCATGAAGTTTGGAGACGATCCGATCAAAGTTACTCAAAAAATAAGGGTTTCGTCGACCTCCATGATTGACCACAAAGTGACCTTGACCTTTGACCTTGACCTTCAAAATTTAGTGTGCTGAAGGGTATCTCTATAGGACTCTGATATGCGAAGTTACAGGAGTTTCCAATAATAACTGTGGTCTACAGAGTGATCTAAACGTGAAAAAAAATGATTAACCACAAACAAATGAATGACCTTCAAAATGACCTTGAAGGTCAAGGCCGATCGACACCAAAAACTAATCAGCTGAGCGCCATACCACACCCTATATACCCACCAAGTTTGGAGATCATAAGATCAAAGTTACTCAAAAAATAAGGGTTTCGTTGACCTCCATGATTGACCGCAAAGTGACCTTGACCTTTGACCTTGACCTTCAAAATTTTGTGTGCTGAAGGGTATCTCTATACGACTCTCATATGCGAAGTTACAGGAGTTTCCAATAATAACTGTGGTCTACAGAGTGATCTAAACGTGAAAAAAAAAAGATTAACCACAAACAAAAAAACAAACAAAAAAACAAACAAATAAACATATGTCACCCACAGGGTGAACCGTATCTTGCCAAAATGTGAAAATTCCGTTTTTTCGTCATGACGTCATCAAATGACGTCATAGCGTCAAACTGTTTACAGATCTGGGAAGCACTCATCAAGGGCATTCATATGAGGTATTACTCGATATGGTACCTACGATTTCAAAATTTGACCTTGGGGTCAATAATTTTCGACCTCCAGCGCTAACCATGAAGGTCAAGGCCGATCGCCACCAAAAACTAATCAGCTGAGCGCCGGACCATATACTAGATTCCCATGAAGTTTGGAGACGATCCGATCAAAGTTACTCAAAAAATAAGGGTTTCGTCGACCTCCATGATTGACCACAAAGTGACCTTGACCTTTGACCTTGACCTTCAAAATTTTGTGTGCTGAAGGGTATCTCTATAGGACTCTGATATGCGAAGTTACAGGAGTTTCCAATAATAACTGTGGTCTACAGAGTGATCTAAACGTGAAAAAAAATGATTAACCACAAACAAAAAAACAAAAAAACAAACAAACAAACAAACATACAAGCTGACTAATACATCTTGCAAAAACTTCGTTTTGGCAAGATAACAAACAAATGAACATATGTCACCCACAGGGTGAACCGTATCTTGCCAAAATGTGAACATGAGTGACTTGCTTCAGGTCACAGTGAGGTGAACAGAACTGCTATCCACTAGAAGCGCAAAGTGACCTTGACCTTTGACCTTGACCTTAATAATTTCGTATGGGGAATAGTATGTCTTCATGACCAACGCACATGAAATATTGAAAGATTTTGATGAGAACTGAGGAAATAATTTTTTCATGAAAATTCCGTTTTTTCGTCATGACGTCATCAAATGACGTCATAGCGTCAAACTGTTTACAGATCTGGGAAGCACTCATCAAGGGCATTCATATGAGGTATTACTCGATATGGTACCTACGATTTCAAAATTTGACCTTGGGGTCAATAATTTTCGACCTCCAGCGCTAACCATGAAGGTCAAGGCCGATCGCCACCAAAAAATAATCAGCTGAGCGCCGGACCATATACTAGATTCCCATGAAGTTTGGAGACGATCCGATCAAAGTTACTCAAAAAATAAGGATTTCAACATTTGACCTTGGGGTCAATAATTTTCGACCTCCAGCGCTAACCATGAAGGTCAAGGCCGATCGCCACCAAAAACTAATCAGCTGAGCGCCGGACCATATACTAGATTCCCATGAAGTTTGGAGACGATCCGATCAAAGTTACTCAAAAAATAAGGGTTTCGTCGACCTCCATGATTGACCACAAAGTGACCTTGACCTTTGACCTTGACCTTCAAAATTTTGTGTGCTGAAGGGTATCTCTATAGGACTCTGATATGCGAAGTTACATGCGAAGATATGCGAAGATATGGTACCTACGATTTCAACATTTGACCTTGGGGTCAATAATTTTCGACCTCCAGCGCTAACCATGAAGGTCAAGGCCGATCGCCACCAAAAACTAATCAGCTGAGCGCCGGACCATATACTAGATTCCCATGAAGTTTGGAGACGATCCGATCAAAGTTACTCAAAAAATAAGGGTTTCAACATTTGACCTTGGGGTCAATAATTTTCGACCTCCAGCGCTAACCATGAAGGTCAAGGCCGATCGCCACCAAAAACTAATCAGCTGAGCGCCGGACCATATACTAGATTCTCATGAAGTTTGGAGACGATCCGATCAAAGTTACTCAAAAAATAAGGGTTTCGTCGACCTCCATGATTGACCACAAAGTGACCTTGACCTTTGACCTTGACCTTCAAAATTTAGTGTGCTGAAGGGTATCTCTATAGGACTCTGATATGCGAAGTTACAGGAGTTTCCAATAATAACTGTGGTCTACAGAGTGATCTAAACGTGAAAAAAAATGATTAACCACAAACAAAAAAACAAACAAAAAAACAAACATACAAGCTGACTAATACATCTTGCAAAAACTTCGTTTTGGCAAGATAATAAACATATGTCACCCACAGGGTGAACCGTATCTTGCCAAAATGTGAAAATTCCGTTTTTTCGTCATGACGTCATCAAATGACGTCATAGCGTCAAACTGTTTACAGATCTGGGAAGCACTCATCAAGGGCATTCATTTGAGGTATTACTCGATATGGTACCTGCGATTTCAAAATTTGACCTTGGGGTCAATAATTTTCGACCTCCAGCGCTAACCATGAAGGTCAAGGCCGATCGCCACCAAAAACTAATCAGCTGAGCGCCGGACCATATACTAGATACCCACCAAGTTTGGAGATCATAAGATCAAAGTTACTCAAAAAATAAGGGTTTCGTTGACCTCCATGATTGACCACAAAGTGACCTTGACCTTTGACCTTGACCTTCAAAATTTTGTGTGCTGAAGGGTATCTCTATAGGACTCTGATATGCGAAGTTACAGGAGTTTCCAATAATAACTGTGGTCTACAGAGTGATCTAAACGTGAAAAAAAAAAGATTAACCACAAACAAAAAAACAAAAAAACAAACAAAGAACATATGTCACCCACAGGGTGAACCGTATCTTGCCATTTGACCTTGACCTTAATAATTTCGTATGGTGAATAGTATGTCTTCATGACCAACGCACATGAAATATTGAAAGATTTTGATGAGAACTGAGGAAATAATTTTTTCATGAAAATTCCGTTTTTTCGTCATGACGTCATCAAATGACGTCATAGCGTCAAACTGTTTACAGATCTGGGAAGCACTCATCAAGGGCATTCATATGAGGTATTACTCGATATGGTACCTACGATTTCAAAATTTGACCTTGGGGTCAATAATTTTCGACCTCCAGCGCTAACCATGAAGGTCAAGGCCGATCGCCACCAAAAACTAATCAGCTGAGCGCCGGACCATATACTAGATTCCCATGAAGTTTGGAGACGATCCGATCAAAGTTACTCAAAAAATTAGTGTTTCGTCGACCTCCTTGATTGGCCGCAAAGTGACCTTGACCTTTGACCTTGACCTTCATAATTTTGTGTGCTAAAGGGTATCTCTAAAAGACTCTGATATGCGAACTTACAAGAGTTTCCAAAGGGAACTGTGCTCTACAGAGTGACCTAAACAATGCGAACTAAAGCAATACAATATACATGAAAAGTGCAGTTTTTTCGTCATAACGCCGTCAAATGACGTCACATTGTCAAACTAGTTATATGTTTGGAAAGCACTCAACAAGGGCTTCAATTTGAGGTACTACTCGATATGGTAACTGAAACTTGAAAATTTTACCTTTTGGTCAAAATTGAATGACCTTCAAAATGACCTTGAAGGTCAAGGCCGATCGACACCAAAAACTAATCAACTGAGCGCCATACCACACCCTATATACCCACCAAGTTTGGAGATCATAAGATCAAAGTTACTCAAAAAATAAGGGTTTCGTAATTTGACCTTGGGGTCAATAATTTTCGACCTCCAGCGCTAACCATGAAGGTCAAGGACGATCGCCACCAAAAACTAATCAGCTGAGCGCCGGACCATATACTAGATTCCCATGAAGTTTGGAGACGATCCGATCAAAGTTACTCAAAAGATTAGTGTTTCGTCGACCTCCATGATTGACCACAAAGTGACCTTGACCTTTGACCTTGACCTTCAAAATTTTGTGTGCTGAAGGGTATCTCTATAGGACTCTGATATGCGAAGTTACAGGAGTTTCCAATGACTCGATATGGTAACTGAAACTTGAAAATTTTACCTTTTGGTCAAAATTGAATGACCTTCAAAATGACCTTGAACGTCAAGGCCGATCGACACCAAAAACTAATCAACTGAGCGCCATACCACACCCTATATACCCACCAAGTTTGGAGATCATAAGATCAAAGTTACTCAAAAAATAAGGGTTTCGTAATTTGACCTTGGGGTCAATAATTTTCGACCTCCAGCGCTAACCATGAAGGTCAAGGCCGATCGCCACCAAAAACTAATCAGCTGAGCGCCGGACCATATACTAGATTCCCATGAAGTTTGGAGACGATCCGATCAAAGTTACTCAAAAAATTAGTGTTTCGTCGACCTCCATGATTGACCACAAAGTGACCTTGACCTTTGACCTTGACCTTCATAATTTTGTGTGCTAAAGGGTATCTCTAAAAGACTCTGATATGCGAACTTACAAGAGTTTCCAAACGGAACTGTGCTCTACAGAGTGACCTAAACAATGGGAACTAAAGCAATACAATATACATGAAAAGTGCAGTTTTTTCGTCATAACGCCGTCAAATGACGTCACATTGTCAAACTAGTTATATGTTTGGAAAGCACTCAACAAGGGCTTCAATTTGAGGTACTACTCGATATGGTAACTGAAACTTGAAAATTTTACCTTTTGGTCAAAATAGAATGACCTTCAAAATGACCTTGAAGGTCAAGGCCGATCGACACCAAAAACTAATCAGCTGAGCGCCATACCACACCCTATATACCCACCAAGTTTGGAGATCATAAGATCAAAGTTACTCAAAAAATAAGGGTTTCGTTGACCTCCATGATTGACCGCAAAGTGACCTTGACCTTTGACCTTGACCTTAATAATTTTGTGTGCTGAAGGGTATCTCTATAGGACTCTGATATGCGAAGTTACAGGAGTTTCCAATAATAACTGTGGTCTACAGAGTGATCTAAACGTGAAAAAAAAATGATTAACCACAAACAAAAAAACAAACAGACAAACAAACAGACAAACATATAAACATATGTCACCCACAGGGTGAACCGTATCTTGCCAAAATGTGAAAATTCCGTTTTTTCGTCATGACGTCATCAAATGACGTCATAGCGTCAAACTGTTTACAGATCTGGGAAGCACTCATCAAGGGCATTCATATGAGGTATTACTCGATATGGTACCTACGATTTCAAAATTTGACCTTGGGGTCAATAATTTTCGACCTCCAGCGCTAACCATGAAGGTCAAGGCCGATCGCCACAAAAAACTAATCAGCTGAGCGCCGGACCATATACTAGATTCCCATGAAGTTTGGAGACGATCCGATCAAAGTTACTCAAAAAATAAGGGTTTCGTTGACCTCCATGATTGACCACAAAGTGACCTTGACCTTTGACCTTGACCTTCAAAATTTTGTGTGCTGAAGGGTATCTCTATAGGACTCTGATATGCGAAGTTACAGGAGTTTCCAATAATAACTGTGGTCTACAGAGTGATCTAAACGTGAAAAAAAAAAGATTAACCACAAACAAAAAAACAAAAAAACAAACAAAGAACATATGTCACCCACAGGGTGAACCGTATCTTGCCATTTGACCTTGACCTTAATAATTTCGTATGGTGAATAGTATGTCTTCATGACCAACGCACATGAAATATTGAAAGATTTTGATGAGAACTGAGGAAATAATTTTTTCATGAAAATTCCGTTTTTTCGTCATGACGTCATCAAATGACGTCATAGCGTCAAACTGTTTACAGATCTGGGAAGCACTCATCAAGGGCATTCATATGAGGTATTACTCGATATGGTACCTACGATTTCAAAATTTGACCTTGGGGTCAATAATTTTCGACCTCCAGCGCTAACCATGAAGGTCAAGGCCGATCGCCACCAAAAACTAATCAGCTGAGCGCCGGACCATATACTAGATTCCCATGAAGTTTGGAGACGATCCGATCAAAGTTACTCAAAAAATTAGTGTTTCGTCGACCTCCTTGATTGGCCGCAAAGTGACCTTGACCTTTGACCTTGACCTTCATAATTTTGTGTGCTAAAGGGTATCTCTAAAAGACTCTGATATGCGAACTTACAAGAGTTTCCAAAGGGAACTGTGCTCTACAGAGTGACCTAAACAATGCGAACTAAAGCAATACAATATACATGAAAAGTGCAGTTTTTTCGTCATAACGCCGTCAAATGACGTCACATTGTCAAACTAGTTATATGTTTGGAAAGCACTCAACAAGGGCTTCAATTTGAGGTACTACTCGATATGGTAACTGAAACTTGAAAATTTTACCTTTTGGTCAAAATTGAATGACCTTCAAAATGACCTTGAAGGTCAAGGCCGATCGACACCAAAAACTAATCAACTGAGCGCCATACCACACCCTATATACCCACCAAGTTTGGAGATCATAAGATCAAAGTTACTCAAAAAATAAGGGTTTCGTAATTTGACCTTGGGGTCAATAATTTTCGACCTCCAGCGCTAACCATGAAGGTCAAGGACGATCGCCACCAAAAACTAATCAGCTGAGCGCCGGACCATATACTAGATTCCCATGAAGTTTGGAGACGATCCGATCAAAGTTACTCAAAAGATTAGTGTTTCGTCGACCTCCATGATTGACCACAAAGTGACCTTGACCTTTGACCTTGACCTTCAAAATTTTGTGTGCTGAAGGGTATCTCTATAGGACTCTGATATGCGAAGTTACAGGAGTTTCCAATGACTCGATATGGTAACTGAAACTTGAAAATTTTACCTTTTGGTCAAAATTGAATGACCTTCAAAATGACCTTGAACGTCAAGGCCGATCGACACCAAAAACTAATCAACTGAGCGCCATACCACACCCTATATACCCACCAAGTTTGGAGATCATAATATCAAAGTTACTCAAAAAATAAGGGTTTCGTAATTTGACCTTGGGGTCAATAATTTTCGACCTCCAGCGCTAACCATGAAGGTCAAGGCCGATCGCCACCAAAAACTAATCAGCTGAGCGCCGGACCATATACTAGATTCCCATGAAGTTTGGAGACGATCCGATCAAAGTTACTCAAAAAATTAGTGTTTCGTCGACCTCCATGATTGACCACAAAGTGACCTTGACCTTTGACCTTGACCTTCATAATTTTGTGTGCTAAAGGGTATCTCTAAAAGACTCTGATATGCGAACTTACAAGAGTTTCCAAACGGAACTGTGCTCTACAGAGTGACCTAAACAATGGGAACTAAAGCAATACAATATACATGAAAAGTGCAGTTTTTTCGTCATAACGCCGTCAAATGACGTCACATTGTCAAACTAGTTATATGTTTGGAAAGCACTCAACAAGGGCTTCAATTTGAGGTACTACTCGATATGGTAACTGAAACTTGAAAATTTTACCTTTTGGTCAAAATAGAATGACCTTCAAAATGACCTTGAAGGTCAAGGCCGATCGACACCAAAAACTAATCAGCTGAGCGCCATACCACACCCTATATACCCACCAAGTTTGGAGATCATAAGATCAAAGTTACTCAAAAAATAAGGGTTTCGTTGACCTCCATGATTGACCGCAAAGTGACCTTGACCTTTGACCTTGACCTTAATAATTTTGTGTGCTGAAGGGTATCTCTATAGGACTCTGATATGCGAAGTTACAGGAGTTTCCAATAATAACTGTGGTCTACAGAGTGATCTAAACGTGAAAAAAAAATGATTAACCACAAACAAAAAAACAAACAGACAAACAAACAGACAAACATATAAACATATGTCACCCACAGGGTGAACCGTATCTTGCCAAAATGTGAAAATTCCGTTTTTTCGTCATGACGTCATCAAATGACGTCATAGCGTCAAACTGTTTACAGATCTGGGAAGCACTCATCAAGGGCATTCATATGAGGTATTACTCGATATGGTACCTACGATTTCAAAATTTGACCTTGGGGTCAATAATTTTCGACCTCCAGCGCTAACCATGAAGGTCAAGGCCGATCGCCACAAAAAACTAATCAGCTGAGCGCCGGACCATATACTAGATTCCCATGAAGTTTGGAGACGATCCGATCAAAGTTACTCAAAAAATAAGGGTTTCGTCGACCTCCATGATTGACCGCAAAGTGACCTTGACCTTTGACCTTGACCTTCAAAATTTTTGTGTGCTAAAGGGTATCTCTAAAAGACTCTGATATGCGAACTTACAAGAGTTTCCAAAGGGAACTGTGCTCTACAGAGTGACCTAAACAATGCGAACGAAAGCAATACAATATACATGAAAAGTGCAGTTTTTTCGTCATAACGCCGTCAAATGACGTCACATTGTCAAACTAGTTATATGTTTGGAAAGCACTCAACAAGGGCTTCAATTTGAGGTACTACTCGATATGGTAACTGAAACTTGAAAATTTTACCTTTTGGTCAAAATTGAATGACCTTCAAAATGACCTTGAAGGTCAAGGCCGATCGACACCAAAAACTAATCAACTGAGCGCCATACCACACCCTATATACCCACCAAGTTTGGAGATCATAAGATCAAAGTTACTCAAAAAATAAGGGTTTCGTAATTTGACCTTGGGGTCAATAATTTTCGACCTCCAGCGCTAACCATGAAGGTCAAGGCCGATCGCCACCAAAAACTAAGCAGCTGAGCGCCGGACCATATACTAGATTCCCATGAAGTTTGGAGACGATCCGATCAAAGTTACTCAAAAAATAATGGTTTCGTTGACCTCCATGATTGACCGCAAAGTGACCTTGACCTTTGACCTTGACCTTCAAAATTTTGTGTGCTGAAGGGTATCTCTATAGGACTCTGATATGCGAAGTTACAGGAGTTTCCAATAATAACTGTGGTCTACAGAGTGATCTAAACGTGAAAAAAAAAAGATTAACCACAAACAAAAAAACAAAAAAACAAAAAAACAAAAAAATGAACATATGTCACCCACAGGGTGAACCGTATCTTGCCATTTGACCTTGACCTTAATAATTTCGTATGGTGAATAGTATGTCTTCATGACCAACGCACATGAAATATTGAAAGATTTTGATGAGAACTGAGGAAATAATTTTTTCATGAAAATTCCGTTTTTTCGTCATGACGTCATCAAATGACGTCATAGCGTCAAACTGTTTACAGATCTGGGAAGCACTCATCAAGGGCATTCATATGAGGTATTACTCGATATGGTACCTACGATTTCAAAATTTGACCTTGGGGTCAATAATTTTCGACCTCCAGCGCTAACCATGAAGGTCAAGGCCGATCGCCACCAAAAACTAATCAGCTGAGCGCCGGACCATATACTAGATTCCCATGAAGTTTGGAGACGATCCGATCAAAGTTACTCAAAAAATTAGTGTTTCGTCGACCTCCATGATTGACCACAAAGTGACCTTGACCTTTGACCTTGACCTTCAAAATTTTGTGTGCTGAAGGGTATCTCTATAGGACTCTGATATGCGAAGTTACAGGAGTTTCCAATAATAACTGTGGTCTACAGAGTGATCTAAACGTGAAAAAAAATGATTAACCACAAACAAATGAATGACCTTCAAAATGACCTTGAAGGTCAAGGCCGATCGACACCAAAAACTAATCAGCTGAGCGCCATACCACACCCTATATACCCACCAAGTTTGGAGATCATAAGATCAAAGTTACTCAAAAAATAAGGGTTTCGTTGACCTCCATGATTGACCGCAAAGTGACCTTGACCTTTGACCTTGACCTTCAAAATTTTGTGTGCTGAAGGGTATCTCTATACGACTCTCATATGCGAAGTTACAGGAGTTTCCAATAATAACTGTGGTCTACAGAGTGATCTAAACGTGAAAAAAAAAAGATTAACCACAAACAAAAAAACAAACAAAAAAACAAACAAATGAACATATGTCACCCACAGGGTGAACCGTATCTTGCCAAAATGTGAACATGAGTGACGTGCTTCAGGTCACAGTGAGGTGAACAGAACTGCTATCCACTAGAAGCGCAAAGTGACCTTGACCTTTGACCTTGACCTTAATAATTTCGTATGGGGAATAGTATGTCTTCATGACCAACGCACATGAAATATTGAAAGATTTTGATGAGAACTGAGGAAATAATTTTTTCATGAAAATTCCGTTTTTTCGTCATGACGTCATCAAATGACGTCATAGCGTCAAACTGTTTACAGATCTGGGAAGCACTCATCAAGGGCATTCATATGAGGTATTACTCGATATGGTACCTACGATTTCAAAATTTGACCTTGGGGTCAATAATTTTCGACCTCCAGCGCTAACCATGAAGGTCAAGGCCGATCGCCACCAAAAAATAATCAGCTGAGCGCCGGACCATATACTAGATTCCCATGAAGTTTGGAGACGATCCGATCAAAGTTACTCAAAAAATAAGGATTTCAACATTTGACCTTGGGGTCAATAATTTTCGACCTCCAGCGCTAACCATGAAGGTCAAGGCCGATCGCCACCAAAAACTAATCAGCTGAGCGCCGGACCATATACTAGATTCCCATGAAGTTTGGAGACGATCCGATCAAAGTTACTCAAAAAATAAGGGTTTCGTCGACCTCCATGATTGACCACAAAGTGACCTTGACCTTTGACCTTGACCTTCAAAATTTTGTGTGCTGAAGGGTATCTCTATAGGACTCTGATATGCGAAGTTACATGCGAAGATATGCGAAGATATGGTACCTACGATTTCAACATTTGACCTTGGGGTCAATAATTTTCGACCTCCAGCGCTAACCATGAAGGTCAAGGCCGATCGCCACCAAAAACTAATCAGCTGAGCGCCGGACCATATACTAGATTCCCATGAAGTTTGGAGACGATCCGATCAAAGTTACTCAAAAAATAAGGGTTTCAACATTTGACCTTGGGGTCAATAATTTTCGACCTCCAGCGCTAACCATGAAGGTCAAGGCCGATCGCCACCAAAAACTAATCAGCTGAGCGCCGGACCATATACTAGATTCCCATGAAGTTTGGAGACGATCCGATCAAAGTTACTCAAAAAATAAGGGTTTCGTCGACCTCCATGATTGACCACAAAGTGACCTTGACCTTTGACCTTGACCTTCAAAATTTTGTGTGCTGAAGGGTATCTCTATAGGACTCTGATATGCGAAGTTACAGGAGTTTCCAATAATAACTGTGGTCTACAGAGTGATCTAAACGTGGAAAAAAATGATTAACCACAAACAAAAAAACAAAAAAACAAACAAAAAAACAAACATACAAGCTGACTAATACATCTTGCAAAAACTTCGTTTTGGCAAGATAATAAACATATGTCACCCACAGGGTGAACCGTATCTTGCCAAAATGTGAAAATTCCGTTTTTTCGTCATGACGTCATCAAATGACGTCATAGCGTCAAACTGTTTACAGATCTGGGAAGCACTCATCAAGGGCATTCATATGAGGTATTACTCGATATGGTACCTACGATTTCAAAATTTGACCTTGGGGTCAATAATTTTCGACCTCCAGCGCTAACCATGAAGGTCAAGGCCGATCGCCACCAAAAACTAATCAGCTGAGCGCCGGACCATATACTAGATTCCCATGAAGTTTGGAGACGATCCGATCAAAGTTACTCAAAAAATTAGTGTTTCGTCGACCTCCATGATTGACCACAAAGTGACCTTGACCTTTGACCTTGACCTTCAAAATTTTGTGTGCTGAAGGGTATCTCTATAGGACTCTGATATGCGAAGTTACAGGAGTTTCCAATAATAACTGTGGTCTACAGAGTGATCTAAACGTGAAAAAAAATGATTAACCACAAACAAAAAAACAAATAAACATATGTCACCCACAGGGTGAACCGTATCTTGCCAATTATATGTTTGGAAAGCACTCAACAAGGGCTTCAATTTGAGGTACTACTCGATATGGTAACTGAAACTTGAAAATTTTACCTTTTGGTCAAAATTGAATGACCTTCAAAATGACCTTGAAGGTCAAGGCCGATCGACACCAAAAACTAATCAACTGAGCGCCATACCACACCCTATATACCCACCAAGTTTGGAGATCATAAGATCAAAGTTACTCAAAAAATAAGGGTTTCGTAATTTGACCTTGGGGTCAATAATTTTCGACCTCCAGCGCTAACCATGAAGGTCAAGGCCGATCGCCACCAAAAACTAATCAGCTGAGCGCCGGACCATATACTAGATTCCCATGAAGTTTGGAGACGATCCGATCAAAGTTACTCAAAAAATAAGGGTTTCGTCGACCTCCATGATTGACCACAAAGTGACCTTGACCTTTGACCTTGACCTTCAAAATTTTGTGTGCTGAAGGGTATCTCTATAGGACTCTGATATGCGAAGTTACAGGAGTTTCCAATGACTCGATATGGTAACTGAAACTTGAAAATTTTACCTTTTGGTCAAAATTGAATGACCTTCAAAATGACCTTGAAGGTCAAGGCCGATCGACACCAAAAATTAATCAACTGAGCGCCATACCACACCCTATATACCCACCAAGTTTGGAGATCATAAGATCAAAGTTACTCAAAAAATAAGGGTTTCGTAATTTGACCTTGGGGTCAATAATTTTCGACCTCCAGCGCTAACCATGAAGGTCAAGGCCGATCGCCACCAAAAACTAATCAGCTGAGCGCCGGACCATATACTAGATTCCCATGAAGTTTGGAGACGATCCGATCAAAGTTACTCAAAAAATAAGGGTTTCGTCGACCTCCATGATTGACCACAAAGTGACCTTGACCTTTGACCTTGACCTTCAAAATTTTGTGTGCTGAAGGGTATCTCTATAGGACTCTGATATGCGAAGTTACAGGAGTTTCCAATAATAACTGTGGTCTACAGAGTGATCTAAACGTGAAAAAAAATGATTAACCACAAACAAAAAAACAAAAAAACAAAAAAACAAACAAATAAAACATCACCCACAGGGTGAACCGTATCTTGCCAATTATATGTTTGGAAAGCACTCAACAAGGGCTTCAATTTGAGGTACTACTCGATATGGTAACTGAAACTTGAAAATTTTACCTTTTGGTCAAAATTGAATGACCTTCAAAATGACCTTGAAGGTCAAGGCCGATCGACACCAAAAACTAATCAACTGAGCGCCATACCACACCCTATATACCCACCAAGTTTGGAGATCATAAGATCAAAGTTACTCAAAAAATAAGGGTTTCGTAATTTGACCTTGGGGTCAATAATTTTCGACCTCCAGCGCTAACCATGAAGGTCAAGGCCGATCGCCACCAAAAACTAATCAGCTGAGCGCCGGACCATATACTAGATTCCCATGAAGTTTGGAGACGATCCGATCAAAGTTACTCAAAAAATAAGGGTTTCGTCGACCTCCATGATTGACCACAAAGTGACCTTGACCTTTGACCTTGACCTTCAAAATTTTGTGTGCTGAAGGGTATCTCTATAGGACTCTGATATGCGAAGTTACATGCGAACATATGCGAAGATATGGTACCTACGATTTCAACATTTGACCTTGGGGTCAATAATTTTCGACCTCCAGCGCTAACCATGAAGGTCAAGGCCGATCGCCACCAAAAACTAATCAGCTGAGCGCCGGACCATATACTAGATTCCCATGAAGTTTGGAGACGATCCGATCAAAGTTACTCAAAAAATAAGGGTTTCAACATTTGACCTTGGGGTCAATAATTTTCGACCTCCAGCGCTAACCATGAAGGTCAAGGCCGATCGCCACCAAAAACTAATCAGCTGAGCGCCGGACCATATACTAGATTCCCATGAAGTTTGGAGACGATCCGATCAAAGTTACTCAAAAAATAAGGGTTTCGTCGACCTCCATGATTGACCACAAAGTGACCTTGACCTTTGACCTTGACCTTCAAAATTTTGTGTGCTGAAGGGTATCTCTAAAAGACTCTGATATGCGAAGTTACAGGAGTTTCCAATAATAACTGTGGTCTACAGAGTGATCTAAACCTGAAAAAAAATGATTAACCACAAACAAAAAAACAAAATAAAACATCACCCACAGGGTGAACCGTATCTTGCCAGGGTTTCGTTGACCTCCATGATTGACCGCAAAGTGACCTTGACCTTTGACCTTGACCTTAATAATTTCGTATCGTGAATAGTATGTCTTCATGACCAACGCACATGAAATATTGAAAGATTTTGATGAGAACTGAGGAAATAATTTTTTCATGAAAATTCCGTTTTTTCGTCATGACGTCATCAAATGACGTCATAGCGTCAAACTGTTTACAGATCTGGGAAGCACTCATCAAGGGCATTCATATGAGGTATTACTCGATATGGTACCTACGATTTCAAAATTTGACCTTGGGGTCAATAATTTTCGACCTCCAGCGCTAACCATGAAGGTCAAGGCCGATCGCCACCAAAAACTAATCAGCTGAGCGCCGGACCATATACTAGATTCCCATGAAGTTTGGAGACGATCCGATCAAAGTTACTCAAAAAATAAGGATTTCAACATTTGACCTTGGGGTCAATAATTTTCGACCTCCAGCGCTAACCATGAAGGTCAAGGCCGATCGCCACCAAAAACTAATCAGCTGAGCGCCGGACCATATACTAGATTCCCATGAAGTTTGGAGACGATCCGATCAAAGTTACTCAAAAAATAAGGGTTTCGTCGACCTCCATGATTGACCACAAAGTGACCTTGACCTTTGACCTTGACCTTCAAAATTTTGTGTGCTGAAGGGTATCTCTATAGGACTCTGATATGCGAAGTTACATGCGAAGATATGCGAAGATATGGTACCTACGATTTCAACATTTGACCTTGGGGTCAATAATTTTCGACCTCCAGCGCTAACCATGAAGGTCAAGGCCGATCGCCACCAAAAACTAATCAGCTGAGCGCCGGACCATATACTAGATTCCCATGAAGTTTGGAGACGATCCGATCAAAGTTACTCAAAAGATAAGGGTTTCAACATTTGACCTTGGGGTCAATAATTTTCGACCTCCAGCGCTAACCATGAAGGTCAAGGCCGATCGCCACCAAAAACTAATCAGCTGAGCGCCGGACCATATACTAGATTCCCATGAAGTTTGGAGACGATCCGATCAAAGTTACTCAAAAAATAAGGGTTTCGTCGACCTCCATGATTGACCACAAAGTGACCTTGACCTTTGACCTTGACCTTCAAAATTTTGTGTGCTGAAGGGTATCTCTATAGGACTCTGATATGCGAAGTTACAGGAGTTTCCAATAATAACTGTGGTCTACAGAGTGATCTAAACGTGGAAAAAAAATGATTAACCACAAACAAAAAAACAAAAAAACAAACAAAAAAACAAACATACAAGCTGACTAATACATCTTGCAAAAACTTCGTTTTGGCAAGATAATAAACATATGTCACCCACAGGGTGAACCGTATCTTGCCAAAATGTGAAAATTCCGTTTTTTCGTCATGACGTCATCAAATGACGTCATAGCGTCAAACTGTTTACAGATCTGGGAAGCACTCATCAAGGGCATTCATTTGAGGTATTACTCGATATGGTACCTGCGATTTCAAAATTTGACCTTGGGGTCAATAATTTTCGACCTCCAGCGCTAACCATGAAGGTCAAGGCCGATCGCCACCAAAAACTAATCAGCTGAGCGCCGGACCATATACTAGATACCCACCAAGTTTGGAGATCATAAGATCAAAGTTACTCAAAAAATAAGGGTTTCGTTGACCTCCATGATTGACCACAAAGTGACCTTGACCTTTGACCTTGACCTTCAAAATTTTGTGTGCTGAAGGGTATCTCTATAGGACTCTGATATGCGAAGTTACAGGAGTTTCCAATAATAACTGTGGTCTACAGAGTGATCTAAACGTGAAAAAAAAATGATTAACCACAAACAAAAAAACAAAAAAACAAACAAAGAACATATGTCACCCACAGGGTGAACCGTATCTTGCCATTTGACCTTGACCTTAATAATTTCGTATGGTGAATAGTATGTCTTCATGACCAACGCACATGAAATATTGAAAGATTTTGATGAGAACTGAGGAAATAATTTTTTCATGAAAATTCCGTTTTTTCGTCATGACGTCATCAAATGACGTCATAGCGTCAAACTGTTTACAGATCTGGGAAGCACTCATCAAGGGCATTCATATGAGGTATTACTCGATATGGTACCTACGATTTCAAAATTTGACCTTGGGGTCAATAATTTTCGACCTCCAGCGCCAACCATGAAGGTCAAGGCCGATCGCCACCAAAAACTAATCAGCTGAGCGCCGGACCATATACTAGATTCCCATGAAGTTTGGAGACGATCCGATCAAAGTTACTCAAAAAATTAGTGTTTCGTCGACCTCCTTGATTGGCCGCAAAGTGACCTTGACCTTTGACCTTGACCTTCATAATTTTGTGTGCTAAAGGGTATCTCTAAAAGACTCTGATATGCGAACTTACAAGAGTTTCCAAAGGGAACTGTGCTCTACAGAGTGACCTAAACAATGCGAACTAAAGCAATACAATATACATGAAAAGTGCAGTTTTTTCGTCATAACGCCGTCAAATGACGTCACATTGTCAAACTAGTTATATGTTTGGAAAGCACTCAACAAGGGCTTCAATTTGAGGTACTACTCGATATGGTAACTGAAACTTGAAAATTTTACCTTTTGGTCAAAATTGAATGACCTTCAAAATGACCTTGAAGGTCAAGGCCGATCGACACCAAAAACTAATCAACTGAGCGCCATACCACACCCTATATACCCACCAAGTTTGGAGATCATAAGATCAAAGTTACTCAAAAAATAAGGGTTTCGTAATTTGACCTTGGGGTCAATAATTTTCGACCTCCAGCGCTAACCATGAAGGTCAAGGCCGATCGCCACCAAAAACTAATCAGCTGAGCGCCGGACCATATACTAGATTCCCATGAAGTTTGGAGACGATCCGATCAAAGTTACTCAAAAGATTAGTGTTTCGTCGACCTCCATGATTGACCACAAAGTGACCTTGACCTTTGACCTTGACCTTCAAAATTTTGTGTGCTGAAGGGTATCTCTATAGGACTCTGATATGCGAAGTTACAGGAGTTTCCAATGACTCGATATGGTAACTGAAACTTGAAAATTTTACCTTTTGGTCAAAATTGAATGACCTTCAAAATGACCTTGAACGTCAAGGCCGATCGACATCAAAAACTAATCAACTGAGCGCCATACCACACCCTATATACCCACCAAGTTTGGAGATCATAAGATCAAAGTTACTCAAAAAATAAGGGTTTCGTAATTTGACCTTGGGGTCAATAATTTTCGACCTCCAGCGCTAACCATGAAGGTCAAGGCCGATCGCCACCAAAAACTAATCAGCTGAGCGCCGGACCATATACTAGATTCCCATGAAGTTTGGAGACGATCCGATCAAAGTTACTCAAAAAATTAGTGTTTCGTCGACCTCCATGATTGACCACAAAGTGACCTTGACCTTTGACCTTGACCTTCAAAATTTTGTGTGCTGAAGGGTATCTCTATAGGACTCTGATAAGCGAAGTTACAGGAGTTTCCAATAATAACTGTGGTCTACAGAGTGATCTAAACGTGAAAAAAAATGATTAACCACAAACAAACAAAAAAACAAACATACAAGGTGACTGATACATCTTGCAAAAACTTCGTTTTGGCAAGATAAAAATGATTAACCACAAACAAACATACAAGCTGACTAATACATCTTGCAAAAACTTCGTTTTGGCAAGATAACAAATAACATCGGGAGCGGTAGACAAGATGGGGAGAGAGGGGGAAGGACACAAACACAACATTTGAGAGCAGGGACCGAGAGACATGGAGACATCGAGAGAACTGTGGGAGGGAGAGGGCTTTGGGGGGGAGGCATGGGAAGGGGGGGGGGGGGGGTGGGAGAGGTATAAAACATATGGACACTGCCAGGACTTCCAGGAAAGAAGTTGGAATTTCAAACAAGGTGGATCTGGGGTGAATTAGTGGGGGTAGAAAAGATCAAGGTTTTGGATGGGGGAAGATAAGAGATGGTGGTGAACAGCTGTTTTAAAGACCTGGAGGGAGGAGTGTGATTGAAGTGAGTGTGGGAGTTTGTTCCAGAAGCGGGAGAAAAGAGGAATGAAAGAGTGAAGGTGAGCAGAGAGCCGAGATTTCGGCAGTTTAACCATCAGAGGGTGGCTGGCAGATCTTGTGCGACCTGTAGGAATATTTGGGGGACAGAGCACAGAGAGAGCTGGGGGAGCAAGGCCGGAGAGGAGTCGGTAGAAGACAGAAAGACCACCTACCTGCCTGCGGTGAGTGAGTGAAAGGCCCTCAGAGATAGCTTCATCGCGGGAGATTCCAATGATTCTGAAAGCTTTGGATTCAACAGCGTGAAGCCGAGCCAGGTGTGAGGCAGGAGCACACACACGTGTGTAATATCACAAACACACGTATTTGTTGTGTTTGTGATATTACATTTTTATAGGCAATTTAGGTTGAATGTTTTTTTTTCAAGAAAGAACCCCTCAGCACATACATAGGGGAAGGGTAGGTGCAGACTGGAAGTTTGGGACGATTACACCTCACCACCACGTATTTTCAAAACACCTCACCACCAAGTAATTCAAAACACCTCACCACCACGTAATTCAAAATACCTCACCACCAAGTAATTCAAAACACCTCAACACCATAAAACACATAATAAAAACACCTCACCACCACGAAATTAAAAACACCTCACCACCACGAAATTGAAAACACCTCACAGCCATAAAACACGTAATAAAAACACCTCACAGCCATAAAACACGTAATAAAAATACCTCACCACAACGAAATTAAAAACACCTCACAGCCATAAAACACGTAATAAAAACACCTCACCACAACGAAATTAAAAACACCTCACAGCCATAAAACACGCAATAAAAACACCTCACAGCCATAAAACACGTAATAAAAACACCTCACAGCCATAAAACACGTAATATAAACACCTCCCAGCCACGAAATTAAAAACACCTCACCACCATGTCATTTAAAAACACCTCACCACCAAGTAATTCAAAACACCTCACCACCATGTGATTTTAAAACACCTCACCACCATGTGATTTAAAACACCTCACCACCACATCATTTAAAAACACCTCACCACCACATAATTCAAAATACCTCACCACCACGTGATTCAAAACCACCACAACGTTATTAAAAACACTTCACAACCACGGAAACAAAAGTTTGAGGGAGTCGTTAAGTGACAACACAGACACTGCCCAGATGTGTAGATATCTATCTATAATTCCAGTAATCTCTGTGTGTATGTGTGTGTGTATGTGTGTGTGTCTGTGTGTCTGTGACCGCTGTTTCTCGACAACCACGGGTCCGATATACTTGAAACTTGCCAGGTATATTGCTGGGGACCCGAGGATGTGCCTTTTCAAGGTTTCATATTAATCGGACAAGTAGTTACCGAGCTATGGCGATTTATTTACCAAACTCCGCAAGCCGTTCGCTTTGGCTTTGCGAATGGACCAAACCATTTCATGTAAATAGAGGGGGGGGGGATTGTCACCGTACTCGCAAGCCGTTCGCTTTGGCTTTGCGAATGGACCAAACCATTTCATGTAAATAGAGGGGGGGGATTGTCACCGTACTCGCAAGCCGTTCGCTTTGGCTTTGCGAATGGACCAAACCATTTCATGTAAATAGAGGGGGGGGGATATAATTTTAGATATATATATAGTACGGGCATGCCCTAGTATAGATAAATGACTGTACCCGAGTTGCCGTTTTGTCATGGTTTAAACCAATCATATTTCAAACAATTATTTTGCACAAATGTATTTGTAATATACGTGATATCACATTTTATAAACAATTGAAGTTGGAAAAAAAAAATTCCCCAAAAAATTCCAAATACAAAATTGGAATTTTTTTCAAAAAACATACCCTTAGGACATACCGACGGGAGAGATATGTGCATTCCAGAAGTTTGGTACGATTTCACAAAAGTTTGAGAAAGTAGTTCAGTGACAACAGGACAACACAGGACAGGACAGACGCTGCACAAATATATAGATATATAAGCCTGCCTCTGTGAAGGTGCTGACCTTGTGTATATATATATATATATATATATATATATATATGTCAAGTAGTAGATTTGTTATTGCCTAAAGTTCAGTTATAGACGTTGGGTGCTAATGTGTTATGATTTATATGATGTTTAAAAATGCTATTTTCATGAAGTTAATAAAGGGTTTTTGCTTCGTTTTAGTTTTGGATGAGGAGAGGCTCGCTGAGGTCATGCTGAACAAATTGTATACGTGTGCTTTTTTCGAGGCTGGTCGTAAAACCACGCCCACATGCGCTTGTTTTTGCGTAATGCTAGTAGAATGACATGAACCTATCGTTAACTATATATATTTTGTTTTAATCTCAGCAACGCATGACTCTGTATAAACATGCTTTGGATTACTCATGTACACAAACCCATAAAATATATGGGTTTGTTTGGCTAAGCATACACTCTTCTCTTTGTGAGTTACAGTTCTGTTTTCTCGGAGCCCAGAGAAACAATTGGTCCAAATGATAAGGAAAGGCTGACTCCCCCGAATGATAACGGTGGGAGGGACTCTCGCCAGTCGCTTCGTTCTCTCGGAGATTTTCTGATAAATCGTATTCGTATATAAGTGAATGAGAATCAATGCGTTTTCAGGAAGGCTTGACGTGGCATGAGACTGGCTCTTGCTATAGATGTCTTGGCCTCCTCCGGATCTGTATAAGTTGGTTATTAATAAAGCTGCGCCATTCCAGGCTATTGTGGACTTCTTTTGCAAACGAAGAGCTGATTCTTCACAGATGGTACCAGGAGTGGGGTGTCAACAGACGCGGAGGACGGGAAACGGAGCCCGAGGGACAGGAGGAAGGCTGACCTGAGGCCGGCGCCGGCACGTTGATTTGATTAAAGGTGGGAGTTGTTTTATATCAGAGGGCTATTATTCCAAATTCGTACCTTCCTCCTTCGAGCGGGTTCAGTCTCCTTGTCTTCCGCGCTGTCTGCACTCGAACAGAAATTGTAAGTAAAGGCTCATTTAGGCCTCAGAATGACGTAGCTTTGTTAAAGCCAGGATAAACAAGTAAGGATAAACCAGTAAGGACTTAACAGTAAGCTTAAAGTTACAGTTAGCACCAGGAGGGGAAAATGAGGTCGGACAGCCATATAGGTTGAAACCGGGTGGCCAAGATTTTTCCAGGAAGGAACAGCCCAGAGACAAGATGGGGTATGCCATTGCATGCCAGGGAACGAAGGGCTGTGGCTAAACTTAGATAGAAAGCCATAGGAACATAGACGGCCAAAGGGACATGGCCAGGAAGGGTGAAATGCGTAGGTACCAGGTAGGTTTGACAAGAAGGTAGTGACAACTACGAGGTCAAGCCAGGAAGCTCTAGACTAAGTTCTAGACAAGAGGTCCAGATAAAGCAGGCCAGGATCTGGTGGACAAGAGAAAATAAATAAGCTCACAGGAAATGGGCCAGGTGGCCACAGGGTGAGAAGGACAGGTTAGGTTTTGAAATATTGAAAATTGAAGCAGGAGCTGCATTGTAGGAATTTGAAGCTTCAGAGCCAAAGGAAGCAAGTTCAGGAAGCAAAGTTCAGGACAAAACAATTAAGGAGGTAGTTAAGCAAGCAAATCAGCGGCTAATGCCGCTCGTCCATAATCCGGACCAAGACCCCGCGAAAGGGGAGGTAGCCACCATGCCCCCAACCCCCCCCCCCCAAGACCTGAGCTCAGCCCCGGGGCTCTAGGCAACACCCCAACACCCCCCGCCCTGCCTCCCCTTTCCACCTCAACCCACCCCCCGTCCAACCCGTCCCAAAAATCCTTTTTCCTTGAATGAGAGACGTAATATGAATGAGGATATGAATGAGGAATGAATGTATATTGGGATATTAATTGACGTGTGTGTCTGGCCAATGTGTTTGTCTGTGTGTCAAGTGCAAAGCAGAGGGTTTCGGTGTGAAACTTTGTAAGCGATCTGCTCGACTTGGGGGAAATTCAGGCCGGGAATGTCCATTTTAACGTCTATCCGAGAGAACAGGCGAGGTCCTGAACTGAGTCCGGATTTTCATCTGTTTGGGAGTTGTTTGGGAAGCGAATTGATATAAATCGGGTCAGGAAAGCACCCGGAGTGCCCTTGTCGATCTACTGTTGATATGAAGCGGTTTCTTGGAGATGGTTGCAGAATTCGAATCAATATGTGTGTTTTACTTGAATTGAAGAGTTCATTCAATGGCAGATATTGTGTATTGTATGTGTGGGATGTATCGCTGAGGCAGCTCACCTTTGGAATTGGTGTCATATAGTGCATTTTGGGTCAGAGAGGTGGAGCGTCGGAGATCCTGTTTTTTTGCGATGTTCACGAGCTAGGGATGAGTTCTGACAGCTCAATGTTCTGACAGCTCACTACATGTCAGGTCGTAGATTTGTTATGACAGCACTTTGTTATGACAGCCGACTGCATGTCCCAACGCGAGGTAAACCCCGCCGCGAACGCGAATAGAGCGGCGTGCAGGGAGTGTTGGGATTCGTGTGGAGGCACGAGGGTGCGCGCCAAGACGGGGGGCGGCGTGGCGTCGTCGCGTTGAGATGGTTGTGCCAGGTCGATCGGCGATCTCTGAATTTAAATCGGATTTTTGTCATGTGTGTTGTGAAATTAAACGTCTATCCGAGAATCCTGGCAATGGTCGTTTAACTAAAGTGTGGTACAAACCTGTGTTTCCGCCGTGCGGCTCCGTGGAAGTTTGGGTAGAGGGATATTGTGTGTTCAGACAGGAGCCGAGCGAGCCGCGAGTCACGGGTGTGCTGTATGAGATTTGCTCAGAGTGCTGGCGATAACTCGCCCACTCTCAGAGGAGGATGTGTGCCCAAATGCATTGTGGGTCATTTCGACTTTGCTGGATGTCGGACGTTCATGTCAGACGAGCCATGTCGGAATAGTGGCCGGCTGCGACATATATGCCAGGCAATGTCACAGGACGAATACGTTACTTATAAGATGGATTTTTATTTAAGATGGATTTATAAGATGGATAGATGGATGGATTTATTTAAGATGGCTAAAATAAACGATTTCAAGACAGAGTAATTAATTTCCGGAGCCAAGTTCCAACAGGAAGTCTTGTTCATACAGTAAGGTACAGTGCGGAGTGGCGGCTGGAAGATGCATCGAGGCATTTGTGTTGATGAAGCGTTGTGCGAACGAGGAGGGATGTGCGAAAGGTGCACCAGGTAGAGAGGTGCTGCATTGTAGAGCACGTACGGAAGTTCCTGGACGGATTGTGACGGTTGTTGGATTCGTAGGAGCTAGCATTTTGCGATGTAGAGCCTCAATAAGGGTCATTTGTCTGTCTGGATGTGGTTCTTGCAGGGAATGACGCCGGACTTGTATTATTTGCGGAAAAATAAAGCGCTGGTTGACCAATTCGAAGTTTGACCTTTTAAAGTTTAGTTGACCTTTGTTCGAGATATGCAAGGGAAAGGTCAGAGGTAATTCACTAACCTTGGAAGAACGACAGGCGGAGTCAGTCTACAGGGTGTTGCTTTAACGACAGGATATATAGGACTTAAATCTGGAGAATATCGGGACATTATATTGTGGGTAAAACCAAAATCATGTACATAATTAGTGGACAGAGAATATCGAGTTTTTGTTGTTGAAAGGCCATAAAACACCAACCCCATGAGGAACGAAATAAATGGAGAGATGTTGGGATCACATGATGGTTAGGATTGAAGAACAACCTACTGGGATTTCAAACCTGTGTTTGGGTTTGGGGCAACTGGGTGATGGGCAATAGTGTATGAGTGAGTAATTATGATCTGTTTAAGTGTAAGAGGCGGTGGAGAAGAAAGGGGTGATGAAAAGTTATTTGTTTAGTGTGAAGTAGGTTGGTTGCTTATTTGTCACAGTAAGATGAGAGTTGTGTTTTTAAGCTTGGTCTTTGAATGAATTGTTGCTTGGAATGTGTTGATTGGAAAAGTGATTTCTGATCGCTGATCCGATCTGGTTTTGAATTGTTTGATTTAATTTTGAATTGATTGGAGGTAATAAGGATTTGTGTTGATTTCCTGATTTGAGTTCATCTGGAAACAAAGACAGGTGGGATTAATGTGTATATCAGGAACAATTTGGAAAAGAAATATGGATATATGACATTACTAAAATATAACCAAGCAATTGAGAGTTCTTGGGTTAATGGGATATAAATAAATGCATCTACAAGTTGATGGTTTATAAAAATTTAGTTCTGGATGATACTTAAACGATGAACAATGTTGGCAATATACAAAGAATGTGACTTGTTTTTTGGGGGGAAAACATGTGGTTTAAATTTGGTTGGCTAAGTTTTAAAGATGGAGACGTTTCGCAGAACTCTTATGATTATTTACATGAGTGGTGGACTATTCCATGGCGAAGCATTTTTCAGTTTATTGAAAGTTGGATTTTGTAAAATAATGGTTTAATATAACCACAGTAGAAAATAATATACAGATTTGGGACATTTTGTAAACTTTCGAGTAATGAGAAGATTCAAAAAAAAAAAAAAAAAAAAAAAAAAAAATTCATTTTATTTATTCCATGGAAAATATTTGGGTTGCAAGTGGAGAAGCATGGTATGGTATAAAAATAAAGAGGGAGTATCCAGGAAAAAGATGTTCAAGTGAACTTTGTGCTGTGAAAAGAATGTCGAGTTAATGGAAGTGTTTTGTTCGATTAATTTTGGTCAATTTGTGTTCAAATGACCATCGATGTTGGGGGCAAAGTTATGGGTGAAAGTTATGAGTGGTTGTGGGCAAACGAAGATTAATTTAGATTTATCATAGTTAAGTTCGAGGAAGTTGATTTGAAGCCAGAATTTTATTTGGATGCCAGAAAGGAGAAAGGAGATGCTGAAAGCCAGAAAGGAGATGCTGTTGTCTACTCTGAATGACAGGTGGCGGTATCCAGGGCGCTGAGGAGTTTGTTCACGTTGTAAAGTTTGTTTATTTAGTTTGTTTATTGTAGAGAAGAGTGCTTTTGGGATTCCGGAGCCAGAGTGGATAATTTGAGGGTAGTAGGTGGAGTAGAGGACATCTTTGCAGTGCTGTAGGTGGTCCTTGTGGGGCTTGGGAGTGAACTGATTTGGGTTTAATAGGCACAAGCTGGTCTAAACAGGGTGAGGAGGATGGCGTGATTGATGATGTCAAAGGAGGCGTTGAGGTGAGGAGGATGAAAATGTTGAGGTTGCCGGCATCAGAGGAGAGAAAAGGTCGCTGGTGATTTTGAGGAGAGCAGTTTCAGTACTGTGGCTGGAGCAGAATCCGGATTGGGATGTTTCATTCAGGTTATTGGCAGAGTGGTGATGTTTGAGTTGAGTGGCCACAGCACGTTCCAAAACTTTTGACAGAAAGGGTAGATTGGAGATGGGTCTGAAGTTATTTAGGGTGTCAGGGTTTAGTCCAGGGTTTTTCCAAAATGGGGGTGAAGTTTCACGAGTTTTTGGGGAAATCGGTATGTAAAGCTGGATTAAGTTGGAACTGCTTGATGAGCCATGGAGATGGATTGGGTTTCGTTGTTGGTTGTCTGGGAGTTCGGTTGTTGCATTGCCAAAGGTTTCTGTGTGGTGGACACACTCGTTGGCTGTTGTCTTGTGTGACGTGCATGGAGATGTATGTGGCTGTGTGTGGCTGCCTGGAGAGGAAGGCGGCTACAGTGGTTGATATTGGTCGTGGGTTGTCCGGGGTGCTTCGATTTGCATAAGGGGTGAAGATTGGGATATTACATTATTTTGAGTAAGTATTGGCATGAGTAATTACAGAAGTAATTATGAGTTATTATGAGTAATTAGTGGTATGAGTATTAGTTATGAGTTCCAGGTGTTGAGCTAGTTATGCTAGTTATCCAGCTAGTTATGAGTAAGTGATTATTTTAGTAAAATTACATGTTTCGCTGTGTTGTGGATCTGGGGACAAGCTAGTTTGATGGGTACCCTGGGGTCTTCGGCGTGTCTATGTGTTTGGCTGTCTGTCACACCGGACTCTTGAATGGGTTTTCATGAGACGAATTTCAGACATAACAGTGAGAATCTATTTTGAGCGAATCACAGTGGGTGAGGAAAACATTGTGGGTGACCAGACACCAGAACTGACCAGAATTGAAATTGGAAGTAAACCAGGTTATTTCTATTATTTGTTTATTCGTGAAAATAAATAAATAATAGGGGGGTGTTAATGGAGGTTAATGGTGGTTTGTTTGTGTTAATGGAGGTTAATGGTGGTTTGTTTGTGTTAATGGAGGTTAATGGTGGTTTGTTTGTGTTAATTCTAGTTGAAACTCTCACTGAAGTAATTTTCGTTTATTTTTATTTTTTGATTCGATTTGAGAGTTGAGATGATTGATTTTTTATTAATTTTATAATTTTATTTTTATTGATGTTGGAAACAGGTAATGGGATGCTGAGAGAAGGATTGAATTTAATTTGAATTGGACTGGATTAAATGGGATTGAATTTAAAAATTGAATATTGGATAAAATTGGATCCACTTGAAAAAAGTGGATTAGGAAATTGGAGAAAAGGTGTTCTATGAAACTATGAATTGAATGAATTGAATCTATGAATTGGAGACCTGTAGACCAGGCGCTCCCAGGAGACTTGTGGACCAGGTGTTCCACCAGAGGAAAAAGACCAGGTGTTCGTGGAGCACTTCACCTGCAAGAACGCCTTGGAACCAAGGTGGAAGGGACCAGTCCAGGTGTTGCTGACTACACCAACGGCAGTCTTTTGCGAGGGCAAGACTTCGTGGATCCACGCCACGCACTGTAAGTTGGCCATACAAGCACCAGACACTACACCACAGCAACCCCAGGATAAGGCCCCAAAGAGGGGGGAAAACACATATTGGAAAGTGGCCAGGGAGGTGGCAACAATTCAAAATAGGACACACTGCTGGTCGTGCATGCGCTTTCCCCAAGCAGGCACCACAGGAATACACATGATAGTGCTACCCTTGTCCCTCAATGACCTCTGCTCACAACCTATCGATTCCCCATGTTTAGTCACCACGCTGGAAAGAGAAGGGGTTGACAACGGCAAGAGTTGCAATCGACAATTTAATTATCGCCCGTCAATGATTGCCCATGTGGCCGAGAGGCCTGCCCCCGTCTGGGTCAAACCACAGAAAGGGAGGGTCTGCCTCCAGGGTTCCGGCCACTTGCGTATGGGAGAATCAGAATGCGCCTACACTCTCCCCGGGAAGCTGGGACAAGGGAGCTCGGGGATTACATTACGAATAGTACTGCAAGATAAACACAACCACAACATAACGGCTATAACATTCTCTAGGGGGGTTAGTAGGATTAATGGGGTGGTAAAGGGACTCCAGTGCTTATCCACCCACCTGGTCCCACCCCATGGGACAATGTTTATATGCGGCGACAAGGCTTACCCCTATTTACCAAATAATTGGGGGGGCACATGTTATCTGGGTTCAGTCCTTCCTGACGTTGAGATACTGGATGAGCTAGACCCAAAGTCCTTGGACAGGCGTTATAAGAGGTCAGTCATAAACGAAGATGGAACCACTAAACTACACGGGAGTCTATGGGAAAAGGTGTTTGGTTTCTTCTTCCCAGGAGCGGGCACAGTCATGGATAGTTTCCGGATAGATAAATTGGCTTTGGCCCTAGAAAAGGTGGCAAACGACACCGCTACGGCTCATGACATACTATTGGACACGGTGATTCACATGCGTACAATGGTGATGCAGAATCGGGTGGCTTTGGACATGCTCTTGGCAGAGAAAGGAGGGGTATGCGGAATTATAGAGGGAAAATGTTGCACTTACATACCCGATCCATCTGAAGGAGTGTCAGCCGCAATAGTGAGACTAAGGGAAACTAGCCACGCCCTGACGATCGATCGGATCGCGCGCGAAAATTCTTATACATTTAGCTGGCTCACTGACTGGTTCCAGGGATGGACGGGCACCATAGTGAAGTGGTTATTGACCGCACTGGCTGTGATAATCGGGGTAGTAATTTGGGGGGCACTAATGAAATCTCTAGTCCTCCTCTGTATGAGAAAGTATTTTACAGGATGGAAAGTGAAAAAGCCGCCGACAACGACTATGGTTCTGACCACAGAGGCCGTCGACCTGAACGGGTCCTTCAACAAGGCAGACGTGACCGGCGCTCCAGAAAATTGCATTGAATTTTGTGACGACTGTGATACTTGTGTGGATCCCATGTGGGAACTGGCTGCTGCCTGTAACGGTGTATGTGATGACTGTGATACTTGTGCTATAAACCCCTTGCGTGTACTGGCTAACGCTGCTTATGTATTACAAGCGGACAGCTGCACGCCCCCTTCCGACCCAACTATGGATCTGATTGCGACACTGGGTCTGGCGGTCGAGGGACCCGACGTGGATATCCTAGACCCGCAAGCCGACCAGGCGCCCATGGGAGACTTTGACATAAAGGAAGTCCCTCTCTTTTCTTCAAATGTTTCGGATCTCTTTGATCCAAATGTTTCGGATCTCTTTGATCCACATGTTGCGGATCTCTTTGCTTCAAGTGATTCGGATTCGGATTTTTACGCTCTGTACCCTGACCAGGAAATTGAGACACAAGATACTGACGACATTTTGTATTCCCCAGAACAGCAACACGTGAGGGACCTCATGGGCATGATCGTTGATTAACTTCGAAGATCTGCAAGGACTGCGTCTGCAAAGGGTGGGGGGAGCCAGTTCCGCAGGGGAAGTGATGCACCCTCTGGCGGAGCAGAACCTCATCTGGACCAGACGTCTTCGTTGTGGATCCGAAACGTTAATGAACTTTCATGTTTTGAGCCCTCAGGCTCCAAGCACGCACCACACGACACGTTCGCCAAATGCACGGGCGAGGCGCTTTGGGCGCACGATATGCCCTTGGGAGATACCCGCATTACAATTATTTTTTCAATACCCGCATTACACAATTATTTTTCAATAAAGCCCGATGTGGCACGTTGTCTCTTAAGATACTTTGTCTCGACGAGACAAGAGGAAGGAATGTCAAGTAGTAGATTTGTTATTGCCTAAAGTTCAGTTATAGACGTTGGGTGCTAATGTGTTATGATTTATATGATGTTTAAAAATGCTATTTTCATGAAGTTAATAAAGGGTTTTTGCTTCGTTTTAGTTTTGGATGAGGAGAGGCTCGCTGAGGTCATGCTGAACAAATTGTATACGTGTGCTTTTTTCGAGGCTGGTCGTAAAACCACGCCCACATGCGCTTGTTTTTGCGTAATGCTAGTAGAATGACATGAACCTATCGTTAACTATATATATTTTGTTTTAATCTCAGCAACGCATGACTCTGTATAAACATGCTTTGGATTACTCATGTACACAAACCCATAAAATATATGGGTTTGTTTGGCTAAGCATACACTCTTCTCTTTGTGAGTTACAGTTCTGTTTTCTCGGAGCCCAGAGAAACAATTGGTCCAAATGATAAGGAAAGGCTGACTCCCCCGAATGATAACGGTGGGAGGGACTCTCGCCAGTCGCTTCGTTCTCTCGGAGATTTTCTGATAAATCGTATTCGTATATAAGTGAATGAGAATCAATGCGTTTTCAGGAAGGCTTGACGTGGCATGAGACTGGCTCTTGCTATAGATGTCTTGGCCTCCTCCGGATCTGTATAAGTTGGTTATTAATAAAGCTGCGCCATTCCAGGCTATTGTGGACTTCTTTTGCAAACGAAGAGCTGATTCTTCACATATATATATATATATATATATATATGTATATATATATATATATGTACATGTATATATATGTATGTGTATATATATATATATATATATATATATATATATATATATATATATATATATATATATATGTATATATATATATGTATATATGTATGTATATATATATATGTATATATGTATGTATATATATATATGTATATATGTATGTATATATATATATGTATATATGTATGTATATATATATATATGTATATATGTATATATATATATATATATATATATATATATATATATATATATATATTATATATATATATATATATATATATATATATAAATATATATATATATATATATATATATATATATACATATATATATATATATATATATATATGTATATATATATATATATGTATATATATATATATATATATATATATATATATATATATATATATTGTTGCGGATATGAGATTGGCCTCCATCCATATCCGCTTGTAAATATTCCCCTATTTCCCCCAATACTTCCCAACTATCCCCAATCCCCCATTCCCTAGTCCCATTTTCTGTAAACAACACTCTGTAGACCCGACCTCCCCCTATTTCCCCCATTAAATGTCGCATCCAGGTCCACCGCATCTCACGTAGACAACTATAGGACATCTTGCTAGTTATTCTTAGTCTATGTCAGTTAAGGACTCGTTTCCATTAATTCTGACTCTTCGTTGCACCAGAATGTGATTGTATGGCACCGTTAGAAAGTTTAGGACCTCCCAATACCTCCCCGCAGCTCTTCCTCATGGTACAACAACAACAACAACAACAGCGGCGGCGGCGCGGGGAGTGTGCGTCCTCACTCCGGCTTGATTAGCCGCCATTGAACATGTGCTCCGACGGGGTTACCACGCAGGGGCTCGCTGTCAGCTCCTCGTCAAGGGCGGAGCCCGGTAACCCCCCGCACCCAATAGAAGCGGCAGACCGATCCCATCTGGGGCGGGGCCAACGAGCCGAGGGCGTGTCACTCCCCGCTGAGCATGCGCAGGAAGAGGGAGGTGACGTCAGATGCGCCCTCAGCTTGGAGAGAGAAGACGCCACCTCCGAGCGCTGCAATACCTCCCCGCATCTCTGGACCGGACCGTGTTTGATTCTGCCCCTGAGCCAAGGTGCACCTTGTGCTGTCGACTGCCTGTCCTTCCCTGCCATCAATCCCCGTGTAAGTCAGTCTTGTCCCGTTTGTCTGTGGTCTGTCGGGATTAGATAAGACTGTGTTTAAGTGCCCATGTTTTCTGTGCTTTACCTCTTACCGTGTAATCTACCCCTTTTCTGCATCACCAATTATATCCTCCTCCGGAGGTCTTGAGAACTGTACCCCTTGTGTCGTGTCATTTACCCCAGCTGTTGTGTCCTTTCCATGATTGATTTAGCGTAGCGCGATTCGGCCAACGTTCGAGTGGAATCGGGTGAGTTGGGCGGGATCGGGTTCTAATCGGGGAGTAACTGTTCGGACGCGGTAATACACCACCGCTCGGTCAATATAACATCTGTCCGCGATCCGCAACAATTGGTGTCGGGAAGTGGGATTGGACCCGAAGCGCGCTTCACGCGCTCGAAATTATTAACGGCGAAATTTGATTTTGTTTTACAAAAATAAAAACCCGAATTTTGAAAGTCGCGCTATGGCGGATCAAGACGGCTGGGTTCCGGTAGAGGAGAGTGAGGCAGGGTCGATCCAGGACCAAATTGAGGGACAAGAGGAGAGCGAAGCAGTGAGGGCGGCAGGTTCGCAAAATGGCGTCCTCGCGCATGAGGTTGCGGGCGCGCAAAATGGCGCCTCGCACATGGCTACGGCGGCCGCACCCGCTGCACAAGTGGGAGGGATGGCCCAAATGCAGGCCCTCATGGAGCAATTTATGGTACAAATGCAGGCGTCCCTCAACCTGCAGAGTGAGCAAATGAGGGCTCAGAGTGAGCAAATGGGGGTAATGGGGAACCGGATGGATGCTCAGGGTGAGCGATTGGAGGGCCAAATGGGGGTAATGGGGAACCGGATGGATGCTCAGGGTGAGCGATTGGAGGGCCAAATGGGGGTAATGGGGGGCGAAATGGGGTCCAATAGCGAGAAATTGAGGGAGGACATGGGGGCCAATAGCCAACGGTTAGAACAAAGGATGGGGGCCCAGATCGGAGGGTTAGGGAGTAGAATAGAGGGATTAGACAATAGATTAGGGGAAATACAGGAGGGGTTAATGGGGGTAGAAAACAGAATGGCCGTTCAGGAGAATCAAATGGAAGGGATGAAAAAGGGGTTAGAGGGGTTAGAAAACAGTATGGAAGGCAAATTGAGGGACATGAGGGACCAAGCGGAAAGGGAAGTTAAACAAATGGGGCAGCAGATAGAGGGGGTCAGAATGGGGGTAGAAACTAAATTGGATGCTCACAGGGAGGAAATGGAGCAGATGAGGGTGGCATCTGGGCAGGAGATGCAAGTGATGGGAGAAGAGATCAGAAGAGGTGTGAGTGAGGAGGTCGGAGGAGTGCGCGAGGAGGTGAGGCACTGTAAGGAGCGCATGGAGAAGGAGGTGAGAAAGGGGACTGTAAAATTGCAAGGTGGTATAGAGAAGTTGACGCTGGGAGTAGAACAACTGACAGTGGGACAAAAGGAGTTGGGGGAACAGGTAAAGAAGAACACAGCGGTAATAGAGGGTTTAAAATCGACACAGAAGGAGATGAAAAAGGACGTAGGGGTAATTAAAAAAGAGTGTCAGACGGTACATGAGGACCTGACGAGAAAAATGAACAAGGTGGTAGAGGTGATGGAGGTTAAAGAGCGGGAGGTGCGGGAGCACATAGAAAAAAATTAAGTGGAGTTAGAGGAAGAACTTAAAGGGGCGCACGAGGAGATGAAGGAGGTGAAGCAGAAATTAGAAGAAGTGGAGGAAGGGGTGAGCGAAATTAAGAAGCGACGGAGAGGGGATAAGAAAGAGATAAAAGAGGAGATAAAAGAATTGGTCCAAAGTCTGTGTTCGGATCGTGATGATGTGCTCATTAACCGGATGAGGGATTCGCAGGTGATGGAGGAGAAGCGAAGAGAAAGAGGACCCGGTGTAAGTGGTGACCAATATGGTCGTGCGTATGATGCGCCAGGTGATTTAATGAGCTTGGGGGTCGAGATGGACCCGGGTGTTCGTGAGAGGCCGTTGGTGAAGTGTGCGACAGGTCTGGTGTGCGAAAAAGGAGGGGTGCGAGAAAATCCGACTCTGGGGTGTGTGAGGAAAAAGTGCGTGCCAAGGAGTGAGGGTGCGGGCGAGAGTGAGTCGGTCGTAGCGCGTGTGCAAGGGAGCACATGGAAGCGCGTAGTGAGGAGTGTTACGGAGGGTGTAAAGGGAGAATGCACGCCTGTGGTGAGTGTTACAGAGGGTGTGACGGGAGAGTGTGCGCAAGAGTGTGCGCGAGAAAGGTGTGTAACGGACGGGTGCATGAGGGAAGAGTGCGCTGTCGAGAGTAAGGGTGAGTGTGCTGTCAAGAGTGGAGGTGAGAGTAGTAAGAGTGACACGGAGCGTGAGTTGGTTGTGACAGGTGAGAAAGGATGTACACCTGGAATGGAAGGATGCACACCGGGAATGGTAGAGCGTGTGTGGGAATGCACGCTGGAATTGGTCGTGAGGCACGTGGTTGGGTGTGCGAGTGAGGGCACACCTGTGATTGTCACAGAGGAGGTGACCGAGGAGGGGGCGCGGAGAGGTGTGTTGGTGAGGTGTGCGACCAACGAATGTGTGCCAAAGTGTTCGGTGGTCAGGTGTGTGACCAAGGCTGGGAGTGGAATGAGTGTACCTGGGTGTGTTAGAGAGGGTACGACGAGGAGCATGGAAACGGCTGGATGTATGAGCAAGAAAGGGGTAGCGTATGCATGTAAGCATGCAGGTGAAGCATCGACGGTAACCGGGTTAGCGGTTAGAGCGACTTATAGCCGAATCGGGCCCTCGGTGCGCGTCGGGCAGCTTCGCGTGCCGCGAGGACCAGCGGGGATCCGAACCACGGCGGTTTCGAAAGAACCGCCGTACGCGATCCACGCTGTGCCTCGCTTGGAACGGCCGCGTCCGGGCTCCACTAGGCGGAGCGGGCAGCCCGATAGGAAGGGTCGTCATGGCGACCACTTTCTATTGAGACGTGCCGGCAGGTCGAGATCGGGACATTGGATGGCTCCACGCCGAGGTGGTGCATGGGATCTCGGCCCGGGTAAGCCCCCGTCCCTGCCCCGAATGCGGGACGTATCCAGCCGCTGGCACAAAACGACCCGCGTTCATTGCTCTGCTGTACGAAGCCGAGCTTTTGAAGGGAATTGGCGCACCGAGAGGATGTAATAAGTAGACGGGTGATGAGGATAGTGTTTTGGCCCCGAAATTAGAAAAAAAGCAAAATTTGATGATGGTATGGTGATTAGCAGTAAATGGCAAATTGTTGATTTGTTGGATTTGGACGAGCGAAATTGATAGTAGGACCTCCCCATGTGGTGGGATGGCAACGCTGTCATCCCTCACAGAAGGGTCGGGCAAATGCGCTATAGCTTATGGGGTGTATGGCAGTGAAAACTAGCCCGGGTGGGTTAGGATATTGTGTGTAGGGCCCTAGAAGATGACATTAGGTAACGTTAAGGTTAGTTAGTGACTGATACCTGTAGTGGGGACGCAGGTAGATTAGAGTGGATGATAATGACGAGGGAGCGCAATAGTTTAAAGGGACGACTGGGAAGCGCAAGTTTCAGAGGGGAGTCGTTAGACGAGATGATGCTGTGTGAGAACTGGACAGGTGTGTGGAGCAGTGTATGAGTAGTGAGTGTTGTGGATCAGCGCGAATGCGCTTTGGGGAGAGAAGGGTGCAGGCGGCACCAAGTATGAGTGCACAGGTGTGCAACAACAGGTATGGAGAATGGTTGTGTGAAATACATGGAGTGTGGAGTACATGGAGTATTGGAATGAGTGGTGTGGAGAGAGTTGGAGTAAGTGGTACGGATTGGTGTGCATGGTGCGAAGGTGTGGATGGGGGAAGAGTGGACCCCTTTTCACGAGTACCCGGGGCGGGTAGTGTAAGTGTTAGGTAGAGGGTATAGGTAAATTGTGGTTGGATATTGGCATTTGTGGTGCGGTTGCAGAATGGTATTGTGGATGGGTGCATTAGTGTTGTGGAAATGGCTGGGCGTGTAGCCTGTTAGTGTGTGTAGTTGGTTGGGCACTCCACCACTGTGAGGATGTCGGCCAGGTGAGGCCGCAGGTGGGCTCTGGGAGCCGTTAGTGTCAGTGGGTGCCTGAGGATCCCGGGTGTGGATCGGGCAGCCCGTGCCAGAGAGGGCACTGAGGGGGTGAGAGTGCGAGAGGGCCTTCCCCAGTTAGTTAGGTTAGGGTGAGGAGCAGGTAAGCTCGGGTGGCAACTACAGTGGTGGAGGTGTGCAGGTGGGTAGACCTGCTGGGAGAGCTACACGTCACAGCCCAGAAATTGTGCGAGGGCACCGGGAGATGAATCGGGGGGGGGGGGGGGGGGGGGGGTGAGACCCCAAATTGAGAAGCACCACAGTTTGGTCAATGGGAATTGGTTTTTAGAACCCATAGTGTAAGTTGGCCAATGGATTGGCAGGGAAAGACCCCGGGTAATGTAAAGTTGTTAAAGTCATTTAGGAAATAGTTAGGATTGATGAACCTGTCGCACCATACGCAGCCACTTACCTGAGGTGAAGATGATGACTCCACACCTGTGTTTTCTTTGTTCTGTGTGCAGGAAAGGAGAATTGCTGTTTGGATTTGTGAGACGCATCACGACGTGGATAAGACATTGGGGTGATTCCATCTCTCCCTCCTTAGGAGGGACTGATGATGAATTGGAGATGGCAAATTTTGATGGGAGTTGGAAATGGCAAATTTGATTGGTTAGGAGGGAGAGAAGACGAATTTGGTTTATGGGAGGAACGGGGAAGACAGTAGGGACGTTTGTTGATTTGTAAAGTAGATGTTTATGGGTAGTGTTGTGTTTTGTGGATACAGTAAGGGGTAAGGGAGGGGCAATGTAGGTTACCTGGTGGGGGGGGGGGGGGTGTACGGTAGGAACGTACCTGTCTCACCTGGTTCCCATGTGCCCCCAGTGTGCATTACCTTGTATTGCGTGCACTTTTGCGCCCTTACCACCTTACTCAATTGTCTTCTTTTGTCTCCCACCTCCGAGGATCTGGCTTTGGGGCAGAGAGAGAGGAGAGAGAGGTGCTGGCTACGCAGTTGTGGGCCTGTACTTTCGCTGCTTGCTGCCTGGATCGATACACCATATGGACCGCAATTTTTGTGGCCGCCCACCATGGACCGCAGTTCTTTTGCGGGCAAGCACCACCCGTGGATGGACCTCTGGGTCAACGTGGCACCTATGCCATACAGGTGAACCACTTATAGTTGGCCCCCTGACGGCCACAATTTAGAAATGGACGCGGTTGGCGCCTTTCTTTATTTTTGAAAGAAGCCAGAAGGCCAAGTGCACTTCAGGAAGGCAAGACCAGCGGCAGAACATCGGCCGGCTGCGACACCACCGGTGACTATGAACACTTTATTGGTGCACCGGATGGTGCTGACTGTACATGATGGGGTGGTGCTTTTGGTGCTTGGATGGGGTGCTCTGCACATTATTAAAGGCCGTAGGGCCACAGGGCACTCGTGGGTTGGTGTATCGATGCTGGCATGCGTGCTCTCTCTATGCATAACATCTGCATGTGTTCCTCCAAAAACAGGTCCTGGATCGTAGTGTAAATATCAGTGTAGTCTTGTATAAATAATGCTCCCTACCGGCTGTATGTTTAGTTTGAGGATTCTTTCCGCGATTCGGTTATCCTGTGGGTGTGTTTCTGTGAGGAGAAGGGTGCAACGTCGCAGGGGGACATATTTACTCATTTGTGAACATCTGTAAAACTGTCGCACTCAGGGTTGAGTTAATAGTAGAGGGAACTACATCTGAGTGCCACACTAAAGTAAGTAAAAATTTATCGGGTCGGGCCGCCCCGAGGTAGAGAAGGGTGCAATGTTGCGGATATGAGATTGGCCTCCATCCATATCCGCTTGTAAATATTCCCCTATTTCCCCAATACTTCCCAACTATCCCCAATCCCCCATTCCCTAGTCCCATTTTCTGTAAACAACACTCTGTAGACCCGACCTCCCCCTATTTCCCCCATTAAATGTCGCATCCAGGTCCACCGCATCTCACGTAGACAACTATAGGACATCTTGCTAGTTATTCTTAGTCTATGTCAGTTAAGGACTCGTTTCCATTAATTCTGACTCTTCGTTGCACCAGAATGTGATTGTATGGCACCGTTAGAAAGTTTAGGACCTCCCAATACCTCCCCGCAGCTCTTCCTCATGGTACAACAACAACAACAACAACAGCGGCGGCGGCGCGGGGAGTGTGCGTCCTCACTCCGGCTTGGTTAGCCGCCATTGAACATGTGCTCCGACGGGGTTACCACGCAGGGGCTCGCTGTCAGCTCCTCATCAAGGGCAGAGCCCGGTAACCCCCCGCACCCAATAGAAGCGGCGGACCGATCCCATCTGGGTCGGGGCCAACGAGCCGAGGGCGTGTCACTCCCCGCTGAGCATGCGCAGGAAGAGGGAGGTGACGTCAGATGCGCCCTCAGCTTGGAGAGAGAAGACGCCACCTCCGAGCGCTGCAATACCTCCCCGCATCTCTGGACCGGACCGTGTTTGATTCTGCCCCTGAGCCAAGGTGCACCTTGTGCTGTCGACTGCCTGTCCTTCCCTGCCATCAATCCCCGTGTAAGTCAGTCTTGTCCCGTTTGTCTGTGGTCTGTCGGGATTAGATAAGACTGTGTTTAAGTGCCCATCTTTTCTGTGCTTTACCTCTTACCGTGTAATCTACCCCTTTTCTGCATCACCAATTATATCCTCCTCCGGAGGTCTTGAGAACTGTACCCCTTGTGTCGTGTCATTTACCCCAGCTGTTGTGTCCTTTCCATGATTGATTTAGCGTAGCGCGATTCGGCCAACGTTCGAGTGGAATCGGGTGAGTTGGGTGGGATCGGGTTCTAATCGGGGAGTAACTGTTCGGACGCGGTAATACACCACCGCTCGGTAAAATAACATCTTTAATCCGCGTCTGTAACAATATATATATATATATATATATATATATATATATATATATGATCAAGGCACCTCCTAGCTTTAATGGTGAGCACCAGCCACGAATTATGTCTCACACGGTAAATACCGCATAACCCGCAAGGAACCAACAGCCTGTCTGCCACACAGACCATCGTTCCCACCAGTGCAAACCAAAACCAGGGGGTGCGGTGCGATCGGCGGGGATAATAATCAACGAACATAACAGCGTGACGAGCGCTGTCCCGATCTCCTGTGGACCGAAGTCCTAGACCAAAGCGTCACCTCCGACCCAAAGGGTCTTCTGGAGGCTTCAGCCCGGCCACTCTGTCAACAGACAGAGATTTATTCAACAGACAGAGATCCTAGCTTTGGTCTAGGACTTCGGTCCACAGGAGATCGGGACAGCGCTCGTCACGCTGTTATGTTCGTTGTTTATATATATATATATATATATATATATATATATATATATATATATATATATATATATATATATATATACATATATATATATATTGTTATGAATTTTGGGGTAGAGTGATGTATAGATCATGTAGATCTGTGTAGGTATCAGGCTCCGACTGTCGTGAAGAAGAAGAAGAATCTCGATGTACATAAGCAGGGACCTGTTTAGCCCGAATGTCGGATTAAGTGTATATTCGTCCCAGTCACAAGGGGGCGGGGCTTGTTAACTAGATTAGGGCATAAATGTAAATTATCCCCTCTAAGTCTTACCCTATGTGATCTATCCTTCGTCCCATATGGCAACGCACATAGACACTAGACAGGCCCATTAGTTACACCACACCCACTACGTTAATTCCCGCCCCACAATAAAACTCACCGGAAGCCAGTTCGGGGCGCTGCCGATAGAACCGTAGCCAGCTACATCACCAACTTGCAAAGCAACACTCATTGTTCAGGCCGGCTAAGGCCATGCCACCTCGCAATGGATTGGCTGAGGGGTTTGATGGGGAGATCACACCATTGGGCCAGGTGTCGACCAATAGGGAGACGAGGCAGGATGAAGCCTGCCGATTGGTAGAGGGCAGAGCAAGAAGCGACCAGCTGAGTAGTGGAAGGAAGCAACGGACTGATTGGCCACCGACCGATGGCGTGAGGAAGAGAGCACGAAGCACTCGGCCAATGTTGAAGGACTGACGGGGAAAGAAGATTTGAGAAGTCGAGAGGCGACAGACTGATTGGAAGGGAGGATCGATGACGTCACGAGATGGCTGATAAAACAACTTGCTGGCCGGCATTTTGCACTTCTCGTTCTGGCCCCTTCTCATTTTGGATCGCTTCTCATTTGGACCTCCTTCTCGTGTTGGACCCCCTCGGGTTCTGGATCCCTTCGTGCCCGGACGTCCTTCTCCTCGCTTTGGACTCTCTTCCCTTCTTCTCCTGCTGCCCCTTACGCCTTCCTCCGCCATCGACTCTCTCCTTTGGTTCAGGTCATCGCGAGCGATTGCAAGTGGACGAGGGCGGCTTGCTGCTGGAACAACACAAGGCCGGGATGAGCGGGACACCCGGTGAGGCCTAGCAGCGTGCAAACGAGGCAGATTGAGGCCTACTTCCCACCAACACCGGAGTGCGCGCTCGGACTGGACGATCGTTGGCAAGGTGCCAATTGAGCTGAGTGCACGATAACCTACACTTATTTATTTTCATTCCCGTTCTGCCATCCCCTTGTCTGTGTCTGGTTCTGTGCGTAGGAGTACTCCATTTTAGGAATATTGTATAGTAACTGGCGCGTTTCCTTGTTATCGGTTTCCGTTAAATAAACCAGTTATTTTCTTTGTACATTTTAATTCTGTTTTTCGTGTGAGTTCATTTCCTACAGGATCAGAGCTGCTGCGCGGGACCGACAGGTAAAACCTCCCCGCTTCTTCTTCTTCTCTTTCACCCGTGCTTGTATAGTGAAATCCGCTATTGAATAACGCCTTGAATAACGCTTGATTTGCTATCCATGACGCTCGCAGTATTAACTGAGAGCAGTCACATGATAATATATATAGTTTTTTTTTTTTTACACTACATGACCAAAAGTATGTGGACACCTCAACATCACACATCTCATTCCAAATTCATGGTCAATAATGTGGAGTTTTGTCTCCCCCCACCCTTTGCTGCAATAACAGCCTCCACTTTTCTGGGAAGGCTTTCCATTAGATGTTAGAACATTGCTGCGGGGATTTGCTTCCATTCAACCACAAGAGCCTTTGTGAGGTCAGGCACTGATGTTTGGCGATTAGGCCTGGCTTGCTGTTGGCATTCCGATTCATCCCAAAGGTGTTCGATGGGGTTGAGGTCAGGGCTCTGTGCAGGCCAGTCACGTTCTTCCATACCGATCTCGACAAACCATTTCTGTATGGACCTCGCTTTGTGCACGGGGGCATTGTCATGCTGAAACAGGAAAGGGCCTTCCCCAAACTGTTGCCACAAAGTTGGAAGTACACAATTGTCTAGAATGTCATTGTATGCTGTCGCATTTACATTTCCCTTCAATGGAACCAAGTGGCCTAGCCATAACCATGAAAAACACACCCAGACCATTATCCCTCCTCCACTAAATTTTACAGTTGGCACTTTGCATTCAGGCAGTTGCGTTCGCCTGGCATCCGCCAAACCCAGATTCATCCATCGGACTGCCAGATGGTGAAGCGTGATTCATCACTCCACAGAACACGTTTCCACTGCTCCAGAGTCCAATGGCGGCGAGCTTCACACCACTCCAGCTGACGCATGGCATTGCGCATGGTGATCTTAGGCTTGTGTGCAGCTGCTCAGCCATGGAAACCCATTTCATGAAGATCCCAACGAAGAGTTGTGCTGACCTTGTTTCCAAAGGCAGTTTGGAACTCTGTAGTGAGTGTTGCAACCGAGAACAGACGATTTTTCCACGCCATGCGCTTCAGCACTCAGCAGACCCGTTCTGTGAGCTTGTATACCTGCCACTTCGCGGCTCAGCTGTTGTTGCTCCTAGACGTTTCCACTTCACAATACCAGCACTTACAGTTGTATAGAAACTCTAGCTGGGCAGAAATTTTACGAACTGACTTGTTGTAAAGGTGGCATCCTATGACGGTGCCACGTTGAAAGTCACTGAGCTCTTCAGTATGGCCCATTCTCCTGCCAATGTTTGTCTATGGAGATGGCATGGCTGTGTGCTTGATTATATACAGTGCATTCAGAAAGTATTCAGACCCCTTCACTTTTTTCACATTTTGTTATGTTGCAGCCTTATCCTGAAATCGTTTAAATTCAATTTTTTCCCTCATCAATCTACACTCAATACCCCATAATGACAAAGAGAAAACAGGATTTTAGAAAGTTTTGCAAATTTATTAAAAAGAAAAAACTGAAATATCACATTGACATAAGTATTCAGACCCTTTGCTATGACACTTGAAATTTAGTTCAGGTGCCTCCCATTTCTCTTGATCATCTTTGAGATGTTTCTTCACCTTGATTGGAGTCCACCTGTGGTAAATTCAATTGATTGGACATGATTTGGAAAGGCACACACCTGTCTATATAAGGTCTCACATCTGACAATCCATATCAGAACAAAAACCAAGCCATGAGGTCGAAGGAACTGCCTGCAGAGCTCAGAGACAGGATTGTGTCGAGGCACAGATCTGGGAAAGCCTACAAAAAAAATTCTGCTGCATTGAAGGTTCCCAAGAGCACAGTGGCCTCCATAATTCTTAAATGGAAGAATTTTGGAACAACCAGGACTCTTCCTAGAGCTGGCCGCCCGGCCAAACTGAGCAATCGGGGGAGAAGGGCCTTGGTAAGAGAGGTGGCCAAGAACCCGATGGTCACTCTGGCTGAGCTCTAGAGATCCTTTGTGGAGATGGGAGAAACTTCCAGAAGGACAACCATCACTGCAACACTCCACCGATCTGGGCTTTATGGCAGAGTGACTAGACGGAAGCCTTTCCTCAGTGAAAGACACATGAAAGCCCGCTTGGAGTTTGCAGAAAAGCACCTCCAGGACTCTCAGACTGTGAGAAACAATATTATGTGGTCTGATGAAACCAAGATTGAACTGTTTGGCCTCAATTCTAAGCGTCATGTCTGGAGGAAACCAGGCACCGCTCATCACCTGCCCAATACCATCCCAACTGTGAATCATGGTGGTGGCAGCATCATGCTGTGGGGGTGTTTTTCAGCAGCAGGGACTGGGGGACTGGTCAGGGTTGCGGGAGCAATGAACGGAGCAAATACAGAGATGTCCTTAATGAAAACCTGAAACAGAGCGCTCAGGACCTCAGACTGGGCCGAAGGTTCTCTTTCCAACAGGACAATGACCTGAGGCACACAGCCAAGACAACGCAGGAGTGGCTTCGGGATAACTCTGTGAAGGTCCTTGAGTAGCCCAGCCAGAGCCCTAACTTGAACCCAATCGAACATCTCTGGAGAGACCTGAAAATGGCTGTCCAACAACGGTCCCCATCCAACCTGACAGAGCTTGAGAGGATCTGCAGAGAAGAATGGCAGAAAATCCCCAAATCCAGGTGTGCAAAGCTTGTCACGTCATACCCAAGAAGACTCGAGGCTGTAATCGCTGCCAAAGGTGCTTCAACTAAGTACTGAGTTAAGGGTCTGAATACTGGTATGTCAATGTAATATTTCAGTTGTTTATTTTTAATAAATTTGCAAAACTTTCTAAAATCCTGTTTTCTCTTTGTCATTATGGGGTATTGAGTGTAGATTGATGAGGGAAAAAATGAATTTAAACGATTTCAGCATAAGGCTGCAACATAAAAATATGAAAAAAGTGAAGGGGTCTGAATACTTTCTGAATGCACTGTATACCTGTCAGCAATGGGTGTGGCTGAAACAGCCGAATCCACTAATTAGAAGGGGTGTCCGCATACATTTGGTCATGTAGTGTATATATATATATATAACTAGATCCCTTTATTTATAAATATTACAGTACATAAGAACTACACCAAATTAATTCACCATTGCTTGGTTTGTAAGGAGCCATGACAAGAGGTGGTCTAACATTACCTCAGTAAGAGTTACTCTATCCCGAGAAATGAATTTAAAACAAGAAATTCAGTCAGAATTCCAGTGATGATTCGCCTATTATTCACCCAATCAGAAAACATTGTAAAATAATTATTTGGCTTATAATCCTCAAACACAATCTTGAAACATTAATTTTATCGATCCACAAGTTGAAAATGTTTTCCATAATCTTGTCGGTCTGTCTTCTGTATTACTTAATCAAATGTATCTGCCTTTGCCAAATTAATAAAGTACAGGGAAGTGCTGCTCATGTATAGTCGAGCGAGCTGTTAGTTGTCACTATCTGATTCACTGCTGCTTTCACAGGTGGCAGTGCACCATGCTCGGCCGCACTTGTTCCTGGATCCTTGGCAGAGACGGTCAATATAGCAGGAAATGTTCTTTTTGTTGCACCAACAGTTTCTGTTGCAGCCCTTTCTGCACCCACAGGATATTGTCTTTGTCATCTGCTGTGGATAGGCTGGTTGTGTGGATGGCACTGGTAAGAGCTTGCCATAATCCAGCATCCACCCATAATCTTGACATGGTTTTATGTTCGGCTTGCCAATATGTGGAGTCTTGTCCAACAGTCACCAGCACTGCATGTTTCAGATGTTGCATGAATGCATTTTCCATGGGTGGCAGCAGCTTGAGCAGCGTTCTTTGTTGTTCAGAAACTTGTACTATACTCAAGTTGCAGAGCTCGACACCCATGAAGTCATCCTCTTTGTTGGTGAAGACGGCAAACCAGAAGAGCCCTTGCATGGATGATCACCTTGGCTGTAATGCAAGGTAGACCTTCATCTGGATCTCCAAACGTCTTCGGTGTGGGATTTCTGTTGTCTTGCTGCTGTTCAGCCACATCTTCTTCCAACGAAATATATACATAATTTGTGGTGTCACACCCACTGAGACTGCTTCAATGGCAGTGCTCAGCATTGTGCAGGCCTCAGTGCAATGGTAATTTTGTGGATTGGAAGACTTTCAGCATGTGTGCTGCATAGTATACACATGTGGTGATGATGTCTATGTCATTGGCATGGAAGATGACTCGCTCCACCCCTTCATTCTGGCCACTGTACACTGAATGCAGTATAACCTTGGTATCGGCCTCTTCCTGAGTGGACTGCAGCATAACAATGTCTGTCACTGAACCGTTCAATATCAGCCCACTTCTTGCTTCTTCTTGAAGCCACCACCAAGGTATATACAAGTCTAACCCATGGATGGTGGTAGCTGCTCATCGTGGCTCCATGTCTCGCACAGAAGGTTTAGGAGTCCTGCTTTGTTGGCAGAAACAGAGAAGAACCCCGGTGGGTCCGGAGCTTTGTGGGTTCACCGACTTCAAACAGCCTTATTGTTTTTGACTGGGCCTTTGACTGGGCAGCCTATGCTGCTACTCCAGAGCCTTCAAACCAAATGGACTATATCGGTCACAGCAGAAGTGTACAATCTCTGGGCCATCAGGTCCTTCTATCATCATCATCATTATCATCTTTCAGAAGATTGCACAGGTATCACCTTGTGATGTCTCCAAATGTTTCATCATTTATGAAGCTCCAGTGGCCTACATCATTCATAGCATCTACTACCATGGCTGTCTTGCACTCCTCTTGTGGCAGATGAGCGACAATGCTTACCTTGGTCACCTCATTCTGGGCTTCCACCATACTAGACTCTGTACCTGAAGCTCTCGTACTCCCATCCTCATTGAACAATTATGGGGGCGCCTTGCTACATTCGTGGTCACCAATAAAGTTGACAAAGTCGACATGTGAACCACTAGCAATGATCTGCGTCATCCAAAGAAGGGCAGCAACTTCATCCATCGCTCCTGCCTGGAGCACTGTACTTCTGCTTGGACTTCTTGGATTTCAGGTTCTCTGTGTGAAAGGTCTTCAGTCTGATAACGGTCGTATTTTTCTTCTGATCACCTGAGATGGAGTCAGACAGTGCCTTGTGACAAACTTCCTTCACATTGAGCAGGTGATCCTTCACTTCAGGATCTGTGCACTGACCAGTTGGTATATTGATTGACCTGGAGCAGGTATTGTGGCTGTGAATGGGTTGTATCCATAGCTGCCACATCACTTTGATAACAATGTGTGCATCTGTTCTCACAAGTTTGTGACCGGATTCATAGTGAGCATTGACAATGTTGAGATGTAGCATTAGGCCATGGGCTACCTAGACCCCTGGTGCACCCCCCCCCCCCCCCCACCAACCTACCACCCAAGGTTTTTTTTTAAGCCTTGGGGTGTCCTGAACACGAAATTGAATGTTAACAGTGAAAATATAAGGACGAACTTTCCTGCGTCAAACACCTTGGTGACTATCCGTTAACATCTGTTAACCTTCACACAACTCCGTGTGCCTTCTCCATGTCGGCTTGCCTCTTCCGCTGTTCATCGTCAGTGCTACGAGCTTGGATCAGCGGATCCAAGCTCGTAGGCATGCTTCACAGCTGTATCCGTGTCGATAGTGGAGCTGTACACTATGAATGATTTGTAGCAGCCCATGTTACAGAATGATAGTTTGTCCTTGTATTGATCATGCGTCTGCAGCTTTATTTTCAGGTTTTCGCTCCTGTATTCTGGATTAGGGTATTGCGAATCCTGCAGGGATGATATGTAAATGTTGCATAAATCCGTTAGTTTCAGAATTTGTTTCTTTTCGAGGACATCTGTGTCCAGTATGCTACAGACAGCCTTGAATGCTTCTCCGTGTGCCTTCTCCATGTCGGCTTGCCTCTTCCGCTGTTCATCGTCAGTGCTTCTCCACTTTTGCGGCTTCTGTACATATTTGGCCCGACAGGACTTGTGATATTTGGCCTCGCATGCGAACAGGTCATGCTCTCTGATCCGACGTAGCAAGCTCTCATCACTTCGCTCCTCAGCTCACGCGACAACATTTTTCCCTCCGTCAAATTCAAACATTGACAAACCTTCTGATGTCCACGATCCACTTGATTTGATCTTCTTCCTCCCTTCAGACTTACAAAATAAACAGGCGGGGTTGAAGAGGACGCGATCACCTTCGGACGACCGACTTGTTCTGGGGGCAGTACCTGTTTCAAGTGGGTCAGATGGTTCAGATGGTTGCAGGCGATCCAGATTCATAGTGAAGCGTTGGTAACATTGTCGGTGATAACCATGATGGTCTGACAGGGTACTGGGTATTAGATCACATGATCCTTTCATCCTGTGTGTAGAATCCACTGGTTGGGAAAGCCGTCTTTGTCTGATGTCCTGCAACTTCGACAATTTGTTCTCGGCGGTACTGGTGCTCGAAAGAAGCTGAAGTGGTCCATACTTTAATCCTGGAACATGGACAATGCATTCGGGTATATGTTTATGTGTCTGTGTTTCTTCATTACTTGTAGAACCACTATCGTGTCGTGTTTTTTTCTGGGGAGGTGGACCAGTCTCCATCGGCGTGGAGGGGTCAGTAGGATCAGACATGATCAGGCTGCGTCATTTGGTGCATTCACACTGGACCTGAAAAGACACGTTTAAAGTCATATTTAGAAACAGAAGACAATCAAATATATGTGTAATATTTAGTATTTATGTGTAAAACCAAGGTAAGAGAATCAGGAGACGTATATATTCACTTGGTTGAATGGTACACTGGAAATTGAAACTTAACTACAATTGTTGTGAATTTTCATAGCCATGTCACACGACATGTATTAGTAAAAACTTAACTAACCTGTGACGAAGTCCTTTCAGAATTGCCTGGGTAGAACTTAACTATTTTTTCACATGTACAACAGGAGATATAACTGAAAACAAAAACTGTATGGCGAATAATCGTAAAGAGTGTTGGAGAAAACATGAATTCCATGAATCGCGTTGGCGGCCTTAAATTCCATATGTTGTATTGGGGGCTCGGCTTTGCTGATTAAATTCCATAAATCTTGTACTGTGGATTAAATTCCCTAAATTTCGTCCGGTAAAGAATTCCCTAACATTCCCAGAATTCCCAAATTTGAGAATTTTTCCAACATTACCAAATTTTTCAAAAATTGGAAAAATTTTGTGTGAAGGTTAACAGGTGTTAACGGATAGTCACCATGGTGTTTGACGCAGGAAAGTTCGTCCCTATATTTTCACTGTTAACATTCAATTTCGTGTTCAGGACACCCCAAGGCTTTAAAAAAACCTTGGGTGGTAGGTTGGTGGGGGGTGGGGGGGGGGGGGTGGGGTGCACCAGGGGTCTAGGTAGCCCATGGCCTACATTGACTTCAACCCTGCAATATCCTGTGGGTGCAGAAAGGGCTGCAACAGAAACGGTTGGTGCAACAAATAGAACATTTCCTGCTATATCGGCTGTCACTGCCAGGAATTCAGGAACAAATGCAGGTGAGCACGGTGCATTGTCACCTGTGAAAGCAGCAGTGAACTAGAACGCCACTCAGTAGAGCGCATACTCCCGCCGTGGGTCAATTTGGAATAGTACGATTTCACAAAAGTTTGAGGGAGTAGTTCAGTGACAACACAAGACAAGACAACACAAGACAGACACTGCACATATAATATATATATTTAGAATATATAGATTATAGAAGATAATGTTAAAAAAGAACAAGGCAATTTCACTTACATTTTCGGATTCAGCGTTCAATTCTATATAAGTGAGTGTATTTTGAGGCATGTGTGACTTCAAATAAAATTGTAAGCCAGGAAAACGTTTGTTTCATTCCTTAGGGATACAACATGTAAAACTGGGCCAAACGTGAAAACAAAACTCGCTCATTTTAAGTCGTACAAGCTAATGCGACCACTCATTCTTCTGGGAAGAATCCCGTGCACATGCTTGTCACACTTATAACTCACCTAAGTCTTTATAAGTTCATCAAATACTGACACCGCGATTGACATTCGCTGAGGTAAATGTTGATGATATCTCTTCTGAGGTTAAAAAAAAAAAAAAAAGTTTTAAAGCATTATACGTATCAAACGATACATTTTATGAAACGGGGAGACCGAATACACACTTTGGTGGGTTTAAAATGACAGAATATGTCTTTATTAGAAAAAAAAAACCTTGAAGACGACGCTGCTAATAAAATACACCGCTCTAACTCATAACCACGAGTTTAAACTACATTTACAACAAATATGAAAACTATTTTCATATCACAATGTTAAATATAGAATATATAGAAGATAATGTTTTTTTTTAATGAGCCCCGTCTTCCAATGGTAAACAATCCTTCAAAAAATTCCTGGATCCGGAATAATATCCTGAGCTTCACCAAAAACTAATCAATTCTTCCTTATCCCAAGGGCAATCATCCCACCAACTTAATTCCAAATCCGTTCAGAACTTTTCCAGATATCTTGTTCACAAACACACGAACACACACACACACGGACACGATCGAATGCATTACTCCCTTTGAGTGACAACTAACAGTTCGCTTGGATATACATACAGTAGCAGCACTTCCCCTCATTTTACAAAGGCAGATACATTTGTTTAGGTAATAGAGAAGACAGACTGACAAGATTAAGGAAAACAATTTCAACCTGTGGATCTATAAAATAAATGTTACAACATTCTATTTAAAAAAAATTTTTTTTCACAGAAAATGTCTTTCAAATCGGTATTGCCACACTACATGCCTTGCTTTCATTGGTTATCTCCATATGCAGGTTCTCGGAGGTGGGAGGAAGTGCTCCCAGAACTCAAAATCTCCACATCCTTTTTCGGTAACGGATCGTTATTCATGAACTAGAGGGGTCAATATATGGTTGAACCCCAAAAAAATTGATACAAAAGGTTTCTCAATGGATTCTGGTCCCATTGGGCATGCTAAATAACATACTAAAAATCTAGTAACATCTGACTTCCGGAAAGGGGTCATTTTCAAGATGGCGTCCAAGATGGCTGCCGGGAGCTTAAAATGGCCATATCTCAATTATTATTCAACCTAGAAAGGTGGTTTTGGTGTCTAACCCTAGATTTTAGGGCCCAGGGAATCCAATTGAATCAATAAAATTACCATCAGTTAATTATTTATTGACAAGTCCAAGATGGCATCCCAAGGTGACATCCTGATCCACTAAAATGGCTCTGTCGAATAGTAGTCAACCTAGAGAGATATTTTCAGTGTGTATTCCTAGGTTTAAGGCACCCAGGAAATCATCAAAATTACTTAAATAAGCACAAAGTAATCAGGTAATCCAGTAAGCCAGGTTTACCAGCCCATTAGGCATTTGTTGTCTTATACAGTTAGTCGCTATTCATCGTCATCCTCCGACTCACCAGCTAATGAACCAAGTGTGTGTTTCAGATTGGAGATAAGAGTGTAATGTGTCTACACCACTGCCACCTGTGACTCCAGTCCACAGTATTCAGTGATCATTACAGACAAAGGTTTGTACAAAGCTTGAGAGGTTATGGCAAGGGACAGACTATTTTATATTGGGGAGGGGGGGGGGGGGGACTGAAAAATCTGACAAACAATTTATTTTCATCTCAAAAGGAATAAGTATATTATTTGGTACATGTAGGCATAAACAAAATCCATACTATCAGCCTTCAAAATGACATTCAGTTGAAACTTAAGGCAATCTGTCACAAATTTCTGGAGTCTCGTGGATACCGAAAAGTATAGAGGGGTCAATATATGGTTGAACCCCAAATAAATTGATACAAAAGGTTTTTCAATGGATTCTGGTGCCATTGGGCATGCTAAAGAAGAATGTGACAATCCACATAACAAGTTTCTTCCAGAGGAGTCGGAGGATGACGATGAATAGCGACTAAATGTAGAAGACAGCAAATGCCTAATGGGCTGGTAAACCTGGCTTACTGGATTACCTGATTACTTTGTGCTTATTTAAGTAATTTTGATGATTTCCTGGGTGCCTTAAACCTAAGTATACACACTGAAAAAATCTCTCTAGGTTGACTACTATTCGACAGAGCCATTTAAGTGGATCAGGATGTCACCTTGGGATGCCATTGTCAGGGAATAAATATTCATATTGACAATATTGCTAGAATATATCTCGATGTAATCTTGTTTAAAGTGGAATATGTTTTACTTTACAAAGTAAAAGGAATATGTTTTACTTTACAAGATGAGCCAAGAGCATAGAACTAGAGCTAACAGGTGATCGAGAGAGTTAATTTCAGACAAAATGTGTAACGCTCTTGGACCGCCATCTGTCTATCAAAAATAGCCTATGTTCAGTTCACTGCACACAGGCTGCAAATTCTTCCTCAGCAGGTCAGAGCATTTGACCTCTTGAACAGAAATAAGAACTAGCTGGCCAAGCGAGAGCCAAATAAGGTTTTTGAACAAGGGAACCAGAGACACCCTGCATGCTCCGCAACATCAAAGGAGTTTGGGGCTTTAAAACCAAGAGAAAGTTGCGAACGGAGAAGCAGAGAGAACTGGGAGAGTGACGGAGAAGCAGTGGACTGGGAGAGTGACTGAACAATGTGAAGACCAGTTGACCTGATCAACCAGCTGGAGACTGGTCAACAACTGAACGAGGTTCAACAAAAGACCTACAGAAGGAGCTACAGCCATGACCGACAGAACAACGTCATTAATATCTAATTCGTACATTTAGTGAAATACAACAAAACTCTCATAAGTGAATAAAACATTGATTTTGCTATAATGAGTTTCTGGAAGTTTCTGAAGTAGAAAAGCAGTTAAATTTATTATTCTACAAGTTGGTGGTCCATAAGGGAGTCAACTCCACAGAACAAGGTAAGCTTTTGTTTGTTATCTGTGTAGTCTGATGTTAATCTGCGCAAATTGTTCAGTGTTTGAGTTTTGTATATTTTTGTTGATATGTGGAAGGAGGAAAAATCCACGAGGCCTTTAACAGGTTTCAGAAATCATGACAATTTTTTTTCTTTTTTTCTTCCAAAATTTAACTAAGTGTACTACAGATGTATACGCATTTTTCAGGGATGGTGCCATGGATTGTCACAAATATCCACTAAAGCCTTTTGTCTTTAGAAAAGGTGCTGTGCTTCCATGAAGGACCACTGATATGGTATATACTGTATAATTATTTTGCGATTTTTTAAAATCATGAACGAGAAAACAAAAATTTCTTTCCCAAAATTTTAAAGAAATAAATAGTATTTTTTAAATTTTTCTTTAGTTTGGGTACTTTTTTTCAGTACATTTTACGAGTTTAAAGAGACGAGTTCAAAGAGCCACTAACGAACCCCGGGCATTAGCAAAAAGGTGCTGCATTCGTCCAGTCATGAAAATAGATTTGTGTATGAATATGCTTTTTGTTTTTTGCTTTGCTTTTTGCTTTTTGCTTTGTGTATGCTTTTTGTGTATTCATTTGATTTCATACGTGATTCCAGTTCAATGGTCTGCGTCACATATCTGCCCGTTCCTTTTGTATGATGATTCAAATATTGTTGGGTTCCTACGGTTGAGACTTATATAATATTTTTTCCTGTGGTGAGCCTCTTCTTTGATGTGGTCACGAGGGACGAGTCGATATGCTCTCGCACAAGTTGAACAGCGATTTTTTAAAAACGATTATCTGAGGATTTTTAAATAACTAGCGATTTTTGTAAAAAAAAACAAAACAAAAAAAACTGCATTTTATACAGTATACAGTACTAAGGGAAAATCGGCTGGCTTCGATTTTCAAACATAAATTCCCATTGTGCTACAAAAGTGAGTTTAGCATTGTCATAAAGGTTTTCCGTGTCATCTCCAAGTAAGATTTGCACACACTGATGCCGGTAATTGTATCCTGCCACTGGAATGCGTGCAGGCAGGTTGCCCATGGCAACGCTTGGTGTTGCGTCTTGGTCCCTGTCCACTTCTTACATATGGGATCAGAAACGATTTTTTAAAATGTAACCTCTTTCACCTTCTCCTGCCCTACACCCCCCAGCCAAACACATTTGGGAGACAATTGTAATTACATATGTAAGTTACACATGAGTATTGGGGAGGTCATACAGGAATTTATTGAAATAAGATACTATGCCATGTGGCAAGGCAATTAACTGGACCCAAACACAAAATTGTACCTGTTTGATGAAACAAAACTTAGATCTGTATATATATGGGTGAATTTACAGGTAAATGGATTTGGTGACCCTTTTCAAGTGGTGAACTAACATCACGTCCTTTCCCCCCCCCCCCCCCCTTCCATTTCCTGTCCCCTCTACCCAAATCCTAAACCCCATCCTGCCATCATCCTCCCCACCAAGTCATGTTATTACAGATTGTGAGGCATGTATAGGATTGTTGATTGGATGGGATTGGATGGGATTGTGGATCCCATATCCCATTGGATCCCATATTGATTTAGCATATCACCTCATTATGTGGTCTTGCTGTGTTTTTTTTTGTGTGTGTGGGTATGCATGTGTTTTTGCACCCCTCTTTCCCCCCTCCTCCAACCATGGCCCCAATACTGCTAAAATAATTTGTGAAATGGTACGACACAGTTTACATCGTTAGATAATATACAGATGAGTGTATGACTTGCACAGAAGTTCGAGAGGGACAATAGTATCCACCATATAACCTCTCACAGCCTTGTAAGGGAGAATAAGTGCAGCCAATAATACACAGTTATTTTTACAAAAATACAATGAGTGTCGTATTTCGCATAGTATTAATACCCCTAAGGGAGCCCCGCCCCCCCCCCCCCCCCCCAGCCTCATCCCTCCCTTGGCATTCTGCCACTTCTCCTCCTCCCTTCCCCACCCTTCATCATTAATGATCAGTGGTCATGTTCATTCTCAAAGTTTGTTGAAATGACTGATTATGGTATGACTCTGATTATGGTAATGCATTACAAATTACAATTTACAATTTTTTACAATTATAATTTATAATTGCCAATTTACAATAATGGTAAATTTACATTTACAATTTATAATTACAATGATTTACAATGAAAATGGTTTTACAATCATGAAAATTGCTATGATTGTCAGGCATGTCATCATGTCATCATGTCATCATGTCAGGCATGTCATCATTGGGTTTTGATGTAAATCGAGTGCATGGGCTTTAAGGATAGCTTTACAGCCCTGCAGGATAAATGCTGTATTACAGGTCACAAAGTTTGTTGGAAGGTTGCACTGTCAGTGTGATTGGATTGCATTGGTCAATATTATGAATTAATTGCCATTCATTGGTACGGCATTTTAGGAATCTTACAACATTTTAATTATCAAGCACTTTGGGTACCTTTGGGTACTTTGGGTTCATATCTGTCTGATCAATTTGGTTGATTGTCTCACAGAATGAAGGGTTGAGTTGCCTTCAGTGGTTGTTAAACTTTAATTTGTGATATGATGACCACACAGGATTGAAAAAATATGTCAGATATGATCCAGAGGCAGAACGGTGATTTGTCAACTGACGGCAGATATGGGTCAAACGGTGACCATGGACCGACGATCATATTTCCCCGTCAGTAGATGGAACTGTTTTGGCAACATTGGGAAAAGGTTTAGGTATAGAGTAATGTTGATCCCATATCATAGTTCAGTATCAGACATGGGTTTCAATTCAGTATCAGACTGATAAATGTGAATTTTGCTATTTTGATATTTGATATTTTGATATTTTCAATGATGATTTCAATGATGATTTGATATTTGAATTTTGATATTATCATTTATGATATTTTATTATATATTATTATTAGAATTTTATTGATGAATATTGATAAATTGATTGAAATTGCATAATTGAATTGATTCTGATTCTGATCCGATTGATCTGATTGATTCTGATCTGATTGATTTAGTCTGATCTGATTTAAATTTAATTTAATCAAGTCAATTGATGGATGAATAAAAAGTGCGGTCTCAAGAAAGAAGCTTTGAGACATTTGCGAAACATCAATGTGCAGACAACCTTGGACGATGAGCGAGGTGGTGAGTCTAGTAGTTATTTGTTATATTATATGTGGTTATTTTGTTTGATCCCCCTCAACAGGACTTACTGATCCATTTGACCCAACTACAACACCGATCAGTGCGATTGGGGTGTGGGAACAGGGAGACTCTCTGGCAATCACTTGAAGTCATCAATTGCAAAGGTGGAGAGACACTTCCTGGACGATTACGGAGTCGAGCTTATAGGAAATAAGCTAGGAAATTGACAGGGGGTACAAGTGTAATTTAAAGTGTAGTCTTGGTAGTTATCTGGTACATTGAGTAAATACTGAGTGTTATTCATATAGAGGCAGAATGGGGAATGCAGCTTGTAAGAATACACAAGGACAACCAGATATTCCAAAAAAAGGTACTTGTGCAAATTATATGTACGACCGATATGGTGAAGAGGCTATTAGTGAGGTTGAAAATTGGTATTTGTGGACAAAGGGACATGATAAGGAGTTTCCAAGAGATGGTACATTTGAGCGAAGTCGATTGGAGAGATTAGGACAAGAATTGAAAGCCAGGAAGCAACATAATTTAACAGTAGACTGGCTTGCATTCCATTATTGGGATATGGAATCCAGGAAAAGGGCACAGCAAGGACGTATATTGGACCTAGAACTTAAAATAAAAACGATGCAGGATACATTGGAGGACATAAATGCACAACTGCCCTCGAACATAGGAATAAAAGTGACAGTTGTCCCATCTGATTCCCATTTGTCTCCCCAAAAAGGACGGTACAGAGAATTTTTTCGTGTTTCAGGAGATGATCAGAGATTGCAGTGGCAACTCAGGGATCTGGAGATACAGCCTAGAAATACAAGTGAACAGGTGGACAAACCAGCCAATGACAGACATCGATGTTTTAATTGTGGAAATATTGGACATTGGAAAAGAAGATGTCCGTACGTCAACAAAACACGATTTCGCAAGGGAGAACCAAGATTAAAGGTACCAGTGCTTACAGGTACCTCAGATAACGATTAGGCTTTCATTGCTGCAGATCCCAAATGACGACAGGCCTCAACAGATTAAATCATAAGACCAACATGAATAATTGTTCATGCTTCTTGTCTCAAAAAATTTTCGGAGCAAGAATGATTTTTACTTTTGCTTATTAGCGAATTAATAATTAATTGATTAAATGCCAAAATTGGATTTTTTTGGAACATGAATTAAAAGATCCAGAATTAGAGTTCATTCTGGAAGCCTCATATTTGCCAATTATAAATGTCGTTTTAGGGAGTATTTTGGGCGAAACAATTTTTTTACAACAAAACAATTACCAAAGTGTGGAACATTGCTTTGCAAAATTTTTTGGAAACCAAGTGACAAGCGTCACATGATCAGCAGGTGGGTATTTTGGACTATTTTTTTGCATGCTGATAGGTCAGTGGTCGACTGACATGTAAATAGATGTATTGTCAAATTTGGATAAATTATTGTAGGACCAAAAAGGGTAATTTCAATGTGACATTATAGGGGTTTTCTAAAAATAAACTTTTTGTCTATTTGTGTATTAGCGTTTCTAACATTAAAGGATAAATTTTACGAAATTGAAATGAAAATTGACACCCATCTTGATCTGTTAATGATGGTTCAAATGCAAACAAATATACATAATGCTTGGGTTTGTGTATGTTTGTGTGTCAATGTTTTTTGTTTTGTGTGTCAATCTTACAAGAATATCCAGAAAATTCGTAAAATAAAATAGGAATATAATTTGATTATGTACATTATCTCTTTTGTCAAGGGAGATGGAATATACAGATTTGATGTGCGAGGTTATGAGTAGCCATTAATTAATAGTAAAATTGTGAGGTTTTTTTTGGGATTCCATTTTTGATAGAATTTATATGAGAATAACAGCTATTTATGGATATGAGCTTCATAAAAAAATATGAGGGAGTACAAAATTAGCCAAAAAGAGGTCTTACACGGACTTTCCAGAGTACTCTGCTCATGGATTTTTACATATATAAACTTGACCTTTATCAGCATATACATTGTGCTGTATGTATGGATGTGTCTTAGGCATAGATGATATGGGCAGATAGTAAAGACAATTTTGTTGCATTGAACTATTGTGAGTTTTAAAACGAAATGCATTGTGAATCTTAAAACCAAGGGGCAGACGTCAACGCGCTGTTATATATATTTTTACACTCAGAACACGATGTTACGTGTACCTGCAACATATTTTGTTAATCTGCCACACCTATATTGGCATACTGGTGTCAGTAGTATTCACTAAGTTGCATAGGAATGGATGAGCAACAGTTAAGGGGGTATACAACCACTTATTTGGATATTTTCTACAAAAGTAGGGGTTTCAATAAGTGGTAGCTGTACACATGGGATTTATCAAATTAAGTTATGGAGTTTAAACAAAGTTACTGGTAAACAGAAGGGAAATGGATAGTAAATAAATTCTTCAATGCTGGGTAAATTTAATGAGATATTACAAAGACTTATAAGAGCTACTGTTCTTCCTTATAGCAGTGGGAAAAGAGAGAATTAGAACCAAATGAATCTATAAATGAATGTGATAGGGATAATATCCTCAATTTGTGTTACTTATTTGATTGTGGGTAAAGGAATTAATTTATTGTAGTGGATTGTTAACAGCAGCCTGAAAAATGTCCTGAGAGTGTGCATCCATGTAATTAGAAATCCCAGATTTGTTTTCATAAACAACATTTTGGTAGAGGTCTTATGTCGACGAGCACTTACTTGGTAGATAAAAAGGTACTGCATGTTGGCAGCCACTTTTGCGGCCATTTAGGCCAAACACATTGAGAGAAAATTGTCGTTCAATACGTAATTTACACATGGCTATTTGTAAAAGGGAAGTTGTTGCGATGGGAAACATTTCTGAAGGTTTATTAAAGTGTTATAATATGACATGTGTCAAGGCAAACTATTGGAAGGGAAAATTAGATCTGGTTATAGAATGAATTTGCTGACCCTTTGAAGTTAATTCTTCAAATCATTGTTTTACTAGTATTTTGAGTTCAACTTGGAAATAGTTTGGTAGTCACATTTTAAGAAGTTTGTTAGTTTGGTATATAATGTTGAATGTCATTGACATATAATTATGTTATAGGTATGAACATATACGAGGAGTAGCAGCTGAGATACTCCAATATTTGTTTATTGGATTAGTGGTTATATTGGCAATAGTTTTAGTTGTGGCTTGCTTGAAAACCTTAGTGACGGTGGGTTTGAATAAGATAACAAACAACACTATGATAGTGCAAGCAGCCACAAAAGAGGAAATAAACAAAGCAACAAATGAGGAAATGAATGTGGAACCACAAAAGAGGAAGACTTCTATGGCGACATGAATACTGAGATTCAACGATTGAATCAAGTAATGTTGAAAATGAATACAGTAGAGTTAAAATAAGGGCATAACAACTTGTTGTGAACTACGTCCATTTTACAAGATTGATGAACTCATATCACCACAAGTTACGCTGTTAAAGAAAAACAAAAAGCGGGGAGGACTATGCTAATAATACATTATGCATAGTTTGCTTGTTTGCAAGATTTGTTGGGAATTAGATATTCCTGTTTGTGATTTCAATCATATATACTCATTATTAATGCATTTATTTTCTTTGAAGTTGGGTTACAATACCTCCATGAGTTTAATTTTTGAATTATATGAACCTGAAAGCAATTGTGGATGCTATTCTAAGTTTAGTAGTGAAAAACACATGTCTGATTTGAATATTATTCGTGTGAAGTTGTTATAAAATATAGTGATTTCATGTTGCAATGTACCCCATCTGATTCAATCTGTGTGGAGAGCAGATATAAATGTGGCTGAGTAAAGGGAAGACCAGATCACATCCCAAATGGAGTGATAACGACATCTGGGAAGAAGTTTGAAAAAGGAAAATTTGTGAAAATGAAGTTAATCCTGGCATACACCCTCTTTCTCAAAGAATGATGAAGAAATACTCCCTTGTAAGATGGATGTTTACCTTCACCAAGGGAAAATTATGTGACCATTTGTCTGGGTCACACTGCAACATATGGAAAAGGGCGATCACTTACTTTTGTTCGAATACCTCGAACATTCATCACATCAGCAATTGCAGGACGACGACATTTTACCTGCAACGTCTACGGGATACGGTGACGTGTGTCATTACTTCACCAACTTCCGGGGAGCCAGCATGGAGCTGCAAGCGAACGGCTGCACCTTTTCCTTCACAACAGCTGTGCACGATTCTGCTGTGTGCTCCTGGTATGGACCATGGACAACTGAGTACCATGGTCCCAACATCATCATTGCGGATGCATCCGGCATCCCTGCTCCACATCTTGTTGACAAATCAACATCACATCAATACTTGCTCCATGCTCACGATGAGTGAGGAGGCAAGTCGACTACAACTGGATGGAGGCCTTGTTCAAATCTACTATGGCTCACAGCAAGAGTGGCAAGGATGCTGCATGGAGAGCAGGGTCAGTCTATGACTCTGCCCAGCTATCACAACAGCAGAAAATCCTACGCAAATAGTGTAGGTGTTATGAAGACATTTGAAGAAAAAATGTTTCATGCTGTAATTTCAAACACAAGTGATCCGCCCCTTTTTTCAAACAAAGAAAGTCAATATTTGATTAAAGGCAAATATTTTGCCAAATGTTGCAGATGCTTTATTATTTTAAATGATGAACTGAAATTATTGCGTTTTGGTGAAGGTGAAATGTTTTGTGATCTTTATGCAAATGAGTTGAATTGAATTATCAACATAGAAAGAGTCAATGAACAAGGAAATGTATTGTGATCAAAATTCTTCCAGAATGACGGTGTATGCCTTAAGAAATTGAATTACCAGATTAGTGGTTTGAATATTTAATGTGGTAATGTTTAGATTAATGGTTAATATAAACATAAAAGAAAAACTGGGGATTGTCAGGGAATAAATATTCATATTGACAATATTGCTAGAATATATCTCAATGTAATCTTGTTTAAAGTGGATTATGTTTTACTTTACAAAGTAAAAGGAATATGTTTTACTTTACAAGATGAGCCAAGAGCATAGAACTAGAGCTAACAGGTGATCGAGAGAGTTAATTTCAGACAAAATGTGTAATGCTCTTGGACCGCCATCTGTCTATCAAAAATAGCCTATGTTCAGTTCACTGCACACAGGCTGCAAATTCTTCCTCAGCAGGTCAGAGCATTTGACCTCTTGAACAGAAATAAGTACTAGCTGGCCAAGCGAGAGCCAAATAAGGTTTTTGAACAAGGGAACCAGAGACACCCTGCATGCTCCGCAACATCAAAGGAGTTTGGGGCTTTAAAACCAAGAGAAAGTTGCGAATGGAGAAGCAGAGAGAACTGGGAGAGTGACGGAGAAGCAGTGGACTGGGAGAGTGACTGAACAACGTGAAGACCAGTTGACCTGATCAACCAACTGGAGACTGGTCAACAACTGAACGAGGTTCAACAAAAGACCTACAGAAGGAGCTACAGCCATGACCGACAGAACAACGTCATTAATATCTAATTCGTACATTTAGTGAAATACAACAAAACTCTCAAAAGTGAATAAAACATTGATTTTGCTATAATGAGTTTCTGGAAGTTTCTGAAGTAGAAAAGCAGTTAAATTTATTATTCTTCACCATCTTGGACTTGTCAATAAATAATTAATTGATGGTAATTTTATTGATTCAATTGGATTCATTGGGCCCTAAAACCTAGGGTTAGACACCAAAACCACCTTTCTAGGTTGAATAATAATTGAGATATGGCCATTTTAAGCTCCCGGCAGCCATCTTAGGCGCCATCTTGAAAATGACCCCTTTCCGGAAGTCAGATGTTACTGTGGCGGACACGAAAGCCCACTGGCGTGGTGACATCATTCCGCGCACCAAGTGGGTGGCGGCCACGCCCGAGGGGTAGGCGTGGCCTCAGGATATACACCGGGCGCGCAGCCCGGAACGCGCCAGTGCTACAGTGACCTCTTGTCAATAAAGACACTTTTGTTTTAACCGCGTTGTCCGCTTCCTCCTTGGTAGCAAGTCACGCGCGTAGCACCGCGCTTCATTGGTGACCCCGACGTGATGCGTCGAAGCTTGTGGTCGACGAAGGGCAAGGTCGCCGAGCCGTGGTCGGCCCGGCAGCAGCGTCACCTCTCGACCGTGTCCGAATACACGACGGACATCCGGCACGTCGCGGGGAAGGACAACCCAGTGGCGGATTGCCTTTCCCGGTCCGTTGCCCACGCGGTCCACCTCGGCATCGACTATGCCCGGATGGCGGCGGACCAGGCCGCCGACCCCGACGCCCAGGCCTTGCGGACCGCCGTTACGGGCCTCCGCGTCACCGAGGTGCCGTTCAACGGCGCGGGCACGGCCCTCTGGTGCAACGTCTCCCTCGGGCGGCCTCGCCCCATCGTGCCCGCGGGCTGGGGATTTTCGACTCCATCCACGGCCTGTCCCACCCGGGCACGAGGGCCTCCCAGAGGTTGATCGCCGACAAGTTTGTCTGGCATGGCCTCCGGAAGGCCGTCCGCGGCTGGGCCAGGACGTGCCTCGCGTGCCAGCGCGCGAAGGTGCACCAACACACCCAGGCCCCATTGGCCCCGTTTGCGGTGCCGGAACGTCGGTTTGACCACGTTCACGTGGACCTGGTGGGACCTCTGCCCCCCTCGTGGGGTTTCACCCACGTCCTGACCATGATGGACAGCACCACCCGGTGGCCGGAGGCCGTGCCTTTGGCGTCAACGACGGCGGCGGACGTCGTGCAGGCGTTCATCGCCACCTGGGTCGGCCGGTTCGGCGCCCCCTTGGACATCTCGTCCGACCGCGGCCCCCAGTTCACCTCGGAGCTCTGGGGGGTGGTCGCGCGGGGGCTCAGGGTCCAGCTGCACCGCACCACGGCCTACCACCCCCAGGCTAACGGCCTGTGCGAGCGGTTCCACCGCTCGTTGAAGGCTGCGCTCCGGGCCACCCTCCGTGACGGCGGCTGGGTCGACAGGCTCCCCTGGGGTCCTGCCGGGCCTCCGGACGGCGCCCAAGGAGGACCTGCGCGCATCCGCGGCGGAGTTGGTCTGTGGACAACCGCTGCGGGTGCCGGGCGAGTTCCTCCCCGACCCCACGGCACCTTGGTCCGCGGCACAGGAGCGCTCCGCGCTGCAGGAGACCGCCCGGAGGTTCGCCCCGGTGCCGACGGCGCACCACGGGCACCCACCCACGCACGTCACCCCGGAGCTTCGCACCGCGGAGTATATCTTCGTCCAGCACGACGCCCACCGGACACCACTGCGGCCCCCGTACGACGGGCCTTTCCGCATGCTGGAGACCGGGGTGAAATACTTCACCTTGGACATCGGCGGTACTCCCGACCGTGTCTCGGTGGATCGACTCAAGCCGGTCCACCTCGACGTGGACCACCCACCGCCGGTGGCTCGGCCCCCGCGTCGGGGCCGCCCCCCGGCGGGCGGATCCCCGGCACCGCCCAGCACTGCCGGCATGCCGCCCCCTGGTCCGGCACCCATTCCGGGTACAGCCGGGGGCATCCCAGCTGGCATCCCTGCACCCCGGACGCCGCCGGTCGCCAGAGGGCGCTTCGGCTGGGTCATCCGTTTGCCCCGCAAACTGGCCCTCCAGGTGCGCGGGAATTCTGGGGGGGGGGCGCGTGTGGCGGACACGAAAGCCCACTGGCATGGTGACATCATTCCGCGCACCAAGTGGGCGGCGGCCACGCCCGAGGGGTAGGCGTGGCCTCAGGATATACACCGGGCGCGCAGCCCGGAGCACGCCAGTGCTACAGTGGCCTCTTGTCAATAAAGACACTTTTGTTTTAACCGCGTTGTCCGCTTCCTCCTTGGTAGCAAGTCGCGCGCGTAGCACCGCGCTTCATTACTAGATTTTTAGTATGTTATTTAGCATGCCCCAATGGTACCAGAATCCATTGAAAAACCTTTTGTATCAAATTTTTGGGGGTTAGGTGAGTTTTTTTCATATATTGACCCTACTAAACCATATTGTGAAACTTCATTCTCATCGCTTTGTTTCAAGATCTCTTTTTAGAATCCTCACTGAACCTCTGCGGCCTCTACTTGTACCTTGTTTGTCGTGATATTCCCTGGAATGATTTTTCAGTGCTCAGTGAGGGTTTTCCTGATCATCCCAGTTGCACCGACTATCACTGGTACAATTTCAGCTTTCTTCGATTTCCAAGCCCTCTTGACCTCATTTTTTCAGATCCTGGTATTTGAGCATTTTCTTGATTTCTGAAGCATTTAGTCCAAAGTCATTGGGAACCGAAACCTCATTCAACAGTGCCGTCTTTTTCTTTTTGTGTTTGAGCACTATTTCTGGCCTCAATGTTCCGTCTGCAATGTCCACACTTGATGGGATCATCTTGTCATGCATGAGCACTATATGTTCATTTTCAAGGATCGAATTTGGTTTGTGTTTCCTTGATTGTTCTGGAACCGGAATGTTGAAATGTTCACAGATATGCCCGTGGATTACTCTGCAGACACTGTCATGTCTTTCTGTGTACAACTGTTCTGACATGAGGTTTTTTTTACATCCTGAAAGGAGGTGACTGGTACTTTCTGTTTTTACCCCACAAAACCTGCATTTGTCCGATTAGATCAATCCCGCCATTTTCTTAAAGCGATTAGTGTGGTGTCCTTGGCCTTGGCCATTTATGGTGACTTGTTCTCCATCCCAATTACTTTGACCTCTTCTTAGCCATTCCAAAGAGCCTTCCTCATCAATCCCTCTTCTGTGAAGCTTATTTTGAATCTTCCTGCTCTTCTTTTGTCATTCTCCCATTTGGCAGAGTATATCTGCTGACATTTATGTTTGTAATTGCCATTTTTTTTACCCTCACCAGATGAGAAGGTATTGCATTTGAGTCTGTTTGTTTGTTTGTCCGCACAGAATAAATATGATTTTCTCTGCAACCGTTGGTCAGATTGACAGGAAATTTCCACCATAGGTGCAACTCCACCTGTAGAATTTTTTTAAATGATAATTATGACGTCATAGATCACGTGGTTCTGCCGCCATCTTGGAAAAACTATAAAAATTTGCACCTCTATATCTCCGAAAGCACTGCATAGAAAAAATGGAGACATGGCTCAGTGTAAAGAACTGTCCATGTCGAATAACATCTGTTAATGATGATGTCATAGGTGCCTCCATTATGGCGTCATAATTCGACAAATACAAAACTTCAAAAACTTCATCCGATCAAAATGAAATTTCTTGAGCATCATCTAGGGATAAATTGGTGGAGAAAAAAACATAATGATGACGTCATCGGGCACGTGGTTCGGCCGCCATTTTTGATTTACCACAAAAGCCTTTAAAAAAACACAAACACATCCTGGCAAGGGTCTGCAATCTCTGATTGCTCTTCTTGTCTTATTTGTGATCATTGGGGCTGTATTCGTTTCTGTTTCATTTTCCTGTGTATTATCCTCCACTTGCACCTGTTTTTAAAAGTTTGTAGCTAAATGGATTAAGGATACCTTTTCTGATTTGTTGTTTTCCTGCTCGTGTACAAATGTCATTCGATAGTCTGTTGAGCCTTTCGCATACTCCGCTAGTCCTACACATGCTGTTCTGTACACTTGGTTAAGCTCCATCAGGCCGCCTCCTCCTTCTCGTCTCAGCAAGTAAAACCTCGGAATGCAATGATTTTTGTAGAATAGTTTATGAATAGTTCGAAGTTTCCTTGTTTTGGTGTCTAAGTTGTTGATCTCTGATTGTGGCCATTTTATAATTGCACAGCTATACTGCAATACTGGTACTACAAGTTGGTTTATAGCTTTGATTTTGTTCATTGGAGAGAGGGACGACTTCACAATTAGTCTTATTCTGTGTACATACTCTTTGCTGATTATTTTATGCATTTTTTTGTGTTGTATCTGGAGGCCTTCTTCTATTTCGAAGTATTCGTAGGATGCTTCGTTTTCTAGTTCCTGCCTGTATTGTTGTACTTTCATCGATTGAAATATTGTGTTATTTTTGTTTTACCACGCAGAAATGTGCATTTGGCGCATTTATCAAGACCAAATTCCATTTGAATGTCCTCCGAGTGGAGCTTTACGACTTTGAGTTGATTTGCCAAGTTGTCATCATTCGGTGTAAACAGTTTTAGATCATCCATGTGCAGTAGATGTGTCGCCTTTCTTGGTTATTTGGTCATTTTCGCTGTTGCACATTGTATCTTTACCCCTGGGATTTCCATTTTTCCTTCCAAGTGAGTTTTATTAGCAGCGGTGTATTCCAGAGCGTCATTTCTTTCTCTGAGTGTGACTATTTGGGGGTTAACTTTGTATATTTGCATGCATTTTATAATCCATGAATGTGGGATACTATCAAAGGCTTTTTTGTAATCTATCCAGGCCGTGGATAAGTTAGTTTGTCGGAGTATGGTCTTGTTTAGTAAGAAATGGTCTATCGTTCCATAGCATCCCCTCTTAAGCCGCTGTCACACCTTGACGTTTTAGCCAGCGTATGCCGACGTATGAAAAATTTGGCGAATACGCTGGCACACGTCGAATACGTTATGGGTAAGTTTTGTATACGTTAAGAGCACGCTGAAGCACGCTGGCATACGTCGTAGTACGCCGAGCTCGTCGACAAATTTTGTGCATGCACAAAATTTGTCGACGTATGCCAGCGTATGACTCACACCAGCACTCAATTTTGATACGTCGGCAGACGCTGGCTAAATCGTCAAGGTGTGACAGGGGCTTTACATCCTTTCTGTTCTGTCTCTAAAGCTCCTTGTTGAGTGAGGTGTTCGTAAATTTCATCGGTAATTACCCTTTTTAAAAGTTTGTATGCTGTTGGTAAGCATGTTATCGGTCTATATTTGCGGGGTAGATGAGTTTCATTCGATTTTGGGATGATAAGAGCGTTGCCTTCTGTGAACCGTTAATCCGTTGGCTGTTCCCCTTTGATGATTTCGTTAAATGCTACATCGTAGTGAGGGTGGAGAGCACACAGTTGCTTTCGCCAGAAATTTGGGATGTCATCCCGGGCCTGGGCATTTGATATTCGGCGTCTTTGTGAGATGTTTTCTGATTTTCTCTTCATCTATTAACATTGAGTGCATTCCCTGTAGGTGTTGCTTTTTATTTTCCAAGTGTCACATCTAATCAGCTTCCTTGTTGTGTTCTCTTTCGTCTTCATATATCCCTTTCCAGAATTTTTAAAGATCCTCTTTTTGGGGAGAGTTGCCACATTTTGTTTCTGTTTCCATAGTTCTCGGTAGCACTTTTTCGGGTTGTTTTCAAACTGTTGATTTTGCTTTCTTCTGTTGTTGGCCTCATTATCGTTTTTCCCCTGCTATCTTACATTAGGAGCTTATTATGGGCAGCTAATGGTTCTTGCTCATTCTTTTCAATGTTGTATTTATTACTTGCAAAATCGAAGATTTTTCAAGTATATTGGTCGGTTGCGTTTGTTATTCTGTCTGTCTGTCAGTCTGTTTGTTTGTTTGTTTGTTTGTCACTGGCCTACAGGTCACAATTCTAAACCGATCGTCACGAAACTTCACCAAGTTGTAGAGGTCGTCCCATTTGAGAACCCTATTGATCTTGAGGTCAAAAGTCATCTGGAGGTCAAATTTCTAAAATCGCCATTTTAAATCTGATTGACTTGAAAATTGAACAGCATTTGTATATTGAGTCACTAAATAGGAAAACCAACAATTTTTTTTAGGTCAAAAGGTCAAAGGTCAACTCAAGGTCAAACTTCCAAAATCATCAATTTTCATCTGAAAAACCATCGATTTCATCCGATTGACTTGAGAATAGAACAGCATTTGCATATCGAGTCAATCTGTTGTTCATTGGAGAGAGGGAGGACTTTACAATTAGTCTTATTCTGTTATTTTAGTCTTATTCTAGGGCGACTTCACAATCCAATCTGTTGCCAATCTCTCTGTTATTAGGCTTCCAGTGAGGTTCCCACTGGAAGCCTATTGTTCTTGTAAGGATTATTATTCTCACACAGTTTGTGGAGACGATTCCGAGAGAATTGTTATAGCTAGCTCCACGAAACTTTAACTCATTGTAGATACCAATGTAACTTAGTGCATCATGAATTTTGTTTTTGCAATTTTGACTTAACATTGGCTGCCATTGTCTATACTCTATGATGTCATAAACTTTAATCATCTTCTCCAGAACAGCTGAACGAACCAATGCAAAATTTTACAAGTGTGATCGCCTAGCCATGGTGAAAAAGTTTGCAAAAAAAGTCATTGATCATGTGGTTTGGCAGCCATATTGGATTTAAAAATAAAACTTCACAAAACTGCTTATCCGATCAATACGAAACTTGAAACACAGGTTTACATTCCGATAGGGGAAAGCATTTGCAAACTATGACGTCATCAGTCGTGTGCTTTGGCCGCCATCTTGAATTTAAGCAAAAAATTAAACAATCGTTTCCAGAGTACCTCTTAATAGATCAATGCAAAATGTCATAGATATGATCAACGACTGATGTGGGGAAAAATATTTGTAAACTATGATATCATCAGTCACATGATATGGCAGCCATCTTGGATTTAAGTTAAACCTTTAAACATCTTTTTCTCCAGAACTGCTGAATGGATCAAAACAAAATTTCATAGGTGTGATCAACTCCCCATGAGGAAAAACGTTTCTGAACTATGACATCATCAGTCATGTGGTATGGCGGCCATTTTGCCTGGAAGCCTATCATCACTGCTCGCATTTCTAGTTGTAATTAAACTTGAAATCACATCCGTTTCTGCTCTCCTCTTCCTGCTATCTTTCCTATGCAACACCAGTAAGTTATGTCGGTTGCTCCTTTTCTTTTGGAGTTTGTACTCTGGGAATCTCATCCCAAATGTATGTCCCATCATTCCATTGTGGCATTTGTGGTAGTTCACCATCTATAGGTGACCAATTATTTCTTATTGTCTCGTCAGTTTGTTCATCTCTTATTCTGAGTTCCTCCTCTGTGAATATTTTCTGATAGATGAAATTGTTTTTCTTTGAATTTAGTGTTGCCCCATCACAATTAGCTTTATCAGGGCACATTCTTCAGAAGATCTGTTCCCAGGTGTTTGCACTTGCTTTTCTCATACCTTTTCGTCTGGTAGACTACATTGCCCACAATAAAGTCCATTTTTCCTTTGTTCAGTTTTTCATCTTCATTTTAATTCTCTCTTCTTGGATCATCCAATTCATGTCTTCAAATGCTCGCTATCTTGCTTTGTTTGTTATTTCCTTTATTCTTTCGTGGGTGAAGTATTTTTCCTTCACTGATGCTACTGTATTGAATTTTTTAATGGAACTCTTTCGGCCTTGGCTGCCAGCTTTGTTTGTTTCAACTAGTTCATGAATCTTTCTCCTTTACCGTTAACCCCCCATGCTTCATGCATAGCGTACGATTTGCATCGGAGGATTATTTCCTTCTCCTCTAAACTCCAACTGTGTCCATTTAATCTTCTCCGATTTGTATGGAACCTGGTAGTTGTTGGTTGTGGGACAGGCAAGATCTTTTAAGTTTCTAGCTTTGGTGTTGAGCCCTGTCCTATGGTGAGGCATGGATTACCTTCCCCATTGGAGAAGATGCACTCATTATCATTTTCAGCACACATTCCGGCCGCTCAGTGTGGCCACACAGACTTAGGCCTCAGTCTACGAGGAGTTTGTGTCCCTTTCGTCATTTTCTGTGACTGATTGTCATTGTTTGGCATATTTTCGTTGCAGCCAGCCATTTTGCTTTCCCGAAGAGGCTGTAGGGCCTCAGCTGCTTGTCAGGGGTCACCGATGGCATTCCTGGGGAGTCGTGCCAAGAAGGTAAATCCCCACAGGGCTGTGCACTTTCTCGTTGGTTTTCTCTTCACTGGTTCACTCAATAGCTTGCCTTCTGCTCGGGATTGCTCACGAAGGAAGCATGTACATTGTACAACCCATCATGTAAGTGTTCGCTCTCCTTTTGCGTTTTCCATTATACTTGATTGTGTCGTACTTCATCTTCCAGAGTCATTATTATTGTTGTCCTTATTGTTGTGTCAATTCAATGAGGCTAGCTGTAATTGTTCATACATACCATTTTCTTGACTTGCATGGAAGGAAATTTTTGCATGGAAAACTGATGGATCACCTTGATCAGTGAAACCCAAGAACGAAACTCTAATACGTACATTTTATATCACCTGCGCATAGCTTAACCACATACTGAAATGCAGAACAGGCTCCTTTATGACTGGATACTATAAGAACACCCTCAGTGACTGGGTACTAGATATATCTCCCTCTGGCACGGGGTATTATATCGCCCTGTGTGACCCGTTACTATATCATCCTCTGTGACTGCGTATGATATCATCCTATGTGACGTCTGTGACTGGGTACTATATTATCCTGTGTTCTGTTTCAGCTCGAGCTTGGTGACTCTTCAAGCAAAGAGAGACAGAGAGAGACATGGAACAGCCCCAGTCGGTAGGTTTTTGGATCAATGTGTTGTACCCTGGTTTCTTGTTTTGTGTTCTCACCATTATTACATGTTCCCTGTTATTGTAAGACATATATCAAACTCTGTACATGTAAAACGCTGCTCATGGTTTGTCCTGCACTGTCATTCTCTGGGCCTATGTCTGCACTCCGTCATCACTGGGACCTTGTTTGAACACCAAGCCCCATGGACATAACATTCATGTTTGGAACGTTGTCGATGCTGTTCTACCTATCTTACAATTTATTATTGCCACCTGAATTTGACCTTTTTAAAAACTTCTACAACACCTTAAAATTATGATATGCCTTCCTATTAATTTCGTTTTATAATTAACACCTCATACCTGCCCCCCAACCACTCAACCCCTCCCCACCCCGCCTCCCCCCCTTCCGCCCCCACTAAATACACTCAAGTTATCATGATCATAACAACGTGGTAAGCATGAAAGTATAAACATAAGACTGGCTGAAATTATAAATACACGAATGCCTACATGTGCAGGACGAGTATGAGATGGGGGAGCTCATGGGTTTGGTGCTGCACACAACAAAGATGGAGGAAGGATATCAACATATTCTGCACACTGTGCTGCACAACGGACAAAGGCACAAGCTGCCATTACGGTACATTTGTCATCTTACTCGAATGAACACCTGCACACATCACGCATGTCATATAACATGAACACATGCACAGTTCACACGTGTTATATTACTCGAATGAACACCTGCACACATCACGCATGTCATATAACATGAACACCTGCACAGTTCACACGTGTTATATTACTCGAATGAACACCCGACCACATCACGCATGTCATGTAACATGAACACCTGCACAGTTCACCCGTGTTATATTACTTGAATGAACACCTGCACACATCACACATGTCATATAACATGAACACCTGCACAGTTCACACGTGTTATATTACTCGAATGAACACCCGACCACATCATGCATGTCATGTGACATGAACACCTGCACAGTTCACACGTGTTATATTACTCGAATGAACACCTGCACACATCACACATGTCATATAACATGAACACCTGCACAGTTCACACGTGTTATATTACTCGAATGAACACCCGACCACATCATGCATGTCATGTGACATGAACACCTGCACAGTTCACACGTGTTATATTACTCGAATGAACACCTGCACACATCACGCATGTCATATAACATGAACACCTGCACAGTTCACACGTGTTATATTACTCGAATGAACACCCGACCACATCATGCATGTCATGTGACATGAACACCTGCACAGTTCACACGTGTTATATTACTCGAATGAACACCTGCACACATCATGCATGTCATGTAACATGAACACATGCACAGTTCACACGTGTTATATTACTCGAATGAACACCTGCACACATCACGCATGTCATATAACATGAACACCTGCACAGTTCACACGTATTATATTACTCGAATGAACACCCGACCACATCACGCATGTCATGTGACATGAACACCTGCACAGTTCACACGTGTTATATTACTCGAATGAACACCTGCACACATCACACATGTCATATAACATGAACACCTGCACAGTTCACCCGTGTTATATTACTCGAATGAACACCTGCACACATCACACATGTCATATAACATGAACACCTGCACAGTTCACACGTGTTATATTACTCGAATGAACACCCGACCACATCACGCATGTCATGTAACATGAACACCTGCACAGTTCACACGTGTTATATTACTCGAATGAACACCTGCACACATCACACATATCATATAACATGAACACCTGCACAGTTCGCACGTGTTATATTACTCGAATGAACACCTGCACACATCACACATGTCATATAACATGAACACCTGCACAGTTCACACGTGTTATATTACTGGAATGAACACCTATCACGTGTCGTGGTACTCAAATCAATATCAATCATATCACACGTGTCGTGGTACTCGATTACCAACCCCGCTCCCCTCTGTGTCTTTCATTCGCTTGCTTGTTATCTCACCTGGAAGGAAGTCCAGGGGAGCTTATGCGATGGCGCGTCATCAGTCCATCAACACTTGCAACTTCTCCGAAAACGCTGAACGGATTGTGACCAAACTTGGCACAAATTATATTTGTTGTGTTGTGACTAAAGTTTGTTCACGGCATTAAAAATATCGGGGTCTAAGGGGGTTTACCGGGGTAAAAGTGGATCCAGGTTTAAGCCCTAAAATGGGAATTTGCTTTTTCCTCTGAAACTACAAACACTATTTGGATTAAACTTGACCACAACCTTCGTCACCCGTGATGTACCGAAGTTTGTTCACGGCACTAAGAGAATCGAGGTTTAAGGGGGTCTACAGGGGCTTGCCCCCACACCCCCAAATAGGTATTTGCTTTCTTCTCAGAAACTACACACGCAATTTCGATGAAACTACACCACAACCTTTATCACCAGTGATGTTCCAATGTATGTTCAAGGCATTAGAAAAATTGGGGTCTGAGGAGGTATACGGAGTTGGAGGTGGTTTGGAGGTGGGGGGGTTGCCCCCCAAAATAGGGATATTTTTGTTTGTTTGATTAAAGTCTTATGATTATGTTAGTATGATTCTACATGCTGCCCTGTTTTCTAGAAACCACTGAAATTGGTTTAAAATACCTTTAGTCAGTGCAGTATACTGTTTTATGTGTCGGTTTGTCTTTCTGTGTGATTAATGTTCGCTCTTTCACGAGCCTCGATATTGTATACAAAAAAAAAAAAAAAAAAAAAAAAAAAAAAAAAAAAAAAAAAAAAAATTCTCCCAGGTGCGCACCAGGGGTATTGGCCCTATGTTTTTTTTTCATATAGAGTCGGTGAAAACAAAGTGACATGGTGGAAACAAAGAACAGAATATAGTGGAAATGTGAAAACACACCAACAGCAAGGTAGAGGGACACTTCGAAGAGTAATGAAAGTGAGGGGAAAGGATTAAGGATATAGGAGGTGAATAAGCTGGATAAAAATGTAAACAAAGGAAGAAGAGGAAGGGAAAAAGTGGGGATGGAAAAAAAATGGAACAACTAGAACGGCACTCAGTAGAGAGCATACCTCCGCCAGGTGAACAGCTTACGTTTTGTATCCCAGAGTAGACCAGAAAATCACAATACAGAATCGCATTTAATAAAAATCATCCGTCGACAACTTTTTGAGATATCCTGGTATGTATCGTTTTTGACCCGATCTCCCAATTGTTACATATTTATGTGAATGTATGTGAATTACCATTCAGGTCTTTGCTTATCCGTGTGTAGTATATTAAGGGTTGTTGTGGCTGGAGGGTCAGCAGCCCTTCTGAAAAAGTGGCCGGAAACGGAAGTGACCGAAAACGGAAGAGAAAAAGACGAGGAAGAAAAGCGACGGTTATTCTTCTTCCTCGCCCCGCTCCGACGAAAGGTGGGATTGATTGAGCCGTGTGGAAAAGCGGCGTTCCCGAGCCCGTCTGGCGAGAGGAGTTACCGGGAAGGATACCTGCCCGGTGGACGTCAAACTGTCGTGTGGCCGTGCACTGACCCAGCGTTTGGCACCGTTCGCGACACCGTCTAAAAAGACGCGTACGGGTCGCCCGTTGCGGCCTAACACGCCTTGCAAGCGGCGTGGGGCTTTTGGCTGGCTTTCCCGTACCCGCTTCGCGTGGCCACGAGGGGCTGCAGCCGGGGTGCCGGGTACGATACCTGCCCGGTGGAAACACGTCCACCCGGGGTTCGTTCAACCGCCCGAGTGCGGCGACGCCGACCATCATCTTGGTCAGGAGGGGCCCAGAGACATTGTGCGGGACCGAGACCAAAAGGGGGTCGTGAGTACTCACGGGGACACACACATATAAGATGGCCATCTTAATCATAGGGAATTGATTGTGGATGGGGAATTGTTGATGGTTGTTTATTGTTGATTGCTCGGGGAAAATCTCCGTGGTTGTATCATTGAAATTGTATGGTATCATTACCATTGAAATATATCCTTGAACTTCAGTTGTCTCTTGGGTGGAATTCATATGGATTGCGTGGCGAAAGCGCATATATAATATAACTTTCTGGCGAAGTTCCTCTCACGGTCCGGGGGTCACCGAGACCAGGTATTCACCGAGGGGACCACGTAACAGAATTGGGGGCTCGTCCAAATTACGATTTGCGGTTTCGCAATTGGGTCTACGTCCGGGATCTAAAATTGTATAAAATAATAAAATAATATTTTTATTAATTAAAATTTATTAATTAAGTATTAATTGGAAAATTTTTGGGGAAATTGGGGTAAAGTCTTGGGTGAAGGTTAACAGGTGTTAACGATAGTCACCATGGCGTTTGTGGCACAGAACTTTGCGGTAACACCGAGTGAGGCACAGTTCCGAGCGTTACTAAAGTCGGACCTCTTGAAATTGGCCAAACATTTTAACTTGGAGGTCCGAACTAATTTGAGGAAGGCAGAGTTGCAGGCCACGGTGATACAATCTATGGTGGGATTAGGAACATGGGACGAGTTAGCCTGGGAGTGGCTACCCGAAGAACCAGAAGATGTTGAGCTCCGGAAACTGGAGTTGCAATTACGGAGCCAGGAACGGATCAAAGAAGAAGAAAGGAAAGCAGAAAAGGAAAGAGCAGAAGAAGAAAGGAAAGCAGAAAAGGAAAGAGCAGAAGAAGAAAGGAAAGCAGGAAAGGAAAGAGCAGAAGAAGAAAGGAAAGCAGAAAAGGAAAGAGCAGAAGAAGAAAGGAAAGCAGAAAAGGAAAGATCAGAAGAGGAAAGGAAAGCAGAAGAGAGGAGAGAAGAGAAACAAGCAGAGGAAAGGAGAGTGGAACGAGAACTCCAGGAAAGGTTAGAAGGGAGAAAAGCAGAGGAGAGGAGAGCTGCAAGGGACCTCGAAGCAGAGGAGAGAAAAGCGGAAAGGGAATTAAAGGAACGTGACATGGAGCTTCAGCAAGAAATCAAATTCAAGGAGCTGGAGTTAATGAGAGAATGGGGAGAGGCACCACCCTTGCTGACGGGGTCGACACCTAACCAGAAAACCTGGGATGTGGGCAGACATGTGAGGCTGGTTCCACCGTTCAGTGAAAAGGAAGTCGCGAAATTTTTTCCACACTTTGAGAAAGTGGCTCGACAATTAAACTGGCCGGAGGAGGCCTGGACCATACTCGTACAAAGTGTGCTGGTGGGGAAAGCTCAGGAAATTTATTCGGCGCTACCAATGGACCAATGTGCAGATTATGAGGTACTGAAGAAGCACATCCTCAAAGCCTATGAGTTGGTTCCAGAAGCTTACAGGCAAAAATTCAGGAATGCCAGGAAGAGGGAGAGTGAGACCCATGTGGAGTTTGCCAGAGTGAAAGAAAACATGTTTGATCGGTGGTGTGAGTCAAAAGGAGTCGGGAAAGACTTCGAAACATTGCGTGACTTGATCCTGGTGGAGGAATTCCAGCAGTGTGTCCACGAGGACATCAAAGTGTACCTGCAGGAAAAGAAAGTACCAAAGTTGTGGGACGCAGCCACCATGGCAGACGATTATGCCTTAACCCACCGAATAGGGGTCCACAAACCTAACTCCTCGCCTAGATCTCCGCAGGGGAGGTGGGGAACAGCAGGTGCGGAGAACGACAATACATGGCGGCGGCCTCGAGATGATTATGGGGACAACTATGATACCCCACCTGTTCGAAATCAGAGGGATGCGGGCCCAAGACAAACTTATAGTTCGGGGGGCCCGAGGCAGACCACGAGTTTTTCCTCCGGGCCTACTTGCGCTTTTTGCAAGAAACCTGGACACTTGATGTCCAGTTGTTACCGCATGAAAAGGGAAGACCCAGAGCGGAGTCCGACTATTACGACTCCAAATGCAATGGCCATTGTGAGAAATCGCCATCAAAAGGGTTACCAACCATTTATTTCAGAGGGGTTTGTGTCACGGGATGGAGCCTCGACTAACCGGAAACCGGTTAGGATATTGAGGGACACAGGGGCACATCAATCTTTAATGCTTGAAGGCATTTTGCCATGGTCCGAGGAGACGGCAACGGGGGATAGTGTTCGTTTACAGGGGATCGGGGGCGGTGTTAGTGCTCCCCTTCATGTCATCCATTTGGAGTCCGATTTGGTGTCAGGACCGGTCACCGTCGGTTTACAAGCCACGCTTCCTGTAGAGGGTGTATCTGTGGTTATCGGGAATGATTTGGCCGGGGGTCAAGTTTCTGGTAACCTGAGGGTTGGTAAAGAGCCCAGCAGGGAAATTAACGCCACACCAGCTCGGGATGGCGACAAAAGTGCCAAGTTATTTGTAGGGGGACTGAACTTCAAAACAGAGGAAGAAGTTCTGACCTCTGTCTTCAACAGATATGGGCCGCTGGTGGAAGTGCGGTTGGTAAGAGACTGGGAAACGCAACAGTCAAGAGGGTTCGGCTTTGTCACGTTTGCCAGCACAAAAGACGCCAGAGAGGCAGAGAAGAATTGGAATGGCAAGGATTTGGAGGGTCGGACCATAACAGTAGGGAAGGCATTTCGTAGGCGTCGAGAGGTCTACAGGAGAGGACAACTGGGCGGTAGTGTTGGTGGTGGCCGCAATCAATATTATTATGGAGGCTCCCTGAGTTACGGCCGCTCCCGAAGGAAGGATTGGCAAAGTAGTGGCCGAAAAGGAGACCGCTATTCATGGGACGACAGGGACAAGTGGTCCCACCCTAAGTATTAGGGAAGTTCTGAGAAGCTGAAGCACTGAATGCGGCGGAGCCGCCGAGCCAAGATTCCTACACGGATTAACCGTGAACGCCGTTCCTAAAGGCGTCCATGTAGTGAACTTTCATGCACGGACTAACCGTGAACTCCACGTTCCTCAAGGCGCCCATGTAGAGAACTTTCCTGCACGGACTAACCGTGAACTCCACGTTCCTAAAGGCATCCATGTAGTGAATACTCGGCTTGGCCTCCCGGAAAAAGTGCTATCGAGTGGCTTAACTTTGGATCTTTGATCAACCCCTTAACCTTCATTCACAAGAAACTGACGGTCAAAGTCAGAGGGTCATGAGATGGAGTTTGATTTGGCAGGGACAATGTCGTTGCTGGTGCTTAGTCCAGAGTGAGTAATCTGGAGGGGTTGTGGTAAAATTTTGGTTGCTTTATTGTTAAGTGATAACTGTGCCCGGGGGGAACTGATAATGTGGGGGGGTTGAGTTATCTGGTTTGTTTCTCCAAATTGGCCGGCAAAGAAAGTTTTCGCTGGGTTCAAACTTTCTTTCTTGAAGGGGGGGAGTGTTACATATTTATGTGAATGTATGTGAATTACCATTCAGGTCTTTGCTTATCCGTGTGTAGTATATTAAGGGTTGTTGTGGTTGGAGGGTCAGGAGCCCTTCTGAAAAAGTGGCCGGAAACGGAAGTGATCGAAAACGGAAGAGAAAAAGACGAGGAAGAAAAGCGACGGTTATTCTTCTTCCTCGCCCCGCTCCAACGAAAGGTGGGATTGATTGAGCCGTGTGGAAAAGCGGCGTTCCCGAGCCCATCTGGCGAGAGGAGTTACCGGGATGGATACCTGCCCGGTGGACGTCAAACTGTCGTGTGGCCGTGCACCGACCCAGCGTTTGGCACCGTTCGCGACACCGTCTAAAAAGACGCGTACGGGTCGCCCGTTGGGGCCTAACACGCCTTGCAAGCGGCGTGGGGCTTTTGGCTGGCTTTCCCGTACCCGCTTCGCGTGGCCACGAGGGGCTGCAGCCGGGGTGCCGGGTACGATACCTGCCCGGTGGAAACACGTCCACCCGGGGTTCGTTCAACCGCCCGAGTGCGGCGACGCCGACCATCATCTTGGTCAGGAGGGGCCCAGAGACATTATGCGGGACTGAGACCAAAAGGGGGTCGTGAGTACTCACGGGGACACACACATATAAGATGGCCATCTTAATCATAGGGAATTGATTGTGGATGGGGAATTGTTGATGGTTGTTTATTGTTGATTGCTCGGGGAAAATCTTCGTGGTTGTATCATTGAAGTTGTATGGTATCATTACCATTGAAATATATCCTTGAACTTCAGTTGTCTCTTGGGTGGAATTCATATGAATTGCGTGGCGAAAGCGCATATATAATATAACTTTCTGGCGAAGTTCCTCTCACGGTCCGGGGGTCACCGAGACCAGGTATTCACCGAGGGGACCACGTAACACAATGGTGAAGAATCACTTTAAAAACTTAATAATTCTCATATCCGAATCCATATTCAGATCTTCACCAAAATCGAGTCGATCCTTCCTTGTCACACACACAACCTGTCCACCAAGTTTCGTCCAAATCCATCCACAACGTTTTGAGATATCCTGCTGTATATAGTTTTTGGCCCTCTATCTCCCAATGGTGAAGAATCACTTAAAAAATTCTGGTATCCGGATCCGAATCCGGATCTTCACCAAAATCTAACCATTTCGTCCTTGTCGCACGCGCTACATCTCTGCCAAATTCCGTCCGAATCTGTCCACAACTTTTTGAGATATATTGTTCACAAACAAACAGACAAACATCAGAACCAAGGTTGCCATCTCTTATCCACAAATTGGGAAACAGACAGGGGTGAAAACATAAACCTTTGGTGGCGGAGGTAAAAAGAGAAAACAACAACGGCGACAGGAATGGTGGGCTCCGGAAGAGTTGCTGAGTGTAAAAAGAATGTGCGTGGACGAAGGGGTGGGTAGTTGACCTGGGGTGATGTGTCAGCCATCGTAAAGACAGTGAACAGGCTGATGAAGTTGCATCAACCTGGACGGAGGCTGAGATAGAGCAAAGAAAGGACAGAGGGTACAAGACCAGAAAGGAGGTTGGAGAAAACAGAAAGGCAAGCGATACGAGGGTAAAAGGCCGAGAGACTCAGCTTCATCGCGGGAGATTCCATTAATTTTGAGGACCTTGGTTTCCATGGCAATAAACTGAGCAAGGCGTGAGGCAGGGGCACCAGGCCAAAGATGACACCCGGAGTACTCCACGAGCTGTGAATGACGGCTTTGTGTGTTCTTACAACTCCAGGTTTGCCAAGGAAAGACTTTGCACGATGGAGGGTGGCCAATCGGAGGCGAGCTTTTAAGGCCAACTTTATTTCATTGTCCTTTTGTCCAATGTGCCCTCAGGCCTTTTTACCCTCTGTCATCTCACCCTTCCATGAGCCTCAATCTTGTGCAGAAAGATTCTTTACAAGATCAAGATGTCCATGAAGCACTTCATATAAATTTCATACAAATGAAATCTGTTACAATTGCTCCAAACTTCACACGGCCGAACACAAATTGACATTGGATGCATCAATGCAACTTGTTGTTACAAATGACATTGAGTACATAAATTACTGCATGTTAAACTATTGTTTATTTCATCAGGAGTGGAGATATCATCATTTCCATTTGTGGCTCTGATGCAGCGAAGATGAATCATAATGAAGTGGAAGATAAACTGCGATTCACCCTAAATATATCTCTGGTAAGAGGGAAAGAGCTCCATCAGTGCCGAGGCAATCCTGAAGGGTTTTTTCATCCATGTTGAAGCTCAATTATTGAGCTTAATTTATTTTTCGTTTAAATCATTGAAATTGTTTCGAAATTATTTGATAGAAATCTCATTGGGGTAAAGAACGATCATGTGGTACATCCCATCACCATCATCTCTTATCCACCTTAGAAACATGTACATCCCATCATCATCATCTCTTATCCACCTTAGAAACATGTACATCCCATCATCATCATCTCTTATCCACCTTAGAAACATGTACATCCCATCATCATCATCTCTTATCCACCTTAGAAACATGTACATCCCATCATCATCATCTCTTATCCACCTTAGAAACATGAACATCCCATCACCATCATCTCTTATCCACCTTAGAAACATGTACATCCCATCATCATCATCTCTGATCCACATTAGAAACATGTACATCCCATCATCATCATCTCTTATCCACCTTAGAAACATGTACATCCCATCATCATCATCTCTTATCCACCTTAGAAACATGTACATCCCATCATCATCATCTCTGATCCACATTAGAAACATGTACATCCCATCATCATCATCTCTTATCCACATTAGAAACATGTACATCCCATCATCATCATCTCTGATCCACATTAGAAACATGTACATCCCATCATCATCATCTCTTATCCACCTTAGAAACATGAACATCCCATCATCATCATCTCTTATCCACCTTAGAAACATGTACATCCCATCATCATCATCTCTGATCCACATTAGAAACATGTACATCCCATCATCATCATCTCTTATCCACATTAGAAACATGTACATCCCATCATCATCATCTCTTATCCACCTTAGAAACATGTACATCGCATCATCATCATCTCTTATCCACCTTAGAAACATGAACATCCCATCACCATCATCTCTGATCCACATTAGAAACATGTACATCCCATCACCATCATCTCTTATCCACCTTAGAAACATGTACATCCCATCATCATCATCTCTTATCCACCTTAGAAACATGAATATCCCATCACCATCATCTCTTATCCACCTTAGAAACATGAACATCCCATCATCATCATCTCTTATCCACCTTAGAAACATGAACATCCCATCACCACCATCTCTTATCCACCTTAGAAACATGAACATCCCATCATCATCATCTCTTATCCACCTTAGAAACATGAACATCCCATCATCATCATCTCTTATCCACCTTAGAAACATGAACATCCCATCACCACCATCTCTTATCCACCTTAGAAACATGAACATCCCATCATCATCATCTCTTATCCACCTTAGAAACATGAACATCCCATCACCACCATCTCTTATCCACCTTAGAAACATGAACATCCCATCATCATCATCTCTTATCCACCTTAGAAACATGAACATCCCATCATCATCATCTCTTATCCACCTTAGAAACATGAACATCCCATCACCACCATCTCTTATCCACCTTAGAAACATGAACATCCCATCACCACCATCTCTTATCCACCTTAGAAACATGAACATCCCATCATCATCATCTCTTATCCACCTTAGAAACATGAACATCCCATCACTATCATCTCTTATCCACCTTAGAAACATGAACATCCCATCATCATCATCTCTTATCCACCTTAGAAACATGAACATCCCATCACCACCATCTCTTATCCACCTTAGAAACATGAACATCCCATCATCATCATCTCTTATCCACCTTAGAAACATGTACATCCCATCATCATCATCTCTTATCCACCTTAGAAACATGTACATCCCATCATCATCTCTTATCCACCTTAGAAACATGTACATCCCATCATCATCATCTCTTATCCACCTTAGAAACATGTACATCCCATCACCATCATCTCTTATCCACCTTAGAAACATGTACATCCCATCATCATCATCTCTTATCCACCTTAGAAACATGTACATCCCATCATCATCATCTCTTATCCACCTTAGAAACATGTACATCCCATCATCATCATCTCTTATCCACCTTAGAAACATGTACATCCCATCATCATCATCTCTTATCCACCTTAGAAACATGTACATCCCATCACCATCATCTCTTATCCACCTTAGAAACATGTGCATCCCATCATCATCATCTCTTATCCACCTTAGAAACATGTACATCCCATCATCATCATCTCTTATCCACCTTAGAAACATGTACATCCCATCATCATCATCTCTTATCCACCTTAGAAACATGTACATCCCATCATCATCATCTCTTATCCACCTTAGAAACATGTACATCCCATCACCATCATCTCTTATCCACCTTAGAAACATGTACATCCCATCATCATCATCTCTTATCCACCTTAGAAACATGTACATCCCATCACCATCATCTCTTATCCACCTTAGAAACATGAACATCCCATCACCATCATCTCTTATCCACCTTAGAAACATGTACATCCCATCATCATCATCTCTTATCCACCTTAGAAACATGTACATCCCATCATCATCATCTCTTATCCACCTTAGAAACATGTACATCCCATCACCATCATCTCTTATCCACCTTAGAAACATGTACATCCCATCACCATCATCTCTTATCCACCTTAGAAGCATGAACATCCCATCATCATCATCTCTTATCCACCTTAGAAACATGAACATCCCATCACCACCATCTCTTATCCACCTTAGAAACATGAACATCCCATCATCATCATCTCTTATCCACCTTAGAAACATGAACATCCCATCACCACCATCTCTTATCCACCTTAGAAACATGAACATCCCATCATCATCATCTCTTATCCACCTTAGAAACATGAACATCCCATCACAACCATCTCTTATCCACCTTAGAAACATGAACATCCCATCATCATCATCTCTTATCCACCTTAGAAACATGTACATCCCATCATCATCATCTCTTATCCACCTTAGAAACATGTACATCCCATCATCATCATCTCTTATCCACCTTAGAAACATGTACATCCCATCATCATCATCTCTTATCCACCTTAGAAACATGTACATCCCATCACCATCATCTCTTATCCACCTTAGAAACATGTACATCCCATCATCATCATCTCTTATCCACCTTAGAAACATGAACATCCCATCACCATCATCTCTTATCCACCTTAGAAACATGTACATCCCATCATCATCATCTCTTATCCACCTTAGAAACATGTACATCCCATCATCATCATCTCTTATCCACCTTAGAAACATGTACATCCCATCACCATCATCTCTTATCCACCTTAGAAACATGTACATCCCATCATCATCATCTCTTATCCACCTTAGAAACATGTACATCCCATCATCATCATCTCTTCTCCACCTTAGAAACATGTACATCCCATCACCATCATCTTTTATCCACATTAGAAACATGAACATCCCATCACCATCATCTCTTATCCACATTAGAAACATGTACATCCCATCACTATCATCTCCTATCCACCTTAGAAACATGAACATCCCATCACCACCATCTTTTATCCACATTAGAAACATGAACATCCCATCACCATCATCTCTTATCCACCTTAGAAACATGAACATCCCATCACCACCATCTTTTATCCACATTAGAAACATGAACATCCCATCACCATCATCTCTTATCCACCTTAGAAACATGTACATCCCATCACTATCATCTCTTATCCACCTTAGAAACATGTACATCCCATCACTATCATCTCTTATCCACATTAGAAACACTAGGGCGTGCCCGTACGTGGGTGCAAAAAAACATGCGTGCAAACAACAACAACAAAAAAAAACTTTGAAACCACGTGGCAGTAACGACCACAGAACCCCCCCCTCTATTTACATGAAATGGTTTGGTCCATTCGCAAAGCCAAAGCGAACGGCTTGCGAGTACGGTAGAACCCCCCCCCCCCCTCTATTTACATGAAATGGTTTGGTTCATTCGCAAAGCCAAAGCGAACGGCTTGCGAGTACGGTGACCATACCTTGGGAACCACTTGTCCGATTAATTTCAAACCTTGAAAAGGCACATCCTCGGGTCCCCAGCAATATACCTGGCAAGTTTCAAGTATATCGGACCCGTGGTTGTCGAGAAACAGCGGTCACAGACAAACACACACACACACACACACACACACACACACACACACACACACACACAGACACACAGAGATTACTGGAATTATAGATAGATGTACATCCCATCATCATCATCTCTTATCCACCTTAGAAACATGTACATCCCATCACTATCATCTCTTATCCACATTAGAAACATGTACATCCCATCATCATCATCTCTTATCCACCTTAGAAACATGAACATCCCATCACCACCATCTTTTATCCACATTAGAAACATGAACATCCCATCACCATCATCTCTTATCCACCTTAGAAACATGTACATCCCATCACTATCATCTCTTATCCACCTTAGAAACATGTACATCCCATCACCATCATCTCTTATCCACCTTAGAAACATGTACATCCCATCACTATCATCTCTTATCCACCTTAGAAACATGTACATCCCATCACTATCATCTCTTATGCACATTAGAAACATGTACATCCCATCACCATCATCTCTTATCCACATTAGAAACATGAACATCCCATCACCACCATCTTTTATCCACCTTAGAAACATGAACATCCCATCACCATCATCTCTTATCCACATTAGAAACATGTACATCCCATCACTATCATCTCTTATCCACATTAGAAACATGTACATCCCATCACTATCATCTCTTATCCACCTTAGAAACATGTACATCCCATCACTATCATCTCTTATCCACCTTAGAAACATGAACATCCCATCACCACCATCTTTTATCCACCTTAGAAACATGAACATCCCATCACCATCATCTCTTATCCACCTTAGAAACATGTACATCCCATCACTATCATCTCTTATCCACATTAGAAACATGTACATCCCATCACTATCATCTCTTATCCACATTAGAAACATGAACATCCCATCACCATCATCTCTTATCCACCTTAGAAACATGTACATCCCATCACTATCATCTCTTATCCACATTAGAAACATGTACATCCCATCACCATCATCTCTTATCCACCTTAGAAACATGTACATCCCATCACTATCATCTCTTATCCACCTTAGAAACATGTACATCCCATCACTATCATCTCTTATCCACATTAGAAACATGTACATCCCATCACCATCATCTCTTATCCACCTTAGAAACATGAACATCCCATCACCACCATCTTTTATCCACCTTAGAAACATGAACATCCCATCACCATCATCTCTTATCCAACTTAGAAACATGAACATCCCATCACCATCATCTCTTATCCACATTAGAAACATGAACATCCCATCACCATCATCTTTTATCCACATTAGAAACATGTACATCCCATCACCACCATCTTTTATCCACCTTAGAAACATGAACATCCCATCACCACCATCTTTTATCCACCTTAGAAACATGAACATCCCATCATCATCATCTCTTATCCACCTTAGAAACATGAACATCCCATCACCACCATCTCTTATCCACCTTAGAAACATGAACATCCCATCATCATCATCTCTTATCCACCTTAGAAACATGAACATCCCATCACCACCATCTCTTATCCACCTTAGAAACATGTACATCCCATCATCATCATCTCTTATCCACCTTAGAAACATGAACATCCCATCACCATCATCTCTTATCCACCTTAGAAACATGTACATCCCATCATCATCATCTCTTATCCACCTTAGAAACATGTACATCCCATCATCATCATCTCTTATCCACCTTAGAAACATGTACATCCCATCACCATCATCTCTTATCCACCTTAGAAACATGTACATCCCATCATCATCATCTCTTATCCACCTTAGAAACATGTACATCCCATCACTATCATCTCTTATCCACCTTAGAAACATGTACATCCCATCACTATCATCTCTTATCCACATTAGAAACATGTACATCCCATCACCATCATCTCTTATCCACATTAGAAACATGAACATCCCATCACCACCATCTTTTATCCACCTTAGAAACATGAACATCCCATCACCATCATCTCTTATCCACATTAGAAACATGTACATCCCATCACTATCATCTCTTATCCACATTAGAAACATGTACATCCCATCACTATCATCTCTTATCCACCTTAGAAACATGTACATCCCATCACTATCATCTCTTATCCACCTTAGAAACATGAACATCCCATCACCACCATCTTTTATCCACCTTAGAAACATGAACATCCCATCACCATCATCTCTTATCCACCTTAGAAACATGTACATCCCATCACTATCATCTCTTATCCACATTAGAAACATGTACATCCCATCACTATCATCTCTTATCCACATTAGAAACATGAACATCCCATCACCATCATCTCTTATCCACCTTAGAAACATGTACATCCCATCACTATCATCTCTTATCCACATTAGAAACATGTACATCCCATCACCATCATCTCTTATCCACCTTAGAAACATGTACATCCCATCACTATCATCTCTTATCCACCTTAGAAACATGTACATCCCATCACTATCATCTCTTATCCACATTAGAAACATGTACATCCCATCACCATCATCTCTTATCCACCTTAGAAACATGAACATCCCATCACCACCATCTTTTATCCACCTTAGAAACATGAACATCCCATCACCATCATCTCTTATCCACCTTAGAAACATGAACATCCCATCACCATCATCTCTTATCCACCTTAGAAACATGAACATCCCATCACCATCATCTCTTATCCACCTTAGAAACATGAACATCCCATCACCATCATCTTTTATCCACATTAGAAACATGTACATCCCATCACCACCATCTTTTATCCACCTTAGAAACATGAACATCCCATCACCACCATCTTTTATCCACCTTAGAAACATGAACATCCCATCATCATCATCTCTTATCCACCTTAGAAACATGAACATCCCATCACCACCATCTCTTATCCACCTTAGAAACATGAACATCCCATCATCATCATCTCTTATCCACCTTAGAAACATGAACATCCCATCACCACCATCTCTTATCCACCTTAGAAACATGTACATCCCATCATCATCATCTCTTATCCACCTTAGAAACATGAACATCCCATCACCATCATCTCTTATCCACATTAGAAACATGTACATCCCATCATCATCATCTCTTATCCACCTTAGAAACATGTACATCCCATCATCATCATCTCTTATCCACCTTAGAAACATGTACATCCCATCACCATCATCTCTTATCCACCTTAGAAACATGTACATCCCATCATCATCATCTCTTATCCACCTTAGAAACATGTACATCCCATCATCATCATCTCTTCTCCACCTTAGAAACATGTACATCCCATCACCATCATCTTTTATCCACATTAGAAACATGAACATCCCATCACCATCATCTCTTATCCACATTAGAAACATGTACATCCCATCACTATCATCTCTTATCCACCTTAGAAACATGAACATCCCATCACCACCATCTTTTATCCACATTAGAAACATGAACATCCCATCACCATCATCTCTTATCCACCTTAGAAACATGAACATCCCATCACCACCATCTTTTATCCACATTAGAAACATGAACATCCCATCACCATCATCTCTTATCCACCTTAGAAACATGTACATCCCATCACTATCATCTCTTATCCACCTTAGAAACATGTACATCCCATCACTATCATCTCTTATCCACATTAGAAACACTAGGGCGTGCCCGTACGTGGGTGCAAAAAAACATGCGTGCAAACAACAACAACAAAAAAAAACTTTGAAACCACGTGGCAGTAACGACCACAGAACCCCCCCCCTCTATTTACATGAAATGGTTTGGTCCATTCGCAAAGCCAAAGCGAACGGCTTGCGAGTACGGTAGAACCCTCCCCCCCCCCCCCCCTCTATTTACATGAAATGGTTTGGTTCATTCGCAAAGCCAAAGCGAACGGCTTGCGAGTACGGTGACCATACCTTGGGAACCACTTGTCCGATTAATTTCAAACCTTGAAAAGGCACATCCTCGGGTCCCCAGCAATATACCTGGCAAGTTTCAAGTATATCGGACCCGTGGTTGTCGAGAAACAGCGGTCACAGACAAACACACACACACACACACACACACACACACACACACACAGACACACAGAGATTACTGGAATTATAGATAGATGTACATCCCATCATCATCATCTCTTATCCACCTTAGAAACATGTACATCCCATCACTATCATCTCTTATCCACATTAGAAACATGTACATCCCATCATCATCATCTCTTATCCACCTTAGAAACATGAACATCCCATCACCACCATCTTTTATCCACATTAGAAACATGAACATCCCATCACCATCATCTCTTATCCACCTTAGAAACATGTACATCCCATCACTATCATCTCTTATCCACCTTAGAAACATGTACATCCCATCACCATCATCTCTTATCCACCTTAGAAACATGTACATCCCATCACTATCATCTCTTATCCACCTTAGAAACATGTACATCCCATCACTATCATCTCTTATCCACATTAGAAACATGTACATCCCATCACCATCATCTCTTATCCACATTAGAAACATGAACATCCCATCACCACCATCTTTTATCCACCTTAGAAACATGAACATCCCATCACCATCATCTCTTATCCACATTAGAAACATGTACATCCCATCACTATCATCTCTTATCCACATTAGAAACATGTACATCCCATCACTATCATCTCTTATCCACCTTAGAAACATGTACATCCCATCACTATCATCTCTTATCCACCTTAGAAACATGAACATCCCATCACCACCATCTTTTATCCACCTTAGAAACATGAACATCCCATCACCATCATCTCTTATCCACCTTAGAAACATGTACATCCCATCACTATCATCTCTTATCCACATTAGAAACATGTACATCCCATCACTATCATCTCCTATCCACATTAGAAACATGAACATCCCATCACCATCATCTCTTATCCACCTTAGAAACATGTACATCCCATCACTATCATCTCTTATCCACATTAGAAACATGTACATCCCATCACCATCATCTCTTATCCACCTTAGAAACATGTACATCCCATCACTATCATCTCTTATCCACCTTAGAAACATGTACATCCCATCACTATCATCTCTTATCCACATTAGAAACATGTACATCCCATCACCATCATCTCTTATCCACATTAGAAACATGAACATCCCATCACCACCATCTTTTATCCACCTTAGAAACATGAACATCCCATCACCATCATCTCTTATCCACCTTAGAAACATGAACATCCCATCACCATCATCTCTTATCCACCTTAGAAACATGAACATCCCATCACCATCATCTCTTATCCACCTTAGAAACATGAACATCCCATCACCATCATCTTTTATCCACATTAGAAACATGTACATCCCATCACCACCATCTTTTATCCACCTTAGAAACATGAACATCCCATCACCACCATCTTTTATCCACCTTAGAAACATGAACATCCCATCATCATCATCTCTTATCCACCTTAGAAACATGAACATCCCATCACCACCATCTCTTATCCACCTTAGAAACATGAACATCCCATCATCATCATCTCTTATCCACCTTAGAAACATGAACATCCCATCACCACCATCTCTTATCCACCTTAGAAACATGAACATCCCATCATCATCATCTCTTATCCACCTTAGAAACATGTACATCCCATCATCATCATCTCTTATCCACCTTAGAAACATGTACATCCCATCATCATCATCTCTTATCCACATTAGAAACATGTACATCCCATCATCATCATCTCTTATCCACCTTAGAAACATGTACATCCCATCACCATCATCTCTTATCCACCTTAGAAACATGTACATCCCATCATCATCATCTCTTATCCACCTTAGAAACATGAACATCCCATCACCATCATCTCTTATCCACCTTAGAAACATGTACATCCCATCATCATCATCTCTTATCCACCTTAGAAACATGTACATCCCATCATCATCATCTCTTATCCACCTTAGAAACATGTACATCCCATCACCATCATCTCTTATCCACCTTAGAAACATGTACATCCCATCATCATCATCTCTTATCCACCTTAGAAACATGTACATCCCATCATCATCATCTCTTCTCCACCTTAGAAACATGTACATCCCATCACCATCATCTTTTATCCACATTAGAAACATGAACATCCCATCACCATCATCTCTTATCCACATTAGAAACATGTACATCCCATCACTATCATCTCTTATCCACCTTAGAAACATGAACATCCCATCACCACCATCTTTTATCCACATTAGAAACATGAACATCCCATCACCATCATCTCTTATCCACCTTAGAAACATGAACATCCCATCACCACCATCTTTTATCCACATTAGAAACATGAACATCCCATCACCATCATCTCTTATCCACCTTAGAAACATGTACATCCCATCACTATCATCTCTTATCCACCTTAGAAACATGTACATCCCATCACTATCATCTCTTATCCACATTAGAAACACTAGGGCGTGCCCGTACGTGGGTGCAAAAAAACATGCGTGCAAACAACAACAACAAAAAAAAACTTTGAAACCACGTGGCAGTAACGACCACAGAACCCCCCCCCCTCTATTTACATGAAATGGTTTGGTCCATTCGCAAAGCCAAAGCGAACGGCTTGCGAGTACGGTAGAACCCCTCCCCTCTATTTACATGAAATGGTTTGGTCCATTCGCAAAGCCAAAGCGAACGGCTTGCGAGTACGGTGACCATACCTTTGGAACCACTTGTCCGATTAATTTCAAACCTTGAAAAGGCACATCCTCGGGTCCCCAGCAATATACCTGGCAAGTTTCAAGTATATCGGACCCATGGTTGTCGAGAAACAGCGGTCACAGACAAACACACACACACACACACACACACACACACACACAGACACACAGAGATTACTGGAATTATAGATAGATGTACATCCCATCATCATCATCTCTTATCCACCTTAGAAACATGTACATCCCATCACTATCATCTCTTATCCACATTAGAAACATGTACATCCCATCACCATCATCTCTTATCCACCTTAGAAACATGTACATCCCATCACCATCATCTCTTATCCACCTTAGAAACATGTACATCCCATCACCATCATCCCTTATCCACATTAGAAACATGAACATCCCATCACCATCATCTCTTATCCACATTAGAAACATGTACATCCCATCACCATCATCTCTTATCCACATTAGAAACATGAACATCCCATCACCATCATCTCTTATCCACATTAGAAACATGAACATCCCATCACCATCATCTCTTACCCACATTAGAAACACTAGGGCATGCCCGTACTATATATATGCCCGTACTATATATATATCTAAAATTATATCCCCCCCCTCTATTTACATGAAATGGTTTGGTCCATTCGCAACGCCAAAGCGAACGGCGAACGGCTTGCGAGTACGGTGACAATCCCCCCCTCTATTTACATGAAATGGTTTGGTCCATTCGCAACGACCACAGAACCCCCCCCTCTATTTACATGAAATGGTTTGGTCCATTCGCAACGCCAAAGCGAACGGCGAACGGCTAAATCGCCATAGCTCGGTAACTACTTGTCCGATTAATTTCAAACCTTGAAAAGGCACATCCTCGGGTCCCCAGCAATATACCTGGCAAGTTTCAAGTATATCGGACCGGTAGTTGTCGAGAAACAGCGGTCACAGACAAACATACATACATACATACAAACATACAAACATACAAACATACAAACATACACACAGAGATTACTGGAATTATAGATAGATGAACATCCCATCACAATCATCTCTTATCCACATTAGAAACATGAACATCCCATCACCATCATCTCTTATCCACATTAGAAACATGAACATCCCATCATCATCATCTCTTATCCACATTAGAAACATGAACATCCCATCACCATCATCTCTTATCCACATTAGAAACATGTACATCCCATCATCATCATCTCTTATCCACATTAGAAACATGTACATCCCATCATCATCATCTCTTATCCACATTAGAAACATGTACATCCCATCACCATCATCTCTTATCCACATTAGAAACATGAACATCCCATCACCATCATCTCTTATCCACATTAGAAACATGAACATCCCATCACCATCATCTCTTATCCACATTAGAAACATGTACATCCCATCATCATCATCATCTCTTATCCACATTAGAAACATGTACATCCCATCACCATCATCTCTTATCCACATTAGAAACACTAGGGCATGCCCGTACTATATATATATCTAAAAGTATATCCCCCCCCTCTATTTACATGCAATGGTTTGGTCCAAAGCTAACGGCTTGCGAGTACGGTGACAATCCCCCCCCTCTATTTACATGAAATGGTTTGGTCCAAAGCTAACGGCTAGCGGAGTTTGGTAAAGAAATCGCCATAGCGTGCACAAATGCGCAGGAAAGCGAAAGAATCGCAAATTAGTTTTAATTAGTTTTAAAACATAGTTTAACGCCAACATAGCGGCAACATAGTTTGCCAACGTGAAATAAATGAATACGCTCTCAAATGTGCCAAAAAAAAAAAAAAACGCTACCCGTACGCTCTACCCCGCCCGTACGCCCGTAAACAAAAAAAACAACGCTCTTCGCTTCCGCCCTTCGCTCTGACTGAATTGGGAGAAATAATGCGCATAAGAAATCGAGAAATTATTATTTTCTCCGGAAGAAATCGAATTACTTACCGTAATGGCGCACGCGCTGGGCTCAGCATCAGCTCGCTCTCACATCGGCCACGCCTACGCAATAACGCGTTCTGTGATTGGATGCCGGAAGTGCAGTCCTCACTGTCCGGAAGGTCGCAAATCGCAGTTATGATGAATCGCAAATTAGTTTTAATTAGTTTTAAAACATAGTTTAACGGCAACATAGTTTAACGGCAACATAGTTTGCCGACGGGAAATAAATGAATACGCTCTCAAATGTGCCATCCGAGGCAGAGTGTGTTCGCCACGTTCGGCACACGCGATAGCTCGCTGCTCTCTGATTGGTTGAATCGTTTTTTGGACATAGCTCGGTAAGTAATTGTCCGATTAATATGAAACCTTGAAAAGGCACATCCTCGGGTCCCCAGCAATATACCTGGCAAGTTTCAAGTATATCGGACCGGTAGTTGTCGAGAAACAGCGGTCACAGACAAACAAACAAACAAACAAACATACACACAGAGATTACTGGAATTATAGATAGATGAACATCCCATCACCATCATCTCTTATCCACATTAGAAACATGTACATCCCATCACCATCATCTCCTATCCACCTTAGAAACATGTACATCCCATCACCATCATCTCTTATCCACATTAGAAACATGAACATCCCATCACCATCATCTCCTTTCCACATTAGAAACATGTACATCCCATCACCATCATCTCTTATCCACATTAGAAACATGTACATCCCATCACCATCATCTCTTATCCACATTAGAAACATGTACATCCCATCACCATCATCTCTTATCCACATTAGAAACATGAACATCCCATCACCATCATCTCTTATCCACCTTAGAAACATGTACATCCCATCACCATCATCTCTTATCCACATTAGAAACATGAACATCCCATCACCATCATCTCTTATCCACCTTAGAAACATGTACATCCCATCACCATCATCTCTTATCCACATTAGAAACATGTACATCCCATCACCATCATCTCTTATCCACCTTAGAAACATGTACATCCCATCACCATCATCTCTTATCCACATTAGAAACATGTACATCACATCATCATCATCTCTTATCCACATTAGAAACATGTACATCCCATCACCATCATCTTTTATCCACATTAGAAACATGTACATCCCATCATCATCATCTCTTATCCACATTAGAAACATGTACATCCCATCATCATCATCTCTTATCCACATGAGAAACATGTACATCCCATCACCATCATCTCTTATCCACATTAGAAACATGTACATCCCATCATCATCATCTCTTATCCACATTAGAAACATGTACATCCCATCACCATCATCTCTTATCCACCTTAGAAACATGTACATCCCATCACCATCATCTCTTATCCACCTTAGAAACATGTACATCCCATCACCATCATCCCTTATCCACATTAGAAACATGAACATCCCATCACCATCATCTCTTATCCACATTAGAAACATGTACATCCCATCACCATCATCTCTTATCCACATTAGAAACATGAACATCCCATCACCATCATCTCTTATCCACATTAGAAACATGAACATCCCATCACCATCATCTCTTACCCACATTAGAAACACTAGGGCATGCCCGTACTATATATATGCCCGTACTATATATATATCTAAAATTATATCCCCCCCCTCTATTTACATGAAATGGTTTGGTCCATTCGCAACGCCAAAGCGAACGGCGAACGGCTTGCGAGTACGGTGACAATCCCCCCCCTCTATTTACATGAAATGGTTTGGTCCATTCGCAACGACCACAGAACCCCCCCCTCTATTTACATGAAATGGTTTGGTCCATTCGCAACGCCAAAGCGAACGGCGAACGGCTAAATCGCCATAGCTCGGTAACTACTTGTCCGATTAATTTCAAACCTTGAAAAGGCACATCCTCGGGTCCCCAGCAATATACCTGGCAAGTTTCAAGTATATCGGACCGGTAGTTGTCGAGAAACAGCGGTCACAGACAAACATACATACATACATACATACAAACATACAAACATACAAACATACAAACATACACACAGAGATTACTGGAATTATAGATAGATGAACATCCCATCACAATCATCTCTTATCCACATTAGAAACATGAACATCCCATCACCATCATCTCTTATCCACATTAGAAACATGAACATCCCATCATCATCATCTCTTATCCACATTAGAAACACTAGGGCATGCCCGTACTATATATATATCTAAAATTATATCCCCCCCCCCTATTTACATGAAATGGTTTGGTCCAAAGCGAACGGCTTGCGAGTGGTGACAATCCCCCCCCTCTATTTACATGCAATGGTTCGGTCCAAAGCGAACGGCTTCCGGAGTTTGGTAAAGAAATCGCCATCGCGTACACAAACGCGCAGGAAAGCGAATGAATCGCAAATTCGTTTTTATTAGTTGTAAAACATAATGCCCAATTATTCAATTAGCGCCAACGTATTTTGGCTGTTTGCAATTTAATCGCAAGGCAAAGTAGAAAGAGAAGAGGGAAAAAAAGAAAAGCCTTGCCTTGCTGCAAACAGCTGCTGCAAACAACAACAACATGGAAGGCTGCACTGTCCGGAAGTTGGCATATCGCAGTTACGATTATTTTAGTGTTAATGGCCAATTATTCAATTAGCGCCAACGTATTTTGGCTGTTTGCAATTTAATCGCAAGGAAAAGTAGAAAGAGAAGAGGGAAAAAAAGAAAAGCCTTGCATTAACGCATTAACGCTTGCATTGCATTAACGGTTCGGCACACGTGATAGCTCGCTGCTCTCTGATTGGTTGAAGCGTTTTTTGGACATAGCTCGGTAGGTACTTGTCCGATTAATTACAAACCTTGAAAAGGCACATCCTCGGGTCCCCAGCAATATACCTGGCAAGTTTCAAGTATATCGGACCCGTGGTTGTCGAGAAACAGCGGTCACAGACAAACACACAGACACACAGACACACAGACACACAGACACACAGACATACACACAGAGATTGCTGGAATTATAGATAGATGAACATCCCATCACCATCATCTCTTATCCACCTTAGAAACATGAACATCCCATCATCATCATCTCTTATCCACATTAGAAACATGTACATCCCATCACCATCATCTCTTATCCACATTAGAAACATGTACATCCCATCATCATCATCTCTTATCCACATTAGAAACATGAACATCCCATCACCATCATCTCTTATCCACATTAGAAACATGTACATCCCATCACCATCATCTCTTATCCACATTAGAAACATGTACATCCCATCACCATCATCTCTTATCCACATTAGAAACACTAGGGCATGCCCGTACTATATATATATCTAAAAGTATATCCCCCCCCCCCTCTATTTACATGCAATGGTTTGGTCCAAAGCTAACGGCTTGCGAGTACGGTGACAATCCCCCCCCCTCTATTTACATGAAATGGTTTGGTCCAAAGCGAACGGCTTGCGAGTACGGTGTTTTTTATCGGACCCGTGGAATTATAGATAGTAGTTTTAATTAGTTTTAAAACATAGTTTAACGGCAACATAGTTTTCCAACGTGAAATAAATGAATACGCTCTCAAATGTGCCGTCCGAGGCAGAGTCTGTTCGCCACGTTCGGCACACGTGATAGCTCGCTGCTCTCTGATTGGTTGAATCGTTTTTTGGACATAGCTCGGTAACTACTTGTCCGATTAATTTCAAACCTTGAAAAGGCACATCCTCGGGTCCCCAGCAATATAACTGGCAAGTTTAAAGTATATCGGACCCGTGGTTGTCGAGAAACAGCGGTCACAGACATACAAACATACAAACATACAAACATACAAACATACACACAGAGATTACTGGAATTATAGATAGATGTACATCCCATCATCATCATCTCTTATCCACATTAGAAACATGTACATCCCATCATCATCATCTCTTATCCACATTAGAAACATGTACATCCCATCACCATCATCTCTTATCCACATTAGAAACATGTACATCCCATCATCATCATCTCTTATCCACATTAGAAACATGTACATCCCATCACCATCATCTTTTATCCACATTAGAAACATGTACATCCCATCACCATCATCTCTTATCCACATTAGAAACATGTACATCCCATCATCATCATCTCTTATCCACATTAGAAACATGTACATCCCATCACCATCATCTCTTATCCACATTAGAAACATGTACATCCCATCACCATCATCTCTTATCCACATTAGAAACATGTACATCCCATCACCATCATCTTTTATCCACATTAGAAACATGAACATCCCATCACCATCATCTCTTATCCACCTTAGAAACATGTACATCCCATCACCATCATCTCTTATCCACATTAGAAACATGTACATCCCATCACCATCATCTCTTATCCACATTAGAAACATGTACATCCCATCATCATCATCTCTTATCCACCTTAGAAACATGAACATCCCATCACCATCATCTCTTATCCACCTTAGAAACATGTACATCCCATCATCATCATCTCTTATCCACATTAGAAACATGAACATCCCATCACCATCATCTCTTATCCACCTTAGAAACATGTACATCCCATCACCATCATCTCTTATCCACATTAGAAACATGTACATCCCATCACCATCATCTCTTATCCACATTAGAAACATGAACATCCCATCATCATCATCTCTTATCCACATTAGAAACATGTACATCCCATCACCATCATCTCTTATCCACATTAGAAACATGAACATCCCATCATCATCATCTCTTATCCACATTAGAAACATGTACATCCCATCACCATCATCTCTTATCCACATTAGAAACATGTACATCCCATCACCATCATCTCTTATCCACCTTAGAAACATGTACATCCCATCACCATCATCTCTTATCCACATTAGAAACATGTACATCCCATCACCATCATCTCTTATCCACATTAGAAACATGTACATCCCATCACCATCATCTCTTATCCACCTTAGAAACATGTACATCCCATCACCATCATCTCTTATCCACATTAGAAACATATACATCCCATCACCATCATCTCTTATCCACATTAGAAACATGTACATCCCATCATCATCATCTCTTATCCACCTTAGAAACATGAACATCCCATCACCATCATCTCTTATCCACATTAGAAACATGAACATCCCATCACCATCATCTCTTATCCACCTTAGAAACATGTACATCCCATCACCATCATCTCTTATCCACATTAGAAACATGTACATCCCATCATCATCATCTCTTATCCACCTTAGAAACATGAACATCCCATCACCATCATCTCTTATCCACATTAGAAACATGAACATCCCATCACCATCATCTCTTATCCACATTAGAAACATGAACATCCCATCACCATCATCTCTTATCCACATTAGAAACATGAACATCCCATCACCATCATCTCTTATCCACCTTAGAAACATGTACATCCCATCATCATCATCTCTTATCCACATTAGAAACATGAACATCCCATCACCATCATCTCTTATCCACCTTAGAAACATGTACATCCCATCACCATCATCTCTTATCCACATTAGAAACATGTACATCCCATCATCATCATCATCTCTTATCCACATTAGAAACATGAACATCCCATCATCATCATCTCTTATCCACATTAGAAACATGTACATCCCATCACCATCATCTCTTATCCACATTAGAAACATGAACATCCCATCATCATCATCTCTTATCCACCTTAGAAACATGTACATCCCATCATCATCATCTCTTATCCACCTTAGAAACATGTACATCCCATCATCATCATCTCTTATCCACATTAGAAACATGTACATCCCATCATCATCATCTCTTATCCACCTTAGAAACATGTACATCCCATCATCATCATCTCTTATCCACCTTAGAAACATGTACATCCCATCATCATCATCTCTTATCCACATTAGAAACATGAACATCCCATCATCATCATCTCTTATCCACATTAGAAACATGTACATCCCATCACCATCATCTCTTATCCACATTAGAAACATGTACATCCCATCATCATCATCTCTTATCCACATTAGAAACATGTACATCCCATCACCATCATCTCTTATCCACCTTAGAAACATGAACATCCCATCACCATCATCTCTTATCCACATTAGAAACATGTACATCCCATCACCATCATCTCTTATCCACATTAGAAACATGTACATCCCATCACCATCATCTCTTATCCACATTAGAAACATGTACATCCCATCACCATCATCTCTTATCCACATTAGAAACATGTACATCCCATCACCATCATCTCTTATCCACCTTAGAAACATGTACATCCCATCACCATCATCTCTTATCCACATTAGAAACATGTACATCCCATCACCATCATCTCTTATCCACATTAGAAACATGAACATCCCATCACCATCATCTCTTATCCACATTAGAAACATGTACATCCCTTCACCATCATCTCTTATCCATCGTGGAAACAGGTTCATCCTCTAACAATCATCTCTTGGTCCAGGTATGTGTAATATTGTAAAGATTAAATGATTACATTTTGGGGTTAAACGTCAAAGGTCAAAGTCTGTAATGGGTCTATAACTTGAGAACGGCTGAAGTAATCAAATTCAAACTTGGGTACAGATATGTGTGATGATGTACACATTAAATGATTCCATTTTGGGGGTCCCGAGGTCAAAGGCCAAAGGTCAGAGGTGATGTCAGGTAAAAATGTGATTAATTGTGAACAGCTGAACGGATTTAATTTAAAAGTTGGTACAGGTATGTATAATGATGTAAACATGAACTGATTAAATTTTGGGGTCAATAGGTCAGAGGTCATGCCAGGTAAAAATGTGCTAACTCGGGAACAGCTGAATAGATTCGAATCAAATTTGATACAATAATTATAATGATGTAATAATGTGGGCAGAGGCATATCACACGACGTCCTGACGTCGAAGAGTGCCGTTCTTGTTTTTCCTCTTCTTTTTTTTACTTTACTCTTTCTTGTCTTGCATCAATTATTAAATTATTATTATTATTTGTGAAACGTCTCGTAGTGAAGAGCACTTGCAGAACTTCATTATGGAGGATGTGCCAGCACTAATTGAGAGTTATATAACTGATGCACATTACAGAAAATCTGAAATGTAGCAGAACGTACGAGTACACACTGCGTGACGAACAAATATAAGGGCAAAGAAGTCTAAACCATCATCGTTGTGTAAAAAATGGAAACTCAAAATGAAACTGTTCTTTGTTTGTTTTGCATTTGTTTTATTGCTCAGCTTCTTCACCGGCCTGGGCAACAGGTTGTGGAGAATGAATTACCTGAGATTGAGGCCCAGGACGGAAATGAGAAGATGGCAGAGGTTACCTTTCCAGGAGAAAGGGAAGGAGAGATAGAGGAAGAGAAACCTGATCCTTCGTTTGACCTTGTGTGTGAGGATAATATATTATTGCCCAGTGACATGGCCTTGACTCAAGGGGAAGAAGTTCATTTGAGAGTCGACGACATGCCTGATGACCACTCGGAGGAAGAGGGACACAAAATGGCGAGCATCACTCAAAAGAACCGTGCACAGCATCACGCTATCTGCCACCGGTAAAACAACATTAACATTAAAGATAAATCATTGTTAAATTCACTTTAACCATTATAACCCTGTGTGCAAATTGATGCCTCATAGACTGCAATGTGGTTCATCAAAGCAAAAACATGGTAATATGTACCCCAAGGAAGCACACACACACACACACACACACACACACACACACACACACACACACACACACACACACACACACACACACACACACACACACACACACACACACACACACACACATACACACACACCTGACAATGCAGGTGGGTATTTGTGTATAAATCTTTTTTTTTTCTTTTTTTTTATTGCCCGCCACAAAGTCTACAGGGCCACTTAGATGTGGGGGCTGCACAAAGAAAACAAAAGCAGGACAACCAGCCCCTTGGATTGAAACAAGACAAATATAGAAAGTTGTCTCTTCGCAGAACAAAAAGGGCTGGGAGGGGTGCGCCAGCCTGCTTCGAGACAACAGTGCCTCTACCCCCATTTTGGTGGACTGCCGACCAAGGCTGACGAGCTCAACCCACCCGGGTTTGAGATCAGAGTTGTCCTTCTCCTCGGCAGATTGCCGACCAGGCCTAACGAGTACCCCCCACCCGGGTTTGAGATTAGAGTTGTCCTTCTCCTAGCCAGATTGCCGACCAGGCCTAACAAGTACCACCACCCGGGTTTGAGATCAGAGTTGTCTTTCTCCTCGGCAGATTGCCGACCAGGCCTAACGAGCTCAACCCACCCGAGTTTGAGATCAGAGTTGTCCTTCTCCGAGACAGATTGCCGACCAAGGCTAACGAGCTCAACCCACCCAGGTTTGAGATCAGAGTTGTCCTTCTCCAAGGTAGATTGCCCACCAAGACTAATGAGCTCAACCCACCCGGGTTTGAGATCAGAGTTGTCCTTCTCCTAGGCAGATTGCCGACCAGGCCTAACGAGCTCAACCCACCCGGGTTTGAGATCAGAGTTGTCCTTCTCCAAGGTAGATTGCCCACCAAGACTAATGAGCTCAACCCACCCGGGTTTGAGATCAGAGTTGTCCTTCTCCTAGGCAGATTGCCGACCAAGGCTAACGAGTACCACCCTCCCAGGTTTGAGATCAGAGTTCTCCTTCTCTTAGGCAGATTGCCGACGAAGGCTAAAGAGCTCAACCGAGCTCAACAATCCTCTCCAAGGAGTTCTGTCGCTCAAGCTTTTGCGTCTCACTATCTGCTATGATCTTTCTTGGGAAAATCACATTTCCAAGCTGGCCTCCAAAGCCAGTCGCCGACTGGGCATCCTCCGTCGTGCGAAGTCCTTCCTCGGCACACCTGAGCTCCTCAGCACATACAAGGCTTTCATCCGCAGCTCAATGGAGTACTGTTCTCCCCTATGGGCTGGTGCTCCTGCCTCACACCGAGCTCGACTTCACGCTGTTGAAACCAAAGCTTTCAGAATCATTGGAATCTCCCGTGATGAAGCTATCTCCGAGGGCCTTTCCCTCACTCACCGCAGACAGGTTGGTGGTCTTTCTGTCTTCTAGCGACTCCTCTCCGGCCTTGCTCCCCCAGCTCTCTCTGTGCTTTGTCCCCCAAATATTCCTACAGGTCGCACAAGATCTGCCAGCAACCCTCTGATGGTTAAACTTCCAAAATCTCGGCTCTCTGCTCACCTTCACTCTTTCATTCCTCTTTTCTCCCGCCTCTGGAACAAACTCCCACCCTCCCTTCAATCCCACTCCTCCCTCCAGGTCTTTAAAACAGCTGTTCACCACCATCTCTTATCTTTCCCCATCCAAAACCTTGATCTTTTCTACCCTCACTAATTCACCCCAGATCCACCTTGTTTGAAATTCCAACTTCTTTCCTGGAAGTCCCGGCAGTGTCCCAATGTTTTATACCTCTCCCATCCCCCCTTCCCATGCCCCCCCCAAAGCCCTCTCCTTCCCACAGATCTCTCGATGTCCCTGCTCTCAGATGTTGTGTTGTGTTCCTCCCTCTCTCGCCCCATCTTGTCTTCCGCTCCCCATGTTATATGTTTTATGTGTCGGTTTGTCTTTCTGTGTGATTAATGTTAGCTCGTTCACGAGCCTCGATCTTGTATACAAGAAAAAAAACAAGAAAAAAAAAACCCCACCCGGGTATGAGATCAGAGTTGTCCTCCTAGGCGGATTGCCGACCAAGGCTAACGAACTTACCCCACCCGGCTTTGAGATCAGAGTTGTCCTTCTCCTAGGCAGATTGCCGATCAAGACTAACGAGTACCACCCACCTGGGTTTGAGATCAGTGTTGTCCTTCTCCTCAGCAGATTGCCGATGACGGCTAACGAGTACCCCCCTCTCAGGTTTGAGATCAGAGTTGTCCTTCTCCTAGGCAGATTACCGGTCCAGACTAACGAGTATCACCCTCTCAGGTTTGAGATCAGATTTGTCCTTCTCCTAGGCAGATTGCCGATCAAGACTAACGAGTACCACCCACCTGGGTTTGAGATCAGTGTTGTCCTTCTCCTCGGCAGAATCCCGGTCAAGACTAACGAGTACCACCCTCTCAGGTTTGAGATCAGAGTTGTCCTTCTCCTAGGCAGATTGCCGATCAAGACTAACGAGTACCACCCACCTGGGTTTGAGATCAGTGTTGTCCTTCTCCTCGGCATATTGCCGATGAAGGCTAACGAGTACCCCCCTCTCAGGTTTGAGATCAGAGTTGTCCTTCTCCTAGGCAGATTACCGATCAAGACTAACGAGTACCACCCACCTGGGTTTGAAATCAGTGTTGGCCTTCTCCTCGGCAGATTGCCGATGAAGGCGAATGAGTACCCCCCTCTCAGGTTTGAGATCAGAGTTGTCCTTCTCCTCGGCAGATTGCCGATCAAGACTAACGAGTACCACCCTCTCAGGTTTGAGATCAGAGTTGTCCTTCTCCTCGGCAGATTGCCGATCAAGACTAACGAGTACCACCCTCTCAGGTTTGAGATCAGAGTTGTCCTTCTCCTAGGCAGATTGCCGATCAAGACTAACGAGTACCACCCTCTCAGGTTTGAGATCAGAGTTGTCCTTCTCCTCGGCAGATTGCCGGCCAAGGCTAACGAGTTCCACCTATCCGGAGCAAGCCTGGTTTTCAGGCGCCAGACACCCGCCTTTCACACCTCCGAATTTAGTTAAAAACAGGGGTCGGCATGAGAAGCCATCCGGTAGGAGTTTGATTAGGAGAGGCTATTTGAGATGTGGGATATTTTATAGATGAGGGGTTGCTCAGTTGTCCACCACCATTCCAGTCATTCCTGACCTTTGACCCTCAATATATATATATATATTGTTATTGTTACAGCCATGTATTCCGGGTCTACTACGAGGGGGGATCCTTGATTTTCCCTCAGGATTACTGGGCTTGAAGCTAACGAGCACAAATAACTTCGTGCCACTGCAGGTTGTTAATCAAGTCAACCACGTGGTCCAGTGTCCTCCATCTTATTGCCGTTTAACTGGAGGTCACGTGATCTCCTCACCGGGGGGACGCACCCTCAGTTATGCCCTAAGCTTATCTTGATTAGATCTTAATTAGGGCTGCCGAGCAACCGCTAGTGCATACCGGACTGGGATGAGAGCCAATTACTTGGGGAATTATAGTCTTGAAGGAACTGCGCTCAAACGCGAGTCGAAAGAATTGACGCGACCAAAGACGGAATTCGTCCGAGTTGCTTTATTGAAACAAAACAGCTCAGGTATTCTCACAAGCCCGTTTATCGGGCAGCAATATATATACACATTTATGTCGGGAAGTTTGCCCGGCAAAAGCTATACCGGCATGCCCGGGTGTCAAGGGCGAGCCTTGGAAAGGCGAGTCTGGACCTGCCCGGGCGTGTTTGGCTGCGGCCTGGCAAGTCGAGGCTGGGCATGCCCGGACGCTCTGGGCGAGCCCTGGAAAGGCGATAGCGGGCATGCCCGGACGCTCTGGGCGAGCCCTGAAAAGGCGATAGCGGGCATGCCCGGACGCTCTGGGCGAGCCCTGGAAAGGCGAGAGCGGGCATGCCCGGGAAAGACGAGACCGGGCGTGCCCGGGAGGTTCGGGCGTGCCCGGGAACAGTGAGTCCGGGCATGCCCGGGAGAGGCGCGTCTGGCCGTGTTCTGGCCGGTGCAAGGCGATTGTGTGCATCCAGCGGTAACCGCTACAGTCTCCCTGAATAACTTACGAGTGGACAGTGCTGGACCAATGAGGAAAAGCCGAACACAGACAGATGATAAATGAAGTTCAACAAGAGGGACATTTATTATGCACTGAAACCAATGGTGTAAAATGCAAAGTGCGGAATCATACGGGCAGGGAACTCAAGGGCTTTAATACCCAACAAGGCAATCAAATGGATTCAAAAGGTGGAATGCAAATAAAAAATTCTAATCAAAACGTACAAGGGGGAAAGCGCGAGCAATGAAGGTTGCAAGCGATATGTGCAGCAAAGTAAAACGGACAAGTTGCAGAACTTAACTTATGCCTTCCTAACGGGCTATTCAAAATACCTGGGGGATACCTAAACAGACATCCACATGATTGAGTTCAGAACAGCAAGAGGAGAGGAGGATGAGGATTATTAGCTTCTTAACTTACCAGGCAGTGGCTGTCATGCCTCCTCGACCCAAACGCTAAGGGGAGGGGTTAAAAAGGAGGATTACTGAGGTGTCTCGGGTGAATGATCATAGCGGTCAATGAATTGCTGAAACCCTCCAACAATTGTCCATAGCACTTTGATTCCATGCAAGTGCATCATTTCAATTGGATGTTAAAGACATGGGCGGTGTTTCACAGGCTAATCGGCTGTTCAGTCACGCACAACTAAACGGATGTTAATTTGCCTTCATAAATTGCTATTTTATTAGTCCCCTACCGGTGTACACTGGAGGGGACTATAGGTTTGCACGCCGTCCCTCCGTCTGTCAGTCCATCAGTCTGTCCGTCTGTCAGTCCGTCAGTCCGTCACGCAAAGAACAGTTTTCCGGACTTTTTTTCGAAACTCTTAATGCTAATGATTTCAAACTTGGCACATGATTTCCTCATGATAAGTTACAGATCAAGTTCGAACTTCACGACGTTTCGATCATTTTTGACAAAGTTATGGCACATTGAACTTTGGGAATTCTGATAATTCTGATGATCCTTAACTCAGTGCCATTTTAAGTTTTAATTTCCTTTAAAAACCATTTTCTCTGCAATATTTGGACCGATTGAGATCAAATTTTCACCTTAGGGGGGACTCGGTCTGTAGAATATTGTAATGGTAATTATGACGTTACAGGTCACGTGGTTCGGCCGCCATGTTGTTTTTCGTGAAAACACAAAAACTCCTTTTTCTCTGCAACGGCTGAACAGATCGAGGCCAAACTTTGCAGGCAGAATCGCATACCCATGACGAACAAAAAAGTCAGCGAGCATGACGTCATGCGTCACATGGTTTCAGAGTTATGACGTTTTTAAGCATGAACCTTTAAAACCGAGCTCCTCCGTCATTTTTGATCCCATCGAGGGGAAACTTCACAGATCTGTTGAGCACGTCAATCTACTAAAATGTCCTTTTGGAATTTGCGATAGGGCACGTGGTTTGGCAGATATCGTTAATTAAACGAAAATATTTTAAAAATGGATATCTCTTGTTTATTCTAGAGTTCTCCTCAAGCCGCACCGCGCGCCCTCAGCCTCGTCTCGCGAACGTCAACAGCGCGACATAGCGCGCGCTTTCGGGAGGGGCGGAGCCAAGCCGAGCAACATATATGTACACATCGATCATTGATCGTGAACCGGAAAATAAAATAAATTACTGATAGTTAGTGACTCAAAAGGTTCTTTATCAACAACTTATTTTCTCGTGCTTCTGATGACCTGTCTGCAAGGTGTATAAATCGAAGTCCCGAGTGCGAATCACAGGTGAGCCCGTCCTGAGGTAATTAGCGATTGGGATCGATTCAGAACCTGTGGGTAAATAACCCTTTTTAATTTCCCCAACAGTTTTCCGGACGACAGACTGCCGGTAGGGGAAATGTATTGCAGCGCAATACTCAGAATGCTTGTTTTAAAGGATAATTTGCTGTGCACTGTACAAAGATGTTTTTGTCAACATTTAAAGGTTAGGCATGTGTTAGCAAGATGCGCACTAGACACCTTTCATAAATTTGGCAGTTCGGTCCTTTGTGTTGAAACTGCTTTAAATAATCAAGTCTTCGGATTATTTAAAATTACCTTGGGATTATTTATTCGAACTTTTCTTTTCAAATCAACAATTCCCCTTTTTATATGTTTCTCTACCTCCTCCAACCATAAAGCCATTTGTGTGTTTGATACTTCCTCTTTATCAATTTGTACTTTCATCCATTCCATCAGAGTCTCGGCTCGTGTAAGAGCTAACACATTAAACACGAAAACATGCATAGACACATAAAGCATACAATAAAGGGAGCAGGAGACAAGAGGGGGAGAGAGAGGAAAGCATACAAGCACAACAACAATAGAGAACAGCGACGTCAGTAGATCTGTGGAAGGGAGAGGGCTGGGGGAGGGGGAAGGGGTACACGGTACAAAGCAAATGAACACTTCCAGGAATTTCAGGAAAGAAGTTGGAGATTAAAAAAGGTGGATTTGGGGTGCTTTAACGGGGGTAGAAAAGATCAAGGTTTTGGATGGGGGAAGATAAGAGACGGTGGTGGACAGCTGTTTCAAAGACCTGGAGGGAGGAGAGGGATTGAAGAGAGTGTGGGAGTTTGTTCCAGATGTGGGAAAAAAAGAGAAATGAAAGAGTGAAGGTGATCAGAGAGTCTTGATTTTGGCAGTTTCACCAGAAGAGGGTTTCTGGCAGATCTTGTGTGTCCTGAAGGAATATATAGGAGACAGAGCACAGACAGAGTAGGGGGAACAAGGCCGGCGATTGAGTCGATACAAGACAGAAATACCACGAACCTGCCTGTAGTGAGCGAGTTAAAAGGCCCTCACAATCAACTTCTTCACGGGACATACCGATAATTCTGAATTCTTTGGTTTCAACCTCGTGAAGCTGAGCTAGGAGTGAGGCAGGAACACCAGACCAGATGGGACAGAAGTATTCCATTGAACTGTTGATGAAAGCTTTGTAAGTGTTGAGGAGCTCAGGAGTGCCCAGAAAGGACTTTGCACGACGGAGGATGCCCAGACGGCGACTGGCTTTGAAGGCCAGCTTGGAAATGTGGTTTTCCCAGTTAAGGTCATGGCAGAAAGTGAGACCCAAAAGCTTGAGTGACAGAACTTCTTCGAGGGGAATGTTGAGAAAGTGGATGGGAGGGTTGTCCAGATGGTCTTCACAGAGAGACAAAGTAAGAGTGTGAGATTTGTCAGGATTGAAAGACATGTTCCACTTGTTTGACCAGTTTGTGGTTTTTTTCCAGGTCTGCAGAGAGTGATGAGGCTGCTGCCTGCCGATCTGAGAGTTGGGATATGGAGCGGTAGAGAGTGGAGTCATCAGCAAAGAGATAGAGAAGATTTTCCAGAGAGTTGGAGAGATCATTGATGAAGACCAGAAAAAGCACAGGGCCCAGAACACTGCCTTGAGGAACTCCAGCCTGGACAGGAAGGGGAGATGAAAGAATTCCATTCAGGGCCACACGTTGACTACGACTAGAGAGGAAGTCCGCAAGCCATGCATGGAGGTCACCATGGATACCATAAGAGGAGAGTTTGGGGAGCAGGGCGGGGTGCCAGACCGTATCGAAGGCACGTGATACATATGTAAAGGGAGACAGCTCTGATTTCCTGTTTGGCATTGAGGACCTGCATCCATTGTTGCGACAGCAGAAGCAGATTGTCCATAGTAGAGTGACCTGATCTGAATCCATATTGATGATCCGAGGTCAATGATCTGGAGTTCCCCAAGGCAGTGTTCTGGGCTCTGTGCTTTTTCTGGTCTTCATCAATGATCTCTCTGACTCTCTTGAAAATCCTCTCGATCTCTTTACTGATGACTCCACTCTCTGCCGCTCCATTGCTCATCCCTCAGATCAACAGTCTGCAGCCTCCTCACTCTCTGCAGACCTGGACAAAATGACAGACTGGTCAAACAAGTGGAACATGTCTTTCAATCCTGACAAATCTCTCACTCTTACTATGTCTCTCAGAAAGGACCGACTGGACAACCCTCCCATCTACTTTCTGAACAACCGTCTCCAAGAAGTTCTGTCACTCAAACTTTTGGGTCTCACTATCTGCCATGATCTTTCCTGGCAAAACCAGAAATACATTTCCTGGGAATTTTCTGGAAATATTTTCCTGGGAATTCGCATTTCCAAGCTGGCCTCCAAAGGCAGTCGCCGACTGGGCATCCTCCATCCTGTGAAGTCTTTCCTTTTGCACACCTGAGCTCCTCACCACATACAAGGCTTTCATCTGCAGCTCAATGGAATATTGTTCTGCCCTCTGAGCTGGTGCTCCTGCTTCACACCTTGCTCGGCTTCACGTGGTTGAAACCAAACCTTTCAGAATAATTGGAATCTCCCGCGATGAAGCTAACTTCGAGGGCCTTTCGCTCACTCACGGCAGGCAGGTAGGTGGTCTTTCTGTCTTCTACCGACTCTTATCCGGCCTAGCTACCCCAGTTCTATCTGGCAATTGTTTTTTTTTGTGATTGATGTTTGCTCTTACACGAGCCTCGATCTTGCATACAAAAAGAAAAAAAAGGCCATTGGAGAAGAGGAAGGATTTTATATCGGAAGCAATGATGGATTCCATGACGTTGCTGATTATGTGGAGCAGGCTGATTGGTCTTTTGTTGCAAGGATCTGTTTTTACACCTTTTGTGTGTAAAGTGGTAATGTTGCCTGATTTCCAAGCAGATGGCAGATGACCTTCAGCAAAAGAGAAGGTGAAGAGAACAACGAGAGGGTGAGATAGAGCGGAAGAGCAGGATTTTAGGACCCGTGGGCTGATGCCATCTGGTCCAGTTGCAGAATCAGAGTCGAGGTTTGACAGAAACTTCTTCACCTTGTCAGGAGAGAAGGACACAGAGTCCAGGAGCAGCTGGGTTTGACTGGGTAATGTGGGTACAGAGAGAGACGGGTTTGGGACACAATATTTGGAGGGAAACACAGAGTTGAGGCATTCAGCTTTTTCACTTGCGGAGTCAGCTGTGTAGCCGTTTGAGGTAAGCGGGGGATGGGATATGACAACTGAAGACGAGATGGGATAAATCTGTACATGAAAGAGAGCAGTTTACTTTGGAAGAATTCCCAGGAAGAGTTTGTGTCAGAGGCAGTAGAGATGGGAGACCAGTCCAGATGATTGATGACTGCTTGCAGCTCGTGCCAGTTGGCCTGAGTGAAATGCTCGACTCGCCGACGCTGAGGAGGCTCTCTGAGAACGGCCAGAGAGATGTCCACTTTAACAAGCACATGATCAGATGAGCCGATTGGAGCAGAAGAAGACCAACAGACATTTGCAGGGAAGTTAGTCATAACCAAGTCTAGAAGAGATGTTCCGTTGACTGAGATCCCTGTCGTGAAGTTGACAGATTGTGTCAATCCCAATGAGGAATAAAGCAATCCATTGCCTTATTCCAGTTAATTATTTTGTTTTCTCCGTAATTTAGTCATTTTGTAAGTAATGCACGTAATTTTCTAATTTTCACTTTTTTGATATCATTTGTGATAATGTGATTATGATGTGGATATTTCAGTACGAAATGTACACAGTTACGGTTCACAAGTTCATACGAGCATTGCACATTCACTTGGTATGTATAGGACGCTATCACACCACTAGATCCATGTATTTAAGACATTAAAAGAAGACCTGAGTGTCGATTTCAATAATGCCCATTTCCTTCGTCTGTACCTGTGTACCCAAGCCCTCAACAGGAAACTACTCGTATGTCGGCCAAAACCCCATCTGTCACAAAAGTATCTGAGATGTGCTGCAGCATTCTGGGAGATGTGCCAAAAGAACTGCACGATGAGACCACCTCCCTGATTCTGTATCGCAATGCACAGCTGGGTGATTCGGCAAGCAGGTTACGCTGTGTCGAGCAGCAACAACAGTGTCCTGTTTGCATCAAAGGTGGCAGTAATTCTGGTTGTGCTGACATTTGCGTGGAGATTGAGCACAAAGTGGAAAATCCCGTCAAGGTGCAACGTGAGTTCCAAATTCTCATTCTGTATAATAGGTCTACAAAGATAATTAACATTGGAAGTAGTCCATTGCAAAAAATTTAAAAAAAACATTGTTCTTTGGAGGTGTTGAGACTCATGAAATGGTGGACCAAAGGGGAAATTGGTTTGTAGAACATGCATCTCAGGATAAGCAAAGGAGTTGTAGGGGAAAGGGAGGACAAGGTCTGAGCAGGTGTAGTAAAATTTAGAGGATGAAATGGAAGTGGCCACGAGGTGTCGGTGGGCAGGTTAAAGACCTCCAGGGAAGACTTTCAGCCAATGGTCTCAGGAACATAGTTTCGCATGCAAAAGAAGAGAGGGTGAAAGAATGGAGGAAGGCATTGTGGTTAAACTTGAGGAGGGTTACAAGATAAGGGTTTCAAATAATGAATGCGACCTGGCCGGGGACCAGGGTTGTGTGGAGAGGAAGAAAGGCGTGTCAGGAGTAAGACTAGAAAAGAGCCAGTAAAAGACTACAAGGCTATCAATATCCCTGTGGTGAGCAAGAGCCTCCTGTCATGAGATGCCAAGGAGCAATGGCAGGCCTAACACTCAAAGGAGCAATATAAGAAGCAGCACCAGCAGTCCATATGGCAGGACCTGTAGAAGTCCATATACTTCACCACATGTCTGATGATGGCCGAGTACACCGTTATAAGCTAGGGACATCCGAGGAGGGACTTGGCTTTGGAAAGAACTCTGAGGTGGCAGCTGGCTTTTCAAGTGAACTTGGGCATGTGGTCTGCCCAAAACAGGTTATAACTAAATAATGATGAATCCCAGGAGCTTACAGAGACTGTACCTGTCCTTGACCATGGAGTTGAAGGGATTGGCCAGCCATTCCTTATTGAAGGGCAAAGTGAGAGTGTGGAACTTCCTTGTATTAAAGAGTTGACATTAACTCAGAGAGAGAGAGAGAGAAAGAGAGAGATGCCACTTCAAACTGTCTGGTGGAGGTGAGGAATAATCCTGCACAAGAGTAGACTTGTCTTCAAAATGATACAATTGATTTTCAAGTGACAATGAGAGGTCATTCATATCGATAAAAAAAATATTAGTTTAAGAATGTAACAATGGGAAACATTGGCCTAACGGTGTAAACTATGGGAGATAATGGCATCCAAAACAATGAGCTGCTCTCTAATATAGAGGATATCATGAAACCAGTCCAGGAGTGGACCTTGGATATCAGGTCTGAGTTTGGAAAGCAAGTTAAAGTGCCAGATGATCAGATGAATGGAAGATGTCCAGTGAGTTGAACCTGACCTTTTGTTTAGAAATGAGAGCATCTATTCATTGATTTTTTGAATACATAGTTGAGGCTCGTGGAAGAGCTAGAACGAGTACACTGAAAGGATCAGGATGCAACAGCACAAAAGGAAAAGCAGAGAGGAAAAGGCAATAGCAGAGCCGAAAGCCAAGACAGAGGGAGGTGGACAAACAATGGGTGTGAGGAGGAATTGGGGGCAAGAGAGGATGCATGAGGTGGACAAGATGGATACAGAAGGAAACTATCAGGAGGAAAACTGGAAATGTGGAAGAAGGAGGGATGGCGTGAAGTTATCAGGGTAGAAAAGATCATGGTTTTGGATTGGGGACAATCTGAGATGGTGTTGAACAGTTGTCTTGAAGTCATGGAGGGAAGAATGAGATTGAAGAGGATGTGGAAAGTTGGTTCCACAGGTCGGAAAAAGAGAAACAAATGAGTGGAGGAGAGCAGTGATCCTGGATTTCCGTAGTTTCACCAGAAGGGGGCTTATGTGGGTCCATGTGTGCCCTGCAGAATCCTGGGGGGAGGGACGATGGAGACAAAGCATGGAAAGAGCAGAGAGTGCAACATCAGAAAGGAGGCTGTGGAAGACCGAGTGACCGCCAACCTGTCTGCGATGGCGAGGTGATAGGACAATAGACAGCTTCATCGTGGTCTATTCCAACGTTATGGCCTTGGTTTCCACAGCGTCAAGCTGAGCAACAAGATGTGAGGCAGAGGAGGCAGTTCAGAAGGGAGAGCAGTACTCCATCAAGTTGTGGATGTAAGCCTTGTAAGTGGATCGGAATTCAGGTGTGCCAAGGAAGACCTTTGTACAATAGAGGATGCGTAGTTGGCGACTGGCTTTGGAGGCCCAAGAAATATCAAGGCAGAGTGTGAAACCCAGGAGTTTGAATGATTGAATTTCCTCAAAATTGTTAAGTAAGTAGATAGGAGCGTTTGCCATCCAGTCCTTGTGGAAAGAAATTGTGACAGTGTGAGATTTGTCAGAATTGAAGGGCATTTTCCAAGTGTTTGACCAGCTTGTGATTTTGTCAAGGATTGAAAAGAGGGAAGACAATGCTGTCTAGCTGTCGGAAGGATGGGGGATGTTACGGCACAGGGTGGAGTCATCAGCAAAGAGATAAAGAGGATTTTCCAGGGAGTTAGGGAGATCATTTATGAAGATCAGGAATAGGACTAGGCCCAGAGCACTGCCTTGAGGCACTCCAGCCTTGACAGGGAGAGGAGATGAAAGGATTCTGTTGAGTGCCACATGTTCGCTACGAGAGTGGAGGAAGTCAGTAAGCCATGTGTGGAGTTGGCCTTGGATTCCATAGGCAGAGAGTTTGAAGAGTAAGGCAGGATGCCAGACTGTTGACATTAAAGTAATAGCTTGTTCAGGGTGGAATCGTTTTGACTGAAGCCAAACTGAAGATCTGAGCTCAGAGTGTTTGAGAAGAGATGAGTCTTCAAGTCTGCTGCAGTTATTGATTCCATTACTTTTCTTATGAGACAGGAAGGCTAACTGTTTTATATGTGAAGGGGCAGTTTTGGCATCATTCTTATTATATGAAATAGAGTAATATTGGTGACTTGCCATGATGCTGGCAGGATTTTTCTTCTTTGATGTGCAGCACACGGCTGCAGGTTGCATCATTTGTGAGGGGTGTGGCTGTGCCACTGATACAGCGATCCCCCCCCCCCCCCACTCCCACACCCCTCCATTGAGATGTAATTTGCAATTTGTTCAGGGTGTCTCACCTACTTTATTTAACTCACCCGCTCTTCAATAAGGACACCTGGGGATGATTAATGTCCACCAAATAATGCTAGCAGATTCGGAGGCCAAGTTTAACGTCCATCCGAGGGATGACACCACATTGATGCCTCACTCGCAGGTTTTTTAACTTAGACAGGGGTTGTTGTTTTTTAAACTTTTTTACTTGCAAAATCGAAGATTTTTCAAATATATTGGTTGGTCTTGCGCGTTATCTGTCTGTTTGTCTGTCTGTCACTCACCTACAGGTCACAATTTTAAACCGATCTTCACGAAACTTCACCAGATGGTAGTGTTGGTCATAAGGAAGAAGCCTATTGATTTTGAGGTCAAAGGTGATCTTGAAATCAAATTTCTAAAATCGTAATTTTTCATTCAGTTGACTTGAAAATTGAACATCATTTGCATATTGAGTCACTAAATTGGGAAACCAACGATGTTTGAGGTCAACGGTCAACTCAAGGGCAAACTTCCAAAATCAATTGTCATCCGATTTATTTGAAAATTAATCAGCAATTGCATAGTACCTCACTGATTTGGGAAAGCAACTACTTTGAGGTCAAAAGGTCAACTCAAGGTCAAACTTCTAAAATCATCAATTTTCATCTGAAAAATCATCAATTTTCATCCTATTATCTTGAAAATGTAATAGCCTTGCACAGTGCATTACTGAATTGGGAAACCAACTATTTTTGAGCTCAAAAGGGCAAATGTCAACTCCAGGTCCAACTTATAGCATCAATTTTCATCTGATTGACCCAAGCTTTCATTGAGGTCGTCAATTTTAATCTTAATGAAATGGACAATTTGATGTTTTTTGGGGAGGGGTGGATTTTGCAAGTATCGTGCGCCTGCATGGCGTCTTCTTGTTTTTTTGTTTTTTTTTTAAGTATTTTTTTAAATTTAACTTAACTTTAAAAAATTTTAAACTTTTTAAAACTTGGACAGAATCATTTGGTCCATTATCATGTCATATTCTCACCCTAACACTCCCACCAACTGCATGCAGTCCACTTATATAACTTACTTCATGCACAAAATTATATCCGCGTACTGGGACGCTACTTTTTTGATAGCATACCGTGGCATCTTTAACATCCACAACCATAGAATGGATATCCGGCTTTATAACATGTTTTTTTTTTTGTTTTTTTTTGCTTTGCCACCAGCCAAAAGGTCTGCTCTTGGAAAAATATTTTTATGCCCATGACTCACCAGGTGTCTATTTTGCACTAAAGCTGTGATGTTGATGTGGCAGCACCAGGATATCTCCTTGGTGGAGTTGTTGAGGATTGTCTTTGCGGTATTTTCCAGGTGGATGCTGTGTAACGCAGGCAACCAAGGCCCTCTGCAAACACGTTTTCCAGTTAGCTATTGAAGAACCCATCTGTATGATTAACTACAAGAACGAGAAGTTGGCACCACGCCGACGTTCGAATCCCGAGAAGCCAGAAACAAGATGGAAATACACAAAATCCGGTAATACTGATTGGATGATATTTTAATGATGTCTCATTACTTTTCACCCGTTTGTTACTTGCAAAAATCTAAGATTTTAAAAGTATATTGGTTGGGCTTCAGCATTATTCTGTCTGTCTGTCTGTTTGTTTGACTGTTTCTCTCTATGTCAGTTGCCTACAGGTCTCAATTTTAAACCAATCTTTATTAAACTTCACCAAATGGTAGAGTAAGAAGAAGAAGGAAGAAGACTATTGATTTTGAGGTCAAAAGATAAATATGTCAACATAGGCCAAAGGTCACCAACTTTGTCAAATTTCTACAAGTTTCAATTTTCATCTAATTGACTTGAAGTTTTAAGAGCATTTGCATATCTGGTCACTGAATTCAACCGCCAACTATTGTTGAGGTCAACTTCGGCCAAATTTCAAAAATCCTCAATTTTCATCCGATTGACTTGAAATGTTAAGAGGATTTGCATATATGGTCACTGAATTCAACCGCTAAGTATTTTTGAGGTCAACATAGGCCAAAATGTCAACATAGGCCAAAAGGTCAACATAGGCCAAAAGGTCAATATAGGCCAAAAGGTCAACATAGGCCAAAAGGTCAACATCGGCCAAATTTCTAAAATCCTCTATTTTTTGTCTGACATCCTGCCTTGCTCTCCAAAACTCTCTTCTTATGGCATCCTTAGCCAACTCCACACATGGCTTACTGACTTCCACTAATCTTGTAGCCAATGTGTGTCACTCAATGGAATCCTTTCTTCTCCTCTCCCTGTCAAGGCTGGAGTTCCCCAGAGCAGTGTTCTGGGCCCAGTCCTTTTCCTGATCGTCATAAATGAATTATCTGACTCTCTGGAAAATCCTCTATCGATTTGCTGATTGCTTCACCCTGTACCATGACATCTCTCATTCAGACAGACAGGCAGCAGCCTCTTCTCCAGGACATGCATGGGAATACGGTTACCAATCAGGGGCAAGTTTTCCCGATCCAACACGAATGTGGATGACATGGTTTGAATAAAGGTGTGCTTCCTACATTGGTAAGACTAGTGTCTGCCACTTGGACATGGTGTGCTTTCTGGAGAGTGGACACTCCCTTTAACTTTCGTGGTGAACTGGTATGAGATATGGCGGCCATAAGCATTGGCATGCTGCACATACACACGTACAAGGTATATGCTTCAGAAATGGAATGGCTTCAGAACAAGAACGTGAAAGTCCTAGAGTGGCCCAGCCAAATGCCACACTTTAATCCCATTGAGAATCTGTGGAATGACTTGAAGATTGCTGTTCACCGAAGTTCCCAATCCAACTTGACAGAGCTTGACCAAATCTGCAAGGAAGAATGGGAGAAACTCCCCAAATCCAGATGTGCAAAGCTGATACAGACATACCCAAGAAGACTCAAAGCTACAATCACTGCCAAAAGCGCTTAGTATTGACTCAATGGGCTGAATACCGATGTAAACTAGATGGTATTCATAGAATACTTACTCTGCGCACTGTGCAGTCTTGAGAAAGACTTGGTGCAAGCTGTTTTTTTGTTTTTTTCCTTGAGAAGGACTTCTGTTTTTTAAGGTTGTTTTTTTAAAATCCAATATGGCTGCCAGGCCAGTGACTGATGATGTCACTTTTATCAAACTGTTTCCCATGGGCAGTTGATCAATTAGTTAAAGATTTGCATTGATCGGTTTAGCAATTTAAGAGGAGAATATTTTCAAAGATAAATTTTTTTTATCTTTGACATCATAATGTCAGCGTGGTACTTGTCGAATTATGACATCATAATGAAGGCACCTATGATATCATCATTAACACATATTATTCCCCATGGGGAGTACTAGACAATGAGCCATGTTTCAATTTTTTCCATGGAGCGATTTTCCATGGAGCGATGTCGGAGATATAGAGGGGCAAGGTTTTTCGGTTTTTGCAAGATGGCACCTTTACCGCTGAAATATGACGTCATAATTATCATTAGAACAACTCTACAGGAGGAGCCACTCATATTCTGAAAATTTCGTGTTCATCGGACTAACAGTTGCAGAGGATTTTTTTTTTCATACTGATCAGATCAAGCGTTGTACTTGTCGAATTATGACGTCATAATGGAGGCACCTATGACATCCTCATTAGCATGTCTTATTCCCCATGGGGTTTACTTGACAATGAGCCATGTTTCAATTTTTCCATTAAGCAGTTTGGGACATATAGAGGTGTAGAGTTTTTCCAAGTTGGCGTCGATACCATGTGACCTATGACGTCATAATTATCAGCAAAAAAATCTTCAGGCAGAGGCGCTCCTGCGGTAAAATTTCATGTCAATCGGACCAACGGTTACCGAGAAAATGAATTTTTAAAATGCAGAAACGGCACACGTACGGCACGATTGCTTAACCCTGCTTTTCGCTTCGCGAGCGCAGGGTAATTCGATATTTCTGTATTATTTTTTTCTGTATGTAAAATATATATTTTTTAATATTCCCAAAAAATAACAATAAAACAGTTTGTCATTAAGGAGTTTTATGTGTAGATCAGTGAAGACAAAAATCTCAATTTAATTCATTTTAAGTTCAAGCTGTATTATATAACAAAATGTGAAAAAGTCAAGGGGTGTGAATATTTTCTGCTGCCTGTGTTTATAATAAACTTAAGTCGCAAGTCCCAAATCTGAGTCTCATGTCAATTTCGTCAAGTCTGAGTCGAGTCGCAGGTTGCGAGTCGCAAGATTTTGAGACTCGAGTCCGAGTCGCCGACTGTGCTAATAACCAATGACGACCTAAAGACGTTGAATGTTATGATAATTGTCAGAAAGCTAGTGTTTGTGTCTGTGTGTGTGTGTGTGTGTGCCTCTGTGTGTGTGTGTGTGTGTGTGTGTCTGTGTGTGTGTGTGTGTGTATGTGTGTGTATGTGTGTGTATGTGTGCATGTGTGTCTTTGTTTGTGTGTGTGTGTGTGTGTGTGTGTGTGTGTGTGTTTTTTTTTTTGTTTTGTTTGTGTGTCTGTGTTTGTGTGCTTGTGTGTGTGTGTGTGTCTGTGTGTGTGTGTGTGTGTATGTGTGTGTATGTGTGTGTATGTGTGCATGTGTGTCTTTGTTTGTGTGTGTGTGTGTGTTTGTGTGTGTGTGTGTGTCTCTGTGTGTGTGTGTGTCTGTGTTTGTCTGCGTGTATGTGTGTGTCTGTGTTTGTGTGTGAGTTTGTGTGTGAGTTTGTGAGTGTGTATTTGTGTCTGTGTGTCTCTGTGTGTGTGTTGTACTAAGGAGAGTCCAACATTGCTATTGATTCCAAAATAAAACATCAGTTCTGACGTGCCTGTGGAACGCTATAATCGTGCATCACAATGTGGTTTATTTAAGCAAACAGCACATGATTTGCATGCTGTAACCTGAGGCTGAACCTTTATCACCTGTATCTAAATTTTGTGAGCAAAGCTTGTACATTATACATATCGTACATTTGTATGAAATGGACAAATCAACATCGTACAGCATAAGGGATTTTTTATTGGGGAACACAGAATTATGAGGCAAGTCCTTAATTGTTTCCTACCTTGAGGCTTTGTTTTTCTCTCAGTGGTCGATTGTGATCCATTTACTTTCGTTCTCAGTTTTCCCCAATCTTTTCACCCCATACTTCCTTGTTTAAAATCTTAACTAAAAAAACCCCCCAAAAAAACATTTCTTTCTTTGTTCTTATTCATTGTTCTTGTTCGTTTATTCGTTGTTCTTATTCGTTCGTTCGTTCTTCGACCACGTGTTTCACCCCCATTTCCCCAGATTGTTTTCACTGTGCAATTTAAAAATGTTTAAACTTTCCCCTGAAGTGCTGTATTCTGTTGTATATTATAACACCTTTTTCTTCTTCTTCTTTAAAAGGGTGCTTTTGCCTTGCAGTGTCCTTGTGTTTTATACTTCTCCCACCCCTCCCTCCCCCCTTCCCATGCCACGCCTCCTTCCCCCAAGCCCTCTCCCTCACACAGATCTCCCGATGTCCCTGCTCTCAAATGTTGTGTTTGTGTGCTTCCTCTTCTCTCCCCATCTTGTCTACCGCTCCCCTTATTATATACTTTGTGTGTCTGTTTGATTTTTTTGTGTGATAAATGTTAGCTCTTTCACGAGCCTCGATCCTGTATACAAAAAAAAAAAAAAAAAAAATCAAAACAGACCATCCAGCTATGGAATACAGCCACCATATTCTTCTTCTTCATCTTATCTTTCAGCAAAGATGGTGATGTTTCGTTACAAAGCCATCTCGCCCCTACAAAAGGAGGTGGTAGTTCTTGGATTTGTGAAGACAAAGTCGTTCCTGTGCTGCCATACTTCTGCCGATGGTAGTATTGTTCTAACTGCACAAGTAAGCTACCATCCTGACAATGCCCAACACCACAGCACTTTTTGCATCCCATATGGATTGTTATTTTATTATTATTATTATTTTACAATGTTATTATTATGAGAGTTTTCATTTTTACTTGCGAAAATCGAAGATTTTTCAAGTATATTGGTTGGTCTTGTGCGTTATTCTGTCTGTTTGTCTGTCTTTGTGTCTGATGGTCTATATGTCTGTATCTTAGTCGCCTACAGGTCACAATTTTCCCCCGATCTTCACGAAACTTTAGCAAATGGTGGAGTTGGTCATACGCAAAAGCCTATTGTTTTTGGGGTCAAAAGGTCAACATGTCAACATCCGCCAAAGGTCACCAACTTTGCCGGATTTCTAAAATCCTCATTTTTCATCTGACTTACTTGAAATCTGAAGAGGATTTGCATATCTGGCCACTGAATTCAACCACCAATTAAATTTTAGGTCTACGTAGGCCAAAAGGTCAACATAGGCCAAATTTCAAAAATCCTCAATTTTCATCCGATTGGCTTGAAATCTTAAGAGGATTTGCATATATGGTCACTGAATTCAACCACCAACTATATTTGAGGTCAATATAGGCCAAAAGGTCAACATTGGCCACATTTCTAAAACCCTCAATTTTCATCTGATTGACTTGAAATTTGAAGAGGATTTGTATAGCTCATCATACCAGGTCACTGAATTTGCATATACTGTCATTAAATTCAATCACCAAGTATTTTTTGACGTCAACATAGGCCAAAAAGGTCAACCTAGGCCAAATTTCTAAAATCCTCAATTTTCTTCTGATTGACTTGAAATTTGAAGAGGATTTGCATATCTGGTCACTGAGATCAACCCCCAACTATTTTTGAGGTCATCATAGGCCAACAACTTATTTTCAGGATTTCGCAAGTATCTTGCTATGCACAACATATTTCTTGTTTAATTGTAATTGTAACGAAATAGTATACCATTTTAAATGAAAATGTGGATTTAAGTGAAGCAGGTACAAGTTAAATCAATTGTACTGTGGTAAAAGATGGTTTTAAAAATGAATGTTAATTCCTCAGTATAAGGGTCTGGACTTTCTGGCCTGTGCGTGGAGAAAAGGATTGTGCAGCCGATAACAGCGAAGAGCAGGTTAAAGATTTGAGTCCTACCTTCACACGAAAGAAACATGGCTGTGTTTAGGCGAACCGTCTGAGTTATACTTGCACATGAAAGAGACATTGACTTGGGCAGAGGTTTGTTATAAAGAAGCTGAGCCGGACCAAGGCTCTACCATTCAGCGAGATAGTAGAATGCGGACATTTAGACGCCATGCCTCTTATTTGACCTTGTGTGAAACATATAAAACATCACGAGGGCTTACATCGGATTCAGGAGGGCAAGGAACCGATGGAGTGAGATGTAACACCAAATGGACAACTCAACCTGCCGAAGGAGGGGGGCGGGGGGAGGAGGGACATGAGCAAGGGAGGTTGTGATAGAGGGTTTGGGTGCTTGCTTCGGCACCCTGACAAGCTGCATGTTCAACCAGCATTCAGTGAAGGGACACGAGAGCTGTAAGAGGACACCGAAGGTTTCCACACTCCAAGCACGAGTCCATTAACTCGCTGCATCCCTGCGGAGGGTGGTCGCCTTACCTACTGGCGGGTATTTGGCGAATGCTGCCATGTTGGGGTTGTGGATGTGACATCCAGACAAGAAACACCTCTCTGGTCACAGAGACAGCACTGAGAACACGGCCGGATTTCCCTCCTCATTCACTCCTCCTCAACTCTTTCTCTCTCCTCATTCTTCAGCTGCCGGTATGCATTGGGTTCTTTAACAGCATGCACCTTTCCATATTCAACGTCACTCAGCTTGGACTGTGGACAGGAGTCAGATGTGTGCTTATGTGAGACCAAGCTCACAAAGAGAACTTGGAATGCGACTGGCATGGCCGGACTTCACCTGTACACCCAGCTGGACAAGATCGGTTTTTTTGTTTTGTTTTGTGTTTTGTGTGCAAGATCGAGGCTCGTGTAAGTGCTGACTGAGACCATCTGTAACCCGCTGAAGTCTTATGTATTACGAACTGGTTACCGGAGATAAGTTGCCAACCATGAAAGTTTGAAACAATGCTTCACTGCATTAAAATCTGTGAAAATATGTGTTTTATAATTCTGGGGGATTTTAACCATTAAAGGTTTCTTTTCATCAGTATTAATCATTTAGGTGTAATAAAGTTAGACAGCAGGAATTAATAAATACTGTTTATTAAATCACCTTTTGCCTCGTGCCATAGGTTGGTTTCACCTGAATTGTGACAGACTGGACATATTATTGTCTGCAAATCTTTATTGCTCCCCTCGGGGCAACTGGTGCACTTGCATTGGTGCATCTAGGCAGTACGTAACATTATTAAGTGTTTGCTGTTTTTCTTGCCTTTCCTTGTGCAGAAGCTCGACAGGTCGAAACTCCAGCAAATCAAAGAAACCGATGACACCTGGAAGTTTGTGTTCTTTCGGAAGTCGTCGTACGGCGGGAACAATATGACGTTCGAGTCTGCTGCCTTCCCAGGCTGGTACATCAGTAGTCGTGAGAGAAGGACAAGCGTGCACATGGCTAAGATCTCAGATTCGTCCTCGGACAATCACATGTTCCGTCTCTCGCTAAAGTAACGTTCGCTAGCAATACGTCACGGCTCGATGGGATGCGCCTTTCCTTGGCATAAGTCATCAGTTTAGGGTGAGGATAAAAGGATTATCAATGTCTATCTTCTTCGTCTCCTCGCATTCTTGTGGGTGATTTTTTATTTTTTTATTTTTGGTTATTCTTGAGCTATTCAAGGTTGGTGTACTAGTATGTGCATGCATCTCAAATGGCACATTTTGGATTGTTACTAACTTTACAAATTATGTTATTACTGGACTAACCACGTACTAGTCTTAAAAGTTTTGTGTTGGTGTGATCGTCAATTGATTGTGCCCAAATGACAGCCAACCACAATTTTCAGTCTCTTGTTAAAGGATTGTAGCATGTATTTGTATTTTTCTTTCTCTTTTGGGAAACAATATGCATGCATCATGAAACCCAATGTGTACATGCGTCATTGAAACCAAATGTGTACATGCGTCATTGAAACCCAATGTGTACATGCGTCATGAAACCCAAGGTGAACATGCATCATGAAACCCAATGTGTACATACGTCATGAAACCCAATGTGTACATGTGTCATGAAACCCAATGTGTAGTCATTGAAATCCAATGTGTACATTCGTCATGAAACCCAATGTGTACATGTGTTATGAAATTCAACATGTACTCGTACAAGCATCACGAAAAAAAAAACATCGACTTCTCAAGACAAAACTGGAAATTTGACTTCTCAAGACAAAGCAAAAAAGAAAACGTTAACTTCTCAAGACAAAAATTGAAAAAAACATTGACTTCTCAAGACAAAGCAGAAAAGAAAACGTTAACTTCTCAAGACAAAACTGGCAAAACATTGATTTCTGGTACGTGCTCCTCCCGGACCCCCTGGTCACGGTGTACCTCTGAGCCCCGAGAGGAGTCACGGCAGAAAAATGTGTTATTCTGTATGTCAAAGATCAATGGAGAAGCCACACCAATTGTTACCAACAAACAAATATTGTATTAAAATCACACAAGAATAACAGCACAGCAATAATATGAATCAAAAGTACAATCAATATCCTATGGTGGTACCATCAATTTTGTAATATATAACTCATTGTGCTCCAAGTGAGTGAAACAAGAACATCCCCAATGTCTCTAATCCCCAGCTTCAAGCCAAAGTCGATCCACTCCAGTGAACAACAGATCAATGTCCAATCGAGACCAGAATCCCGTTGGGTTGGCAGTTACAGTCCTGCTGCCAAAGCTGTGCAAAGGCGCCCTCCAGGCAACTGGGAAATCACAAGGCGCCCTTCAGGCGACTGGGAAATCACACCCTCGGGTATGGACGTTCCGCGGCTCACATTCGGCGTACTTCTGATTGACCTTCAAAATCCACGTTGCACACACACACACCAGATATGTCTGAATGCGGTGAGAACGGCATACGCGAAGCAAAGACCGTGCGCAAGGCGCAAAGAGTGCGAGTCAAAATGGCCGACGGCCCGGTCTCGTGGCGTAATGGCACGACGATGATGACGATGATTCTCTTCAGAATCCACCGCAAAACCTGACACGCATGTTGATCTGTCACAGCGATAACAACTCTGTCACAGGAATCCCTATCCTGGGAAACCCAAAGTTCACTCGCGACTCTTGCTCGCCAACATTCGCTCCGGACCGCAAAGCAACTATGCTTCTTGTCCGACTTCCCTCGCTCCGCCTTCTTTTCCCTTCTTCCGCTTCGTCGTCGACCGGTTCCCGATCCGGTTTCCTGTTTCTTTTAACTCTAACTTTTTCACCTTTTGAAAACAGTTCATAAACAATAAACCTTTTGAAAACAATAATAGTACATGGAACCAGAAATGTTTCAAGTGGATGAAAACCACAACAACGGAAGTGACGAATCCGTAACACTTCCTCCCCTCAAGAAAGAAAGTTTGAACATAGTGAAAACTTTCTTTGCAGGCAAAAACTCTTTTAACAAACAAAAGTAAAACTCACCCAAATCATCAATTCACATGAGCAACAATAATTACTATTTCCCCAAAATAAGCAACAAAACTTCCAAACAACCTACAGAAATTTCCAAAGTTAGTTCACTCTGGACAAAGCATCAGCAACGACATTGTCCCTGCCCTTGACATGCTCAATTTCCAAGTTGAACTCCTGGAAAGCCAAACTACATCTCATGAACCTCTGGTTTTTATTTTTCATTTTTTGAATGAAGGTTAAGGGTTGTGATCAAAAATCCAAAGCATCGCATATCTATAGCACTTTTGAAGCAGGCCGAGCTGAGAGCCAGGCTTCATGGTGGTTGGGTGGTGGGGCCTGGAAGTATTCACGACATGGACGCCTTTAGGAACGTGGAGTTCACGGTTAATCCGTGTAGGAATCATGGCTCGACTGCTCCTCAGCTCTCAGCGCTTCCAACTTTTTCCTTGATCACCGTAAGATTCATAATCATCACGGCTGTAGTGCCTGTCATCGTAGTCACGGGAGTACCGGTCTCCTTCTCGGCCCCTACCCTGATAATCATCCCTTCGGGAGCTGCCGTAACTCTGGGAGCCTCCATAGTAATCTCGACTGCGTCCACCACCAAAACTACTACTCCCACCCTGGGAGCCATAGCCACCCCTTAAACTACCTCCACGTTTTCCTCCTCTGTAGCCCCCTCGACGCCCATGGCCTGCCTTCTCTACTGTTATGGTCCGACCATCCAAATCCTTGCCATTCAAATCCTTTTGTGCATCTTTGGCATCCTTTGTGTTTTCAAACGTGACAAAGCCCAACCCTCTCGACTTTTGCGTCTCCCTGTCTTTTATCAGCAACACTTCCAAGGGTGGTCCATATTTGCCAAAGATAGAGTCCAGAACATCTTCCCTTGTGTTGAAGTTCAGTCCACCTACAAAGAGCTTGCCAACATTGCCTCCATTCATGACTTGTGTGTGCTGACACTTAGTTTCAGGGTACTTGACAAGAAGTGTCTGTGCAAAGCGTGATGTCAGTACCTTCCTCTTCTCTTCAGGGCCTGATTTTTCCTTTCCAGGGCATAACATTGGGACATCAAATGTCCAGGTTTCTTGCAAAAAGCGCAAGTAAGCCCGGAGGAAAAACTCGTGGTCTGCCTCGAGCCCCCCCGGAAGATAAGTCTGTCTTGGAACTGTAATCTTCTGATCCCTAAAAGTCACGGTATCAGATTTGTCCTCTTAGTCATCTCTAGGCCACCCCCATGAATATTCGTTCTCCGCACCGGATGTACCATAACTCCCCTGGCGAACTGTAGGCGGGAAGTTAGGTTTGTGGAACCCCATCCTGTGTGTCAAGGCATAGTCATCTGCCACGGTTGCTGCCTCATACAACTCTGGTACTTTCTTTTCATCCAGATGTACTTTAATGTCTGCGTGGACACATTGTTTGAATTCCTCCACCAAGATCAATTGTCGCAACAGTTTGAAGTTTTTCCCAATCTCCTTCGAGTCACACCACCGATCAAACATGGTTTCCTTCATTCTGGCAAACTCCACATGGGTCTCACTCTCCCTCTTCCTGGCATTCCGGAATTTTTGCCGGTAAGCTTCAGGGACCAATTCATAGGCTTTGAGAATGGATTTCTTCACTATCTCATAATCTGCACATTGGTCAATCGGTAAAGCCGAATAGACATCTTGAGCTTTACCCACCAGAGCACTTTGCACTCCATTCATGACACTAACATAGTCCAGGACCCCACAGGCCATTTTAGCATTTGAGCCACTTTCTCAAAGTGTAAAAAAAACTTGGCTACCTCCTTTTCATTGAAGGGTGGAACCAGCCTCACATGCCTACCAACATCCCAGGTGTTCTGACTAGTGGTCGAACTAGCCGGCATGGATACGACTTCTCTCCGTTCTCCCATTAATTCCAGCTCCTTGAGTTAAACTTTCTTCTGATACTCCATGTCACGTTCCTTTAACTCCCTTTCGGCTCTCCTTTCCTCTGCTCTTTCCCTTGCTCTTCTTTCTTCGAGATCCCTTTTAGTTCTCCTTTCCTCTGTTCTTCTCTCCTAGAGTTCTCGTTCCTGTTCTACTCTTTTTTTCTTGAGTTCTCGTTCCTGTTCTACTCTTCTTTCCTCGAGTTCTCGTTCCTGTTCTACTCTTCATTCCTTGTGTTCTCTTTCAGCTCTCCTTTCCTCTGCTCTTCTCTCCTCGGCTTTCCATTCCAACTCTTTTAACCTTTCCTGGCTCTGCAGTTGCATCTTCATTTTCCAGAGCTCCACATTTTCTTTTTCCTCGGGTAACCAATCCAAGGCTACCTCTGTCCATGTTCTCTGTCCCACCAGAGATTCTACCACCAATGTCTGCATCTCTGCTTTCTTCATATGAGCTCGGACCTCCAAGTTACAAAGTTTGGCCAATATCAAGAGTTCCGATGTTTTAACGATTGGAACTGTGCCTCATTAGGGGACGCCGCAAACTTTTCTGCGTCAAACACCATGGTGACTATCAGTTAACACCTGTTAACCTTCATACAATTCAAAAAATTGGAAATGTTAGAAAAATTCCAAATTTGGGAATTTTGGGAATGTTAGGGAATTCTATCCTGGACGAATGTTATCAGGGAATTTAATCCCAGACGAGATCCCAATTTCTGTTACATGCTCCTCCCCGACCCCCTGGTTACGGTGTACCTCCGAGCCCCGAGAGGAGTCACGGCAGAAAAATGTGTTATTCTGTATGTCAAAGATCAATGGTGAAGCCACACCAATTGTTACCAACAAACAAATATTGTATTAAAATCACACAAGAATAACAGTACAACAATAATATGAATCAAAAGTACAATCAATATCCTATGATGGTACCATCAGTTTTGTAATATATAACTCACTGTGCTCCAAGTGAGAGAAACAAGAACATCCGCAATGTCGCTAATCCCCGGCTTCAAGCCAAAGTCGATCCGCTCCAGCGATCGACAGATCAATGTCCAATCGAGACCACAATCCCGTTGGGTTGGCAGTTACAGTCCTGCTGCCAAAGCTGTGCAAAGGCGCCCTCCAGGGGACTGGGAAATCACAAGGCGCCCTCCAGGCGACTGGGAAATCACACCCTCGGGTATGGATCTTCCGCGGCTCACAGTCGGCGAACCTCCGATTGACCTTCAAAATCTGCGTTGCACACACACACACCAGATACGTCTGAATGCGGTGAGAATGACATACACAAAGCAAAGACCTTGCGCAAGGCGCAAAGCGCGCGCGTCAAAATGGCCGACGGTCCAGTCTCGTGGGGTAATGGCACGACGATGATGACGATGATGACGATGATTCTCTTCAGAATCCACCGCAAAACCTGGCACGCAGGTTGATCTGTCACAGCGATAACAACTCTGTCGCAGGAATCCCTTCCTGGGAAACCCAAAGTTCACTCGCGACTCTTGCTCGCCAACATTCGCTCCGGACCGCAAAGCAACTATGCTTCTTGTCTGACTCCCCTCGCTCCGCCTTCTTTTCCCTTCTTCCTCTTCGTAGTCGACCGGTTCCCAATCTGGTTTCCTGTTTCTTTTAACTCTAACTTTTTCACCTTTTGAAAACAGTTCATAAACAATAAACCTTTTGAAAACAATAATAGTACATGGAACCAGAAATATTTCAAGTGGATGAAAACCACAACAACGGAAGTGATGAATCCGTAACACTTCTCAAGACAAAACTCGAAAAAAACATTGACTTCTCAAAACAAAACTGGAAAAAAAATTGACTTCTCAAGACAAAACTGTAAAAAAAACACTGACTTCTCAAAACAAAACTGGAAAAAACGACATTGACTTCTCAAGACAAAACTGGCAAAAAACATTGACTTCTCAAGACAAAACTGGCAAAAAACATTGACTTCTCAAGACAAAACAGTAAAAAATATTGACTTCTCAAAAATATTTGACTTCTTTGACAAAAATATTGACTTCTCAAGACAAAACTCAAAAGAAACATTGACTTCTCAAGACAAAACTCAAAAAAATATATTGACTTCTCAAGACAAAACTCAAAAAATATATTGACTTCTCAAGACAAAACTAGCAGAAAGCAAGACCGTCTAACAACGGCGTACCCAGGCTTGTTTGGTACTTTTGTTGAAGAGGATAGTATGATCTGGGTGGCGATACCAGTGAGCAAATAATGTAAGCTTCTTTTTTTTTTTTGCTTCAGGTATGGATAGCTGGTTCGTGAATGCCTTGGGTAAAAAAAACGGGCGTGTGAGGTCTGGGAGAAAAGGTAAACTTGTGAGAGGCTTCAGCGAGTGTATTTGGATTGGAAGGATGTCCTCGAGGTACGTACACTCGCCTGCAAGCTCTGTAGCTTGGGTACGAATCCCGATCCAGCTAAAAACTGTTATCTCGCTGAAGTACGAACGTTTGTTAATGGCATTTTAAAAATAAGGGGATTTATGGAGGGGTTGCCCCCAAAGTAGGTATTTGCTCTCTTCTCTGAAACTACAGACATGACTTCGATGAAACTTTATCACAACCTCCATCACCCGTTATGTACCTAAGTTTGTTCATGGCATTTGAAAAGTCGGGGTAAATGGGGTCTATGGAAAGGAGGGGGTGAATTTCCCCCTCTCACTCAAAATAGGTATTTGTTTGTTTGTTTGTTTAAACTCTTATGATTATGTTAATATGATTGTCCATGCTGCTGTCTCCGATAGCAACCATTGAAATTGCTTTAAAATACCGTGAAACTGTTTAAAATACCTTTAGTCGGTGTAGTATACTGCTTTATTCCACCAGGTGCGCGCCCAGGGGTATTGGCCCTATTTTTTAATTATCACATTTGTCTACCCGATTTGGCTTCCTCGCCGATCCAGATACATTTTTTATATTGCAATCTATTACGCCGCATTGTGTTTTTATTCGCATTTGGCAAAGTAGTGAATGGGTAGGGCGTTTTGTGGATGTTTTTATTCTACCTGATTTACCCGAGATGTAATTCTTTTTCATTTTCTAATTAATATTTCAATAATTTAGGACTGAATTTTTTCAGAAATATATACACTATAAAACGGATTTCAAAGCCAAGGGGATCAGCTTGTAGGAAGAAGAGAGAGAGACTCACATGGGAAGCAGAACCAAGTGCTGGAGCACTTTATAACTGGTCGGACAAAGAAAAAGTGAAACTAGAACGGGCACTCGGTAGAGCGCATACCTTCGCCGCAGCTACTGTTCTGTACTTGGCATGGGAGTGTAGGGAACAGAACAGTGAACAGTTTGGTGCTGATTTCATGCAAATCGGATAAAAATTGACCGCGCTATGGTAAAAATACGATTTTGACCTTTTCGTGACCTTGACCTTGACCTTTGACCCGATTGCTCCCAAAATCTAATCAAATGTGTCCCGTATAATAACCAATCATCCCACCAAATTTCATGCAATTCGGTTGAATACTTTTTGAGTTATGCGAATAACATACACACACACACACAGACATACAAATAAATACACAGCGATCAAAACATAACCTTCCGCTTTTGCGAAGGTAAAAAGTAAACGAAGACAGCATCACTGAAGTAAATGAGGGCATAGAAGTTGGACATACGTTTGAACAACATGGGAGATGTGATGAAACTGATGAACAAATGGATGACAATATTGGACAAGAGGATGAGTCAGAGCATCAAAGAGCTGGAGCAGACAGTCAACAAGCTGGACAACAGGAAACAAATGCCATTGTCTTTCATGATGTTGGAAGTTGGCCATATCCTATGGAAGAGTGTTTGAGGAGCGAATTAGTTTGGCGTGGTCCTTCCAATCTACAAAACGAAGATTGGCATTTCCTTCACGACAAAAACAATCGGTCCATGTCAAAAGATTGGTTTTTCAAAAGACTGAGAAATTCTGAGAGAGTACGTAGGACATGGTTGCTGTTTTCTCTGTTGAAAGGAGCTCTTTACTGCTTCTGTTGCCGGCTCTTCCATAACGACAATTCTGCCTTTGGCAAGGAGGAAGGGTTCAAAGTTTGGCGAAAGCTGAACCCACGCATTGAAAAACATGAAAACAGCCTTGCACACGTCAAGGCCTTCAACCAGTGGAAGGAACTCTCCATCAGGCTTTAAAGAAGAGTTACACTAGAGCTAGATCAAAAACTCCAATCTACTATATAAGAGAGCTGTTGCTTTGTCTGTCTGTCTGTGTGTGTGTCGCCATTTTTCTGAGATGGCTGAACGGATCTTCGGCAAACTTTCAGAGGTTCATCAGTGAGTGCCTGGGAGTGTTTTAGGCAAAAAAAAAAAAATCAGAAAAAGAAAAAGTTCGTTGTTTTGGATTTAAAAAAAAAAATCGCTCGATAGTGCCAACGCCTTTTTAAATTAATGACAGTTATATACAAGTACACATTCGCATAAATAAATACAAAACAATCACCGGACATTTGAACACAATTAAATCAAACAATTCCGGAAGTGCACGAAGTTGGTAGTAATGCTTCTTCTTTTTCCTGATCGGCATCACACTTAACTCAGAAACGTGATGAACGGCACATTCACCAGCATATATTCAACGAAAAGGTGATGAACACCTTCCACTCCACCACTCCCTTCTTTACCCCTCCCTTTCCTGCCTCCTCTCTCCCTCCCTCCCCCAGCCCAGCAATGCCGGGTACTTCTGCTAGTGTGAAATAAACCAAGCGGCCACAAAGTGGAAAGAAATTCTCAAACGAACACTTGATTGCATATTGTTTCTCGACACAAAATCTCCCATTCAGAGGGCGAAGAGAAAAATCTCAGCAATGACATGAACTCTGGGAATTTCCTTGAAACGGTGAAGCTTTTGGCATAGTATGACTCAGTTGCTCGTCAACATGTTACCAAAATTCAACATAGTCAGGGCCCTTAGGGATATTTTGGTTCAAATTCTTCCAAAAGCATCAAATTTGGCGCAGATGTTGCCCATGCCATACTCTTTCAATTTTTGACGGGCGCCAAGGGCGGTATGATCCGGGGACCATACCGGTCCATCCCGCCATGTCACCTGACCTATGACGTCATAATTAGGATATGCATCCAATCACATGGCGTACTATAAGTGGTCAAAGTTCAAAATGAATCGATCGAAAAATGAAGGCAGGGATCCATTTTTAAGGTTTTCATAAAATCCAATATGGCCGCTAGGTCACATGACCTATGACGTCATATTTATGACATGTATACAATCATGTATACATGAACCCGGATCATGATCGCACAAAAATTAAACACAAGGATATGGCATACAGTTCATAAAACATCCAAATCCGTACCTTTGTAATTAGACTGATGAACTGCGTATGCCTGAAAATTAGGAAATAGACATGTAAATATTTCCTCTAATTGTCAAAAATAAGGTCAGAGTTCGATTACCCAACCCAGAAACACAAAATGGTGAACCTCGCGTAAATCTTGACAAAAAACTCAAAAACCGACATGTTTGACTCAAAAATGACCTTTAAGATGACCTTGAGGGTTGACCTTGACCTCAAGTCATCAAAATAACATCATAATTGGATTCCTCGACCTCGAAAACCCCTGAAGAGTGGTATCATACATGATTCCAACCCTTTTGGTTATTTAACTGATTTTCCTCTAATCCGGGTGGGGGCCATTTAGTATTTCGCCAATATGGGGCCCCGGTGGGGGGGGGGCGCCCGTCTTGGCGCCCGTCAAAAATCGAAAGAGTATGGCATGGGCAACATCTGGGCCAAATTTGGTGCTTTTGGAAAAATTTGAACCAAACGGCCCCAAAATATCCCTAAGGGCCCTGACTAACAGGCAAAGCACAAAGTCATCTCTTACCTATCCCCACAAATACAGAATGAGTTCATCGACTTGCTTGGTGCTAGCGTATGATCAACTATCCTCACCAACATCCGTGCAGCTAAATATTTTGCGATCATCCGGACATCCGGCTTTGACAGCACAGCGGACATGTCACACACTGACCAGCTGTCAGAGATTATCCGTTATGTGCTCATTGATTGTGATGAAGCAAAAGTAATTTAATCGTTTATCGATTTCCTTCCTCTCTTGATGGAAAAACTGCTGAATCCATAACAAACCAGGTACTTGCCAAGGTTCAAAAAGATGACTTGGACATACTGAATTGCTATGGTCAAGGATATGATAACGCAGCAACGATGGTTGGGGTACATCGTGGTGTTCAGAAGTTCATTGCTTTGAATCCAAAAGCTACATTTGTTCCTTGTAATACCCACTGTCTAAACCTTGCGGGTGTAAATTCTGCAGGAACCACAACAAACTCTGTGACCTTCTTCGGTACAGTGGAAAAAATTAACAATTTTTTTTTCTGCTTTAACTCACAGGTGGGATGTTCTCAAGAAGCATGTCTCGATCAATATTAAACAAGCCTGGTGTTGGCTTAGCTGATTTGATTTTCAGCTTAGCTGCTGATGGTTTTCCTTCTCTGGAAGTCTTCTCGACTCCTCTCCGACCTTGCTCCCCCAGCTCTATCTGTGCTCTGCCCCCCAAATATTCCTACAGGTCGCACAAAATCTGCCAGCATCCCTCTTTTGGTTAAACTGCCGAAATCAAGACTCTCTGCTCACCTTCACTCTTTCATTCCTCTTGTCTTCCGCCTCTGGAACAAACTCCCACACTCTCTTCAATCCCACTCCTCCCTCCAGGTCTTTAAAACGGCTGTTCACCACCATCTCTTATCTTCCCCAATCCAAAACCTTGATCTTTTCTACCCCCGTTAATTCACCCCAGAGCTACTTTTTTTGAAATACCGACTTCTTTCCTGGAGGTCCTAGCAGTGTCCATGTGTTTTTTTTTACCTATCCCAACCCCCCTCCCACCCCTCCCTTTCCCATGCCTCCTCCCCCCAAGCCCTCTCCCTCCCACAGATTTCCCGATGTCCCTGCTCTCCATCTTGTTCTCCCGCTCCCTTTATCATGTTTTATGTTTTATGTATGTATGTATCCACTTCTGTATGTATGTATGTATATGTATGTATATGTATCCACTTCTCCCTTCGTTGACCTCCACACCCCTTCTGACCTCACTGACTACTACAACCACACTCTCTCCTCCTGCCTTGACCAACTTGCGCCTATAAAAACCAAAACAGTTTCTTTCACCCATTCTGCTCCCTGGTTTACCCCTGAACTCCGCCTGATGAAAACTCGTGCTCGCCAACTTGAAAGACTCCGCAATAAAACAGGTCTCACAGTTCACTCCCAGGCCTACAAGGACCACATACAACACTATAAAGATGCCCTCTCCCGCGCCCGCTCCGCCTACTACTCTCAAATTATCCACTCTGGCTCCGGAAACCCAAAAGCACTCTTCTCTACAATAAACAAACTCCTCAGCCCCCTGAACACCACCACCCAGTCATTCACAATAGACAACTGCATCTCCTTCCTTTCATTCTTCCAACGCAAAATTGAAAACATCTACAACAGCTTGACCACCGCCGCACCCGCTCCCCCTCAAACCACCTGCCCCCCCTTATCCTGCCATCCCCTGTCTCAATTCTCCCCAGTCTCCCCTACTGACCTCTCTGAACTCCTCATCGGAATGAAAACTGCCACCTGCACTCTTGACCCCATCCCCTCCAGCTTTGTCAAGGCCTCCCTTCCTGCTCTCTCTCCACTTATCATTGCAACAATAAACTCCTCCCTGTCTACAGGCATCGTCCCACCATCCCTCAAAATTGCTGCTGTTACCCCCATTCTGAAAAAACCTGGTCTAAACCCTGACACCCTAAATAACTTCAGACCCATCTCCAACCTACCCTTTCTGTCAAAGGTTTTGGAACGCGCTGTAGCCACTCAACTCAAACATCACCTCTCTGCCAATAACCTGTATGAAACATTCCAATCCGGATTCCGCTCCAACCACAGTACTGAAACTGCTCTCCTCAAAATCACCAACGACCTTCTCCTCTCCTCTGACGCTGGCAACCTCAACATTCTCATCCTCCTCGACCTCAGCGCCGCCTTTGACACCATCGATCACACCATCCTCCTCACCCGACTTGAAACCACCTTTAACGTTACCGGCACTGCCCTCTCTTGGATTAAATCATACCTCTCTGACAGACGTCAGTTCAACTCCATCAATAACTGCAAATCCCCCACTGCTCCCCTCCCCCAAGGTGTCCCCCAAGGTTCAGTTCTTGGCCCCCTCCTCTTCATCCTTTACCTGCCCCCCCTCGGTCACTTAATCCGCCGTCATGGTCTCCAATTCCACTGCTTCGCCGATGACATCCAGCTTTTCATCTCCACCAAGTCCATCTCCACCGCCACCCACTCTATCCTGACAAACTGCATCACTGAAATAAAATCCTGGCTTCAAATCAACTTCCTCAAACTTAACTGTGATAAATCTGAAATAATCATCATTGGCCCAAAAACGCTCACCAAGTCCACCCATAACTTTGCCCTCAACATCGACGGTATCCCAGTATCCACCTCCCCTCACATCCGGAATCTTGGCATCATCTTTGACCAAACCCTCTCCTTCGACAAATACACTAAACAGATCACAAAGACAGCCTTCTTTCACCTGAAAAACATCGCCCGTCTCCGTCCATCCCTCTCCTCCGTGGCTGCAGAATAGGCTGGGCCAAATCGGAGGTGATTTTCCTAATTCAATGTAATTTACCTAAAAGTTGTGAGTGAGTATCAGGAACAAAATCATGAAAAAAAAATTCAAAAATATTGACGTTTTACGGTCAGACAGCCCGTTACCATAGCAACAGTTACAGACGACTCAAAAAATGCCTAAATTGACGATTTCTCAAGCTGTGTTTGACCCCCAGAGTTGATTCTGGTACCAAAAGATGCAGAATTGAAAGCCAAGGATGATTGGATAGCTTAACAATGTCTGTGACACAATTCAATACCACTTTTATCCAAAAAACTGATTTTTGTCTGAAATTTCAAGCATATTTATGGAAAAAAATTGAAACTTTTGCTTTTTAATCATAGGATAACCATTAATCAGATTAAATTTACTTTGAATTGTCTTTTACAACCTTGTATTGTCCAGTTTTTATAACTGTTATAACGTTGTTTAAATTTGGCCATCTTCATTTCAATAAAAAAAAGTTAACAAAAGCAGCTTACAATCATTAATTTTAATGCCTGCTTTCGGTTGTTACTGTAACCATTCATCAGGGCGTTCAAGGCGCTCTTGCACACATCAAGGATAGGCGCTCTTGTCTTCGATACAACGGCAGTGAACTCTGGGGTCAAGAGTGGAGTCGTAGTAAGACTGGAGACTGAGTTTGGCAGGAGTCTTCTGCAACTGGCGTGTCGGCACCACATCCACGAATTGGTTGGAGGGGCGTCTTGCTCAATAGTGTATGGCCCCACCACAGGACCTAATGAACAGCTGTTCAAGCGACTGCTCAACACTTGGAGTGAATTGGACCAGGGCAACTACACATTGGTCGAGGTGTCTGCTCAACAGAGAGAGCTGGCTGGCCATGTACATGCCACCATCACCTTCCTTCAGACGTGGATGGACAATAGCACAAAGGAGACTCTTCGACACGACTACCTGGAGCTGGCACACCTCACACTGCTGTTTCTTGGAGGGACTGTCCCTGATGGTATGAGGACCATCACTATCAAAGCTCCTGGGGCATTCCACCACGCCCGTTGGATGAGCAAGACTTTATACACTATAAAGGTGGCACTCTTCCGTTGGCAGCTGGGAGATATCTACACACCCGAAGAGCTGGAAGACATAACCAGTCTCGCTGCATTCATGTCAGTCTTCTACACTAAAGCGTGGTTGACATGTACCAGTGCTGCAGATGCACCATCTAACGACATGTACCTGATGAAGAACCTCCTCAAGGCTGAGGCCAGTATCGCAAAGAATCCAACAAAGTGGCCTGCCAAATTTCTGTCCTTTGTGACTGTGGCCCGAGAGAAGCTACAAAACCATTTGTGGTACCTCTCAGAGAGATTGGTCTCTTTGGCACTCTTCTCGGACAGAACGTCATCTGACAAGCAGACTATGAGAAGGGCTATGCTCAGGTACCATGGGACTGCACATAACATGATACAGGAGATGCCAGCCTCACAGCAATTGGGGAGTAAAGCCCTCAAAGACTTTGTTGGTTACGACTCTTGGAGCATGTTTGAACTCTTGGGTATTGACTCCAGTTTTGTCAAGCTCCCCGTTGCACAGTGGCCCACCGCAGACAGCTATCGTCATGGCAAGGAAGTTGTGGCCAAACTCCCAGTTGTCAATGACGCAGCAGAGCGGACACTTGGACTCGCCACAGATTTGAACACTAACAAGGCCCCCACATCTGAGGCGCAGCTCCAGGCTCTATACAGGGTTGTGAAGGGCGTCAGGGAGAAGCTGCATGGACTGGCAACATCCACTGAGGTTGTGACTAAGAAGTCATTGGCCTCCATTGATTACAATTGGGACTAGGTTTTTTATTTTGTTATCAATGTTCAATGTCAGACCTTAAATTTGAGACAAAAAAGCTTAATCAATGACAAAAGTTAATTTAAAGTACATTTAATTTGACTATAGCTCTGATTAATGATTATCCTATGATTAAAAAGCAAAATTTTCTTTTTTTTTTCAAACAAATGCCTTAAATTTGAGATAAAAATGAGTTTTGGGGATAAAAGTTGTATTGAATTGTGTCACAGACATTGTTAAGCTATCCAATCATCCTTGGCTTTCAATTCTGAATCTTTTGGTACCAGAATCAACTCTGGGGGTCACACACAGCCTGAGAAATCATCGATTTTAAGAATTTTTTGAGTCGTCTGTAACGGTTGCTATGGTAACGGGCTGTTTTACCGTAAGACGTCAATATTTTTGAAAAAAAATTTCATGGTTTTGTTTCTGTTACCAGCCACAACTTTTAGGTAAATTACAACCTTGTAGTATGAAAAATTGAAAATCACCCCTGATTTGGCCCAGCCTACTGCAGAAACCCTCATCCACGCCTTCATCACTTCCCGTCTGGACTACTGCAATAGCCTCCTCTATGGTTCACCCTCAACAATCACCAATAAACTCCAATACATTCAGAACTCCGCTGCCCGTCTACTCACCCATTCCCGGACCCGTGACCACATCACCCCCGTCCTTTACAAGCTTCACTGGCTCCCCATCTCCCAGAGAATCCAGTACAAAATCCTCCTCTTGACATACAAAGCCCTCCATAACCTGGCCCCATCCTACCTGGCTGACCTCCTCTCCAGACACACTCCCACCCGCAACCTCCGCTCTGCTGGTACCAACCTCCTGACCCCCCCCCCCATCCGGACCAAATTTAGATCCTGGGGGGACAGGGCCTTCTCCATCGCTGCTCCCACCCTCTGGAACTCGCTACCTCACACCATCAGAGACTCCTCCTCACTCACCACATTCAAAACATCACTCAAGACCCACCTGTTCAACACTGCATTCAACATTTAACCCACAGCATCTAACCCCTGACTATCTCCTCTCCTTCTCCCTCCTTTGTGCTTTGAATATTTCCCTATTGATTCTTCTTTTTTTGCAATTGTTTTTATGTTTTGCTATGCATTATGTTTTGCACTCTGTCAAAGCGTCTTTGGGCTTCCTGAAAAGCGCTATATAAAATAAATGCATTATTATTATTATTATTATTATTATTATTATTATTATTATGTGTCAGTTTGTCTTTTTGTGACCAATGTTAGCTCTGACACAAGCCTCGATCTTGTATACAAAAAAAAAAAAGTCTCTGAAACACGGTGGAGCGCAAATCACGATGCGGTTGCTGCACTTGAAAGATTCCCATCTTGAAAAAGTAAGTGAAGCTCCAGAAGAACTCCCAGATGGGAACATGGATACAAAAGGTGATGCTGGAAGTCTTCTCATCAGCATCTTGTCATACACCTTTACTGCATACCTTTACTTTTGGAGCCCTGTGCTGAAGGAGATTGATAATGCCCCAAAAATACCTGCAAACTCCTGCCCTTGGATTAGACCAGTGTGCGTTGAAGATGGAAGCTCTCTCACTTTTTTTTCATGAGGAACGAGATGCACTATGGATTAGACGGATTTCTGAGAAATGTGAATGTTCGGTGCATTTTTGGGTATAAGTTGGGAACCTCAATTTTAACATAATTAGGGTATGCTGAATTCGATTACCCAGGTTTCCAAGCCGAATTTCGAGTTTTTGACCTAATTAGCATAAACAAAATGGCCGCCAAATTGCCATTTTTGGACAATTTATTTGAACAAGCATTTATATATCATGTATATACATGCAGCTGTATATACATGATATATAAATTAATGTAGAAGGAAGTAGAGGACGGGGAAGACCGAGAAAGACTTGGCTAAAGATGGTGGAAGAAGAAATGCGGGCAAGGGGGTTAACAAGGAGAGATGCAGAAAATAATGCAAAATGGTGAAGATTGTCATGGGGACCGCAAGGCTAACCCCCGCTCTAAAAGAGAAAATGGCCTTTAAAATGCATGCATGTTATTGTATATACATGCAGCTCTTTTACTTTAACTTTACAACTTTTACCCCAAAATGCGCCGATAAGCTTATACATAGCCTTTTTTCATAAATGCGTCTAGTCTATATTATGGTTGGTGACATATTGAAAGAGACATTCAAACCGATATTGAAATTGGACACTATAAAATGGGAAATGGTTTTAATAAGACAATGTTTCATACAACCATTTATTCTAAAATTAAGTATACATGGCCATGAAGCACAAACATTCAGGAATGTCACACATGTTGTTTTGCCAAACTACATCAAATTCATACAAGGGGTCTGATCATCACTCTGTTGCTGACAGGCACACATTGATGTGCACCTCAACTCTGAATAGCGACATTCGAGTCTTGCATTGCTTCTGGCATGAACAACAAATCATCTCGAGGCAACTTTCCGGGATTGGACTCGGTGACATCAGAATAGGCTCCAGTCCTGAATCACCACGTTTCCATCCCATTTCCAGAGGTGGAGGAAGGTCAGTGCAGGAAGGTCAGCACAATGAGCATTTCTCCATACCATGGCTCAATCGTGTACTCGCATCAAATGGAAATGAAGAGCATCGCTTGTCGGTGACATTGCTTCTGGTTTACCAGTCTTGGAGAACAACATATGTCGTGCTGAATCAACAGAGGTTGTTCTGTGCACATTATATATTCTGCAGACGAACGCTTCTGCAGATTTGATTGTCTCCTCTGTGAGTTCACGAATGCCCAAGTTCTTCAGCAGTTTATGGTGCTCTTTGAAGACTTTCCATGATGCTCGTTTGGTGTGATTTGCAAAATAGGAGGTGGTGTCACACTCGGTTAATGCGTGAAATGGTAGCAGTGCTGTGGACAAACTTCTCGGTAGATTGTTTAAAACAGCATCAGTTGGTGTATAATACATAGAGCTGCATGTATATACATGATATATAAATGCTTGTCCCAAGAATGTGTCCAAAAATGGCAATTTGGCGGCCATTTTGTTTATGCTAATTAGAAGGTCAAAAACTCAACATTCGGCTTGGGAACCGGGTTAAGCGAATTCAGCATACCCTAATTATGTTAAAAAGTGAGGTTCCCAACTTTTACCCAAATATGCACCTCGAAGCTTGTACATGGCCTTTTCCCATAAATCCGTCTAGTCGACTAGTCACCGGGGCTGATGCCAAGGCCATCAATTTCTGCAAAAAAAATGGATGTTTCAACAGAACATCCACGTGAGACGGAGGAAGAGAATGGCTGGTGAAGGAGCGGTAGATGCAGGATTGACTCCACAACAGGAAATCCTTGGAAGTGGTCGACCGTCTCAAAAGTGAAATTCACTGCAGATCACAACAACTACGACATCTCCACAAATGCTTTGGCTTCCTCAAACCTAAATATCTGCGAGACAAACAAAACTACCATGCTATTTGTCAGCAGACACAGTACATCAGTACGGTCTACACAGAGTTGAATGCTATACCGACTTACAAGAAGAGGTTAGACGACTCGGACACCTCTTGAAGACATTTATAAACGTCACAAAGGATCATGTTACAAAGTGGGGGGCACTTGAAATGCTTCAGTGGATCGTGAAGCGGGCACACATTGAAACCTTACCCAACCTCTCCATTGCATTGCGTATTCTACTGACAATATAGTGTTTCAATAGGCAGTTGCGAGCGCAGCTTTTCCAAGCTAAAACTCATCAAGAATTACCTCAGGACTACCATGAGTCAAGCAAGGCTCAGCAACTTGGCAATCATGTCCAGAGAAAGTGATCTTGCCCATAAAATTAACTGATGAGGTTTTTGATGATTTTGCCGCAGTTTTTTTTTGTATGCAAGATCGAGGCTCGTGTAAGAGCTAACATCAACAACGAAAAGAAACAAACGGACACACAAAACATACAATAAAGGGAGCGGGAGACAAGATGGGGAGAGAGAGAGAAGCACACAAGTACAACAGCAGAGAACAGGGACATTGGGAGATCTGTGGGAGGGAGAGGGCTTTGGGGGAATGGGGGTGGGCATGGGAAGGGAGGGGGGGGGGGGGGAAGTATAAAACACGTGCTCGAACTTCCAGGAAATAAGTCGGTATTTCAAAAAATTGGATCTGGGGTGAATTAACGGGGGTCGAAAAGATCAAGGTTTTGGTGGGGGAAGATAAGAGATGGTGGTGAACAGCTGTTTTAAAGACCTGGAGGGAGGAGTGGGATTGAAGAGAGTGAGGGAGTTTGTTCCAGAGGCGGGAGAAAAGAGGAATGAAAGAGTGAAGGTGAGCACTTAAAGAAAGAAGGGAGATTTGCACTACTTGTGGGCCAAAAGGTTGGTCCATTGGACCAAATTTTCAGTCGTCTATCGATGTAGAAACTCATGGCGATCAGTGTGGTGTTTCACACTCTCCATTGCAAAGGCCCCTGCACTTCCTTTGGAGATCATCTTACCTTTCCTTCCTCTGCTGCTCTGTCTCACCAGCTCGAGCCTCTAGGAGTCTAGGCCATAGAAATACAACACCACGCTGCATGCATGTTTGATGTAGTTTTTGTAAACGGCCTTGTAGCATACCTGCCTGCTCTACTGCTTCAGCATTAGTTTACCTTTCACCAAGCCCAGTTATGCCTTCAGCATTAGTTTACCTTTCACCAAGCTCAGTTATGCCTTCAGCAATAGTTTACCTTTCACCAAGCCCAGTTATGCCTTCAGCATTAGTTTACTTTCACCAAGCCCAGTTATGCCTTCAGCATTAGTTTACCTTTCACCAAGCCCAGTTATGCCTTCAGCATTAGTTTACCTTTCACCAAGCTCAGTTATGCCTTCAGCAATAGTTTACCTTTCACCAAGCCCAGTTATGCCTTCAGCATTAGTTTACCTTTCACCAAGCCCAGTTATGCCTTCAGCATTAGTTTACCTTTCACCAAGCACAGTTATGCCTTCAGCATTAGTTTACCTTTCACCAAGCACAGTTATGCCTTCAGCATTAGTTTACCTTTCACCAAGCCCAGTTATGCCTTCAGCATTAGTTTACCTTTCACCAAGCCCAGTTATGCCTTCAGCATTAGTTTACCTTTCACCAAGCCCAGTTATGCCTTCAGCATTAGTTTACCTTTCACTAAGCACAGTTATGCCTTCAGCATTAGTTTACCTTTCACCAAGCACAGTTATGCCTTCAGCATTAGTTTACCTTTCACCAAGCCCAGTTATGCCTTCAGCATTAGTTTACCTTTCACCAAGCCCAGTTATGCCTTCAGCATTAGTTTACCTTTCACCAAGCCCAGTTATGCCTTCAGCATTAGTTTACCTTTCACCAAGCCCAGTTATGCCTTGAGCATTAGTTTACCTTTCACCAAGCACAGTTATGCCTTCAGCATTAGTTTACCTTTCACCAAGCCCAGTTATGCCTTGAGCATTAGTTTACCTTTCACCAAGCACAGTTATGCCTTCAGCATTAGTTTACCTTTCACCAAGCCCAGTTATGCCTTCAGCATTAGTTTACCTTTCACCAAGCCCAGTTATGCCTTCAGCATTAGTTCACCTTTCACCAAGCACAGTTATGCCTTCAGCATTAGTTTACCTTTCACCAGGCCAGGTTTTGCCTTCAGCATTAGTTTACCTTTCACCAAGCCAAGTTATGCCTTCAGCATTAGTTTACCTTTCACCAAGCCCAGTTATGCCTTCAGCATTAGTTTACTTTTCACCAGGCCCAGTTATGCCTTCAGCATTAGTTTACCTTTCACCAGGCCCAATTATGCCTTCAGCATTAGTTTACCTTTCACCAAGCCCAGTTATGCCTTCAGCATTAGTTTACCTTTCATCAGGCCCAATTATGCCTTCAGCATTAGTTTATCTTTCACCAGGCCCAGTTATGCCTTCAGCATTAGTTTACCTTTCACCAAGCCCAGTTATGCCTTCAGCATTAGTTTACCTTTCACCAAGCCCAGTTATGCCTTCAGCATTAGTTTACCTTTCACCAAGCCCAGTTATGCCTTCAGCATTAGTTTACCTTTCACCAAGCCCAGTTATGCCTTCAGCATTAGTTTACCTTTCACCAAGCCCAGTTATGCCTTCAGCATTAGTTTACCTTTCACCAAGCCCAGTTATGCCTTCAGCATTAGTTTACCTTTCACCAAGCCCAGTTATGCCTTCAGCATTAGTTTACCTTTCACCAAGCCCAGTTATGCCTTCAGCATTAGTTTACCTTTCACCAAGCTCAGTTATGCCTTCAGCATTAGTTTACCTTTCACCAGGCCCAGTTATGCCTTCAGCATTAGTTTACCTTTCACCAAGCCCAGTTATGCCTTCAGCATTAGTTTACCTTTCACCAGGCCCAGTTATGCCTTCAATTAGTTTACCTTTCACCAAGCCCAGTTATGCCTTCAGCATTAGTTTACCTTTCACCAGGCCCAGTTATGCCTTCAGCATTAGTTTACCTTTCACCAGGCCCAGTTATGCCTTCAATTAGTTTACCTTTCTCCAGGCCCAGTTATGCCTTCAGCATTAGTTTACCTTTCTCCAGGCCCAGTTATGCCTTCAATTAGTTTACCTTTCACCAAGCCCAGTTATGCCTTCAGCAATAGTTTACCTTTCACCAGGCCCAGTTATGCCTTCAATTAGTTTACCTTTCACCAAGCCCAGTTATGCCTTCAGCAATAGTTTACCTTTCGCCAAGCCCAGTTATGCCTTCAGCAATAGTTTACCTTTCACCAAGCCCAGTTATGCCTTCAATTAGTTTACCTTTCACCAAGCCCAGTTATGCCTTCAGCATTAGTTTACCTTTCACCAAGCCCAGTTATGCCTTCAATTAGTTTACCTTTCACCAAGCCCAGTTATGCCTTCAATTAGTTTACCTTTCACCAAGTCCAGTTATGCCTTCAGCATTAGTTTACCTTTCACCAAGCCCAGTTATGCCTTCAATTAGTTTACCTTTCACCAAGCCCAGTTATGCCTTCAATTAGTTTACCTTTCACCAGGCCCAGTTATGCCTTCAATTAGTTTACCTTTCACCAAGCCCAGTTATGCCTTCAATTAGTTTACCTTTCACCAAGCCCAGTTATGCCTTCAGCAATAGTTTACCTTTCACCAAGCCCATTTATGCCTTCAGCATTAGTTTACCTTTCACCAAGCCCAGTTATGCCTTCAATTAGTTTACCTTTCACCAAGCCCAGTTATGCCTTCAATTAGTTTACCTTTCACCAAGCCCAGTTATGCCTTCAGCATTAGTTTACCTTTCACCAAGCCCAGTTATGCCTTCAGCAATAGTTTACCTTTCATGAAGCCCATTTATGCCTTCAGCATTAGTTTACCTTTCACCAAGCCCAGTTATGCCTTCAATTAGTTTACCTTTCACCAAGCCCAGTTATGCCTTCAATTAGTTTACCTTTCACCAGGCCCAGTTATGCCTTCAATTAGTTTACCTTTCACCAAGCCCAGTTATGCCTTCAGCATTAGTTTACCTTTCACCAAGCCCAGTTATGCCTTCAGCAATAGTTTACCTTTCACCAAGCCCATTTATGCCTTCAGCATTAGTTTACCTTTCACCAAGCCCAGTTATGCCTTCAGCATTAGTTTACCTTTCACCAAGGCCAGCTATGCCTTCAGCATTAGTTTACCTTTCACCAAGCCCAGTTATGCCTTCAGCAATAGTTTACCTTTCACCAAGCACAGTTATGCCTTCAGCATTAGTTTACCTTTCACCAAGCCCAGTTATGCCTTCAGCAATAGTTTACCTTTCACCTAGCCCATTTATGCCTTCAGCATTAGTTTACCTTTCACCAAGCCCAGTTATGCCTTCAGCATTAGATTACCTTTCACCAAGCCCAGTTATGCCTTCAGCAATAGTTTACCTTTCACCAAGCCCATTTATGCCTTCAGCATTAGTTTACCTTTCACCAGGCCCAGTTAAGCCTTCAGCATTAGTTTACCTTTCACCAAGCCCAGTTCTGCCTTCAGCATTAGTTTACCTTTCACCAGGCCCAGTTATGCCTTCAGCATTAGTTTACCTTTCACCAAGTCCAGTTGTGCCTTCAGCATTAGTTTACCTTTCACCAAGGCCATTTATGCCTTCAGCATTAGTTTACCTTTCACCAGGCCCAGTTAAGCCTTCAGCATTAGTTTACCTTTCACCAAGTCCAGTTATGCCTTCAGCATTAGTTTACCTTTCACCAAGTCCAGTTATGCCTTCAGCATTAGTTTACCTTTCACCAAGCCCAGTTATGCCTTCAGCATTAGTTTACCTTTCACCAAGCCCAGTTATGCCTTCAATTAGTTTACCTTTCACCAAGCCCAGTTATGTCTTCAATTAGTTTACCTTTCACCAAGCCCATTTATGCCTTCAATTAGTTTACCTTTCACCAAGCCCAGTTATGCCTTCAATTAGTTTACCTTTCACCAAGCCCAGTTATGCCTTCAGCATTAGTTTACCTTTCACCAAGCCCAGTTATGCCTTCAATTAGTTTACCTTTCACCAAGCCCAGTTATGCCTTCAATTAGTTTACCTTTCACCAAGCCCAGTTATGCCTTCAGCATTAGTTTACCTTTCACCAAGCCCAGTTATGCCTTCAATTAGTTTACCTTTCACCAAGCCCATTTATGCCTTCAGCATTAGTTTACCTTTCACCAAGCCCAGTTATGCCTTCAGCATTAGTTTACCTTTCTCCAGGCCCAGTTATGCCTTCAGCATTAGTTTACCTTTCACCAAGCCCAGTTATGCCTTCAATTAGTTTACCTTTCACCAAGCCCAGTTATGCCTTCAATTAGTTTACCTTTCACCAAGCCCAGTTATGCCTTCAGCATTAGTTTACCTTTCACCAAGCCCAGTTATGCCTTCAATTAGTTTACCTTTCACCAAGCCCAGTTATGCCTTCAGCATTAGTTTACCTTTCACCAAGCCCAGTTATGCCTTCAGCATTAGTTTACCTTTCACCAAGCCCAGTTATGCCTTCAATTAGTTTACCTTTCACCAAGCCCAGTTATGCCTTCAATTAGTTTACCTTTCACCAAGCCCAGTTATGCCTTCAGCATTAGTTTACCTTTCACCAAGCCCAGTTATGCCTTCAATTAGTTTACCTTTCACCAAGCCCAGTTATGCCTTCAGCAATAGTTTACCTTTCGCCAAGCCCAGTTATGCCTTCAGCAATAGTTTACCTTTCACCAAGCCCAGTTATGTCTTCAATTAGTTTACCTTTCACCAAGCCCAGTTATGCCTTCAGCATTAGTTTACCTTTCACCAAGCCCAGTTATGCCTTCAGCATTAGTTTACCTTTCACCAAGCCCAGTTATGCCTTCAGCATTAGTTTACCTTTCACTAAGCACAGTTATGCCTTCAGCATTAGTTTACCTTTCACCAAGCACAGTTATGCCTTCAGCATTAGTTTACCTTTCACCAAGCCCAGTTATGCCTTCAGCATTAGTTTACCTTTCACCAAGCCCAGTTATGCCTTCAGCATTAGTTAACCTTTCACCAAGCCCAGTTATGCCTTCAGCATTAGTTTACCTTTCACCAAGCCCAGTTATGCCTTGAGCATTAGTTTACCTTTCACCAAGCACAGTTATGCCTTCAGCATTAGTTTACCTTTCACCAAGCCCAGTTATGCCTTGAGCATTAGTTTACCTTTCACCAAGCACAGTTATGCCTTCAGCATTAGTTTACCTTTCACCAAGCCCAGTTATGCCTTCAGCATTAGTTTACCTTTCACCAAGCCCAGTTATGCCTTCAGCATTAGTTCACCTTTCACCAAGCACAGTTATGCCTTCAGCATTAGTTTACCTTTCACCAGGCCAGGTTTTGCCTTCAGCATTAGTTTACCTTTCACCAAGCCAAGTTATGCCTTCAGCATTAGTTTACCTTTCACCAAGCCCAGTTATGCCTTCAGCATTAGTTTACCTTTCACCAGGCCCAGTTATGCCTTCAGCATTAGTTTACCTTTCACCAGGCCCAATTATGCCTTCAGCATTAGTTTACCTTTCACCAAGCCCAGTTATGCCTTCAGCATTAGTTTACCTTTCACCAGGCCCAATTATGCCTTCAGCATTAGTTTATCTTTCACCAGGCCCAGTTATGCCTTCAGCATTAGTTTACCTTTCACCAAGCCCAGTTATGCCTTCAGCATTAGTTTACCTTTCACCAAGCCCAGTTTTGCCTTCAGCATTAGTTTACCTTTCACCAAGCCCAGTTATGCCTTCAGCATTAGTTTACCTTTCACCAAGCCCAGTTATGCCTTCAGCATTAGTTTACCTTTCACCAAGCCCAGTTATGCCTTCAGCATTAGTTTACCTTTCACCAAGCCCAGTTATGCCTTCAGCATTAGTTTACCTTTCACCAAGCCCAGTTATGCCTTCAGCATTAGTTTACCTTTCACCAAGCCCAGTTATGCCTTCAGCATTAGTTTACCTTTCACCAAGCTCAGTTATGCCTTCAGCATTAGTTTACCTTTCACCAGGCCCAGTTATGCCTTCAGCATTAGTTTACCTTTCACCAAGCCCAGTTGTGCCTTCAGCATTAGTTTACCTTTCACCAGGCCCAGTTATGCCTTCAATTAGTTTACCTTTCACCAAGCCCAGTTATGCCTTCAGCATTAGTTTACCTTTCACCAGGCCCAGTTATGCCTTCAGCATTAGTTTACCTTTCACCAGGCCCAGTTATGCCTTCAATTAGTTTACCTTTCTCCAGGCCCAGTTATGCCTTCAGCATTAGTTTACCTTTCTCCAGGCCCAGTTATGCCTTCAATTAGTTTACCTTTCACCAAGCCCAGTTATGCCTTCAGCAATAGTTTACCTTTCACCAGGCCCAGTTATGCCTTCAATTAGTTTACCTTTCACCAAGCCCAGTTATGCCTTCAGCAATAGTTTACCTTTCGCCAAGCCCAGTTATGCCTTCAGCAATAGTTTACCTTTCACCAAGCCCAGTTATGCCTTCAATTAGTTTACCTTTCACCAAGCCCAGTTATGCCTTCAGCATTAGTTTACCTTTCACCAAGCCCAGTTATGCCTTCAATTAGTTTACCTTTCACCAAGCCCAGTTATGCCTTCAATTAGTTTACCTTTCACCAAGCCCAGTTATGCCTTCAGCATTAGTTTACCTTTCACCAAGCCCAGTTATGCCTTCAATTAGTTTACCTTTCACCAAGCCCAGTTATGCCTTCAATTAGTTTACCTTTCACCAGGCCCAGTTATGCCTTCAATTAGTTTACCTTTCACCAAGCCCAGTTATGCCTTCAATTAGTTTACCTTTCACCAAGCCCAGTTATGCCTTCAGCAATAGTTTACCTTTCACCAAGCCCATTTATGCCTTCAGCATTAGTTTACCTTTCACCAAGCCCAGTTATGCCTTCAATTAGTTTACCTTTCACCAAGCCCAGTTATGCCTTCAATTAGTTTACCTTTCACCAAGCCCAGTTATGCCTTCAGCATTAGTTTACCTTTCACCAAGCCCAGTTATGCCTTCAGCAATAGTTTACCTTTCACGAAGCCCATTTATGCCTTCAGCATTAGTTTACCTTTCACCAAGCCCAGTTATGCCTTCAATTAGTTTACCTTTCACCAAGCCCAGTTATGCCTTCAATTAGTTTACCTTTCACCAGGCCCAGTTATGCCTTCAATTAGTTTACCTTTCACCAAGCCCAGTTATGCCTTCAGCATTAGTTTACCTTTCACCAAGCCCAGTTATGCCTTCAGCAATAGTTTACCTTTCACCAAGCCCATTTATGCCTTCAGCATTAGTTTACCTTTCACCAAGCCCAGTTATGCCTTCAGCATTAGTTTACCTTTCACCAAGGCCAGCTATGCCTTCAGCATTAGTTTACCTTTCACCAAGCCCAGTTATGCCTTCAGCAATAGTTTACCTTTCACCAAGCACAGTTATGCCTTCAGCATTAGTTTACCTTTCACCAAGCCCAGTTATGCCTTCAGCAATAGTTTACCTTTCACCTAGCCCATTTATGCCTTCAGCATTAGTTTACCTTTCACCAAGCCCAGTTATGCCTTCAGCATTAGATTACCTTTCACCAAGCCCAGTTATGCCTTCAGCAATAGTTTACCTTTCACCAAGCCCATTTATGCCTTCAGCATTAGTTTACCTTTCACCAGGCCCAGTTAAGCCTTCAGCATTAGTTTACCTTTCACCAAGCCCAGTTATGCCTTCAGCATTAGTTTACCTTTCACCAGGCCCAGTTATGCCTTCAGCATTAGTTTACCTTTCACCAAGTCCAGTTGTGCCTTCAGCATTAGTTTACCTTTCACCAAGGCCATTTATGCCTTCAGCATTAGTTTACCTTTCACCAGGCCCAGTTAAGCCTTCAGCATTAGTTTACCTTTCACCAAGTCCAGTTATGCCTTCAGCATTAGTTTACCTTTCACCAAGTCCAGTTATGCCTTCAGCATTAGTTTACCTTTCACCAAGCCCAGTTATGCCTTCAGCATTAGTTTACCTTTCACCAAGCCCAGTTATGCCTTCAATTAGTTTACCTTTCACCAAGCCCAGTTATGTCTTCAATTAGTTTACCTTTCACCAAGCCCAGTTATGCCTTCAGCATTAGTTTACCTTTCACCAAGCCCAGTTATGCCTTCAGCATTAGTTTACCTTTCTCCAGGCCCAGTTATGCCTTCAATTAGTTTACCTTTCACCAAGCCCATTTATGCCTTCAATTAGTTTACCTTTCACCAAGCCCAGTTATGCCTTCAATTAGTTTACCTTTCACCAAGCCCAGTTATGCCTTCAGCATTAGTTTACCTTTCACCAAGCCCAGTTATGCCTTCAATTAGTTTACCTTTCACCAAGCCCATTTATGCCTTCAGCATTAGTTTACCTTTCACCAAGCCCAGTTATGCCTTCAGCATTAGTTTACCTTTCTCCAGGCCCAGTTATGCCTTCAGCATTAGTTTACCTTTCACCAAGCCCAGTTATGCCTTCAATTAGTTTACCTTTCACCAAGCCCAGTTATGCCTTCAATTAGTTTACCTTTCACCAAGCCCAGTTATGCCTTCAGCATTAGTTTACCTTTCACCAAGCCCAGTTATGCCTTCAATTAGTTTACCTTTCACCAAGCCCAGTTATGCCTTCAGCATTAGTTTACCTTTCACCAAGCCCAGTTATGCCTTCAGCATTAGTTTACCTTTCACCAAGCCCAGTTATGCCTTCAATTAGTTTACCTTTCACCAAGCCCAGTTATGCCTTCAATTAGTTTACCTTTCACCAAGCCCAGTTATGCCTTCAGCATTAGTTTACCTTTCACCAAGCCCAGTTATGCCTTCAATTAGTTTACCTTTCACCAAGCCCAGTTATGCCTTCAGCAATAGTTTACCTTTCGCCAAGCCCAGTTATGCCTTCAGCAATAGTTTACCTTTCACCAAGCCCAGTTATGTCTTCAATTAGTTTACCTTTCACCAAGCCCAGTTATGCCTTCAGCATTAGTTTACCTTTCACCAACCCCAGTTATGCCTTCAATTAGTTTACCTTTCACCAAGCCCAGTTATGCCTTCAATTAGTTTACCTTTCACCAGGCCCAGTTATGCCTTCAATTAGTTTACCTTTCACCAAGCCCAGTTATGCCTTCAGCATTAGTTTACCTTTCACCAAGCCCAGTTATGCCTTCAGCATTAGTTTACCTTTCACCAAGCTCAGTTATGCCTTCAGCATTAGTTTACCTTTCACCAAGCCCAGTTATGCCTTCAGCATTAGTTTACCTTTCACCAGGCCCAGTTATGCCTTCAGCATTAGTTTACCTTTCACCAGGCCCAGTTATGCCTTCAATTAGTTTACCTTTCTCCAGGCCCAGTTATGCCTTCAGCATTAGTTTACCTTTCACCAGGCCCAGTTATGCCTTCAGCATTAGTTTACCTTTCACCAAGCCCAGTTATGCCTTCAGCATTAGTTTACCTTTCACCAGGCCCAGTTATGCCTTCAATTAGTTTACCTTTCACCAAGCCCAGTTATGCCTTCAGCATTAGTTTACCTTTCACCAGGCCCAGTTATGCCTTCAGCATTAGTTTACCTTTCACAAGGCCCAGTTATGCCTTCAATTAGTTTACCTTTCTCCAGGCCCAGTTATGCCTTCAGCATTAGTTTACCTTTCTCCAGGCCCAGTTATGCCTTCAATTAGTTTACCTTTCACCAAGCCCAGTTATGCCTTCAGCATTAGTTTACCTTTCACCAGGCCCAGTTATGCCTTCAATTAGTTTACCTTTCACCAAGCCCAGTTATGCCTTCAGCAATAGTTTACCTTTCGCCAAGCCCAGTTATGCCTTCAGCAATAGTTTACCTTTCACCAAGCCCAGTTATGCCTTCAATTAGTTTACCTTTCACCAAGCCCAGTTATGCCTTCAGCGTTAGTTTACCTTTCACCAAGCCCAGTTATGCCTTCAATTAGTTTACCTTTTACCAAGCCCAGTTATGCCTTCAATTAGTTTACCTTTCACCAGGCCCAGTTATGCCTTCAATTAGTTTACCTTTCACCAAGCCCAGTTATGCCTTCAATTCGTTTACCTTTCACCAAGCCCAGTTATGCCTTCAGCAATAGTTTACCTTTCACCAAGCCCATTTATGCCTTCAGCATTAGTTTACCTTTCACCAAGCCCAGTTATGCCTTCAATTAGTTTACCTTTCACCAAGCCCAGTTATGCCTTCAATTAGTTTACCTTTCACCAAGCCCAGTTATGCCTTCAGCATTAGTTTACCTTTCACCAAGCCCAGTTATGCCTTCAGCAATAGTTTACCTTTCACGAAGCCCATTTATGCCTTCAGCATTAGTTTACCTTTCACCAAGCCCAGTTATGCCTTCAATTAGTTTACCTTTCACCAAGCCCAGTTATGCCTTCAATTAGTTTACCTTTCACCAGGCCCAGTTATGCCTTCAATTAGTTTACCTTTCACCAAGCCCAGTTATGCCTTCAGCATTAGTTTACCTTTCACCAAGCCCAGTTATGCCTTCAGCAATAGTTTACCTTTCACCAAGCCCATTTATGCCTTCAGCATTAGTTTACCTTTCACCAAGCCCAGTTATGCCTTCAGCATTAGTTTACCTTTCACCAAGCCCAGTTATGCCTTCAGCATTAGTTTACCTTTCACCAAGCCCAGTTATGCCTTCAGCATTAGTTTACCTTTCACCATGCCCAGTTATGCCTTCAGCATTAGTTTACCTTTCTCCAAGCCCAGTTATGCCTTCAATTAGTTTACCTTTCACCAAGCCCAGTTATGCCTTCAATTAGTTTACCTTTCACCAAGCCCAGTTATGCCTTCAATTAGTTTACCTTTCACCAAGCCCAGTTATGCCTTCAGCATTAGTTTACCTTTCACCAAGCCCAGTTATGCCTTCAATTAGTTTACCTTTCACCAAGCCCATTTATGCCTTCAGCATTAGTTTACCTTTCACAAAGCCCAGTTATGCCTTCAGCATTAGTTTACCTTTCTCCAGGCCCAGTTATGCCTTCAGCATTAGTTTACCTTTCACCAAGCCCAGTTATGCCTTCAATTAGTTTACCTTTCACCAAGCCCAGTTATGCCTTCAATTAGTTTACCTTTCACCAAGCCCAGTTATGCCTTCAGCATTAGTTTACCTTTCACCAAGCCCAGTTATGCCTTCAATTAGTTTACCTTTCACCAAGCCCAGTTATGCCTTCAGCATTAGTTTACCTTTCACCAAGCCCAGTTATGCCTTCAGCATTAGTTTACCTTTCACCAAGCCCAGTTATGCCTTCAATTAGTTTACCTTTCACCAAGCCCAGTTATGCCTTCAATTAGTTTACCTTTCACCAAGCCCAGTTATGCCTTCAGCATTAGTTTACCTTTCACCAAGCCCAGTTATGCCTTCAATTATTTTACCTTTCACCAAGCCCAGTTATGCCTTCAGCAATAGTTTACCTTTCGCCAAGCCCAGTTATGCCTTCAGCAATAGTTTACCTTTCACCAAGCCCAGTTATGTCTTCAATTAGTTTACCTTTCACCAAGCCCAGTTCTGCCTTCAGCATTAATTTACCTTTCACCAAGCCCAGTTATGCCTTCAATTAGTTTACCTTTCACCAAGCCCAGTTATGCCTTCAATTAGTTTACCTTTCACCAGGCCCAGTTATGCCTTCAATTAGTTTACCTTTCACCAAGCACAGTTATGCCTTCAATTAGTTTACCTTTCACCAAGCCCAGCTATGCCTTCAGCAATAGTTTACCTTTCACCAAGCCCATTTATGCCTTCAGCATTAGTTTACCTTTCACCAAGCCCAGTTATGCCTTCAATTAGTTTACCTTTCACCAAGCCCAGTTATGCCTTGAGCATTAGTTTACCTTTCACCAAGCCCAGTTATGCCTTCAGCAATAGTTTACCTTTCACGAAGCCCATTTATGCCTTCAGCATTAGTTTACCTTTCACCAAGCCCAGTTATGCCTTCAGCAATAGTTTACCTTTCACCAAGCCCATTTATGCCTTCAGCATTAGTTTACCTTTCACCAAGCCCAGTTATGCCTTCAATTAGTTTACCTTTCACCAAGCCCAGTTATGCCTTCAGCATTAGTTTACCTTTCACCAAGCCCAGTTATGCCTTCAGCAATAGTTTACCTTTCACGAACCCCATTTTTGCCTTCAGCATTAGTTTACCTTTCACCAAGCCCAGTTATGCCTTCAATTAGTTTACCTTTCACCAAGCCCAGTTATGCCTTCAATTAGTTTACCTTTCACCAAGCCCAGTTATGCCTTCAGCAATTGTTTACCTTTCACCAAGCCCATTTATGCCTTCAGCATTAGTTTACCTTTCACCAAGCCCAGTTATGCCTTCAGCATTAGTTTACCTTTCACCAAGTCCAGTTATGCCTTCAGCATTAGTTTACCTTTCACCAAGCCCAGTTATGCCTTCAGCAATAGTTTACCTTTCACCAAGCACAGTTATGCCTTCAGCATTAGTTTACCTTTCACCTAGCCCATTTATGCCTTCAGCATTAGTTTACCTTTCACCAAGCCCAGTTATGCCTTCAGCATTAGTTCACCTTTCACCAAGCCCAGTTAAGCCTTCAGCATTAGTTTACCTTTCACCAAGCCCAGTTAAGCCTTCAGCATTAGTTTACCTTTCACCAAGTCCAGTTATGCCTTCAGCATTAGTTTACCTTTCACCAAGTCCAGTTATGCCTTCAGCATTAGTTTACCTTTCACCAGGCCCAATTATGCCTTCAGCATTAGTTTACCTTTCACCAAGCCTAGTTATGCCTTCAGCATTAGTTTACCTTTCTCCAAGCCTAGTTATGCCTTCAGCATTAGTTTACCTTTCACCAAGCCCAGTTATGCCTTCAGCATTAGTTTACCTTTCACGAGGCCCAGTTATGCCTTCAATTCATTTATCTTTAACCAAGCCCAGTTATGCCTTCAGCATGAGTTTACCTTTCACCAAGCCCAGTTATGCCTTCAATTAGTTTACCTTTCACCAAGCCCAGTTATGCCTTCAGCATTAGTTTACCTTTCACCAGGCCCAATTATGCCTTCAGCATTAGTTTACCTTTCACGAAGCCCAGTTATGCCTTCAGCATTAGTTTACCTTTCACCAAGCCCAGTTATGCCTTCAGCATTAGTTTACCTTTCACCAAGCCCAGTTATGCCTTCAGCATTAGTTGACCTTTCACCAAGCCCAGTTATGCCTTCAGCATTAGTTTACCTTTCACCAAGCCCAGTTATGCCTTCAGCATTAGTTTACCTTTCACCAAGCTCAGTTATGCCTTCAGCATTAGTTTACCTTTCACCAAGCTCAGTTATGCCTTCAGCATTAGTTTACCTTTCACCGAGCCCAGTTATGCCTTCAGCATTAGTTTACCTTTCACCAGGCCCAGTTATGCCTTCAGCATTAGTTTACCTTTCACCAGGCCCAGTTATGCCTTCAATTAGTTTACCTTTCTCCAGGCCCAGTTATGCCTTCAGCATTAGTTTACCTTTCACCAGGCCCAATTATGCCTTCAGCATTAGTTTACCTTTCACCAAGCCCAGTTATGCCTTCAGCATTAGTTTAGCTTTCACCAGGCCCAGTTATGCCTTCAATTAGTTTACCTTTCACCAAGCCCAGTTATGCCTTCAGCATTAGTTTACCTTTCACCAGGCCCAGTTATGCCTTCAGCATTAGTTTACCTTTCTCCAGGCCCAGTTATGCCTTCAGCATTAGTTTACCTTTCACCAAGCTCAGTTATGCCTTCAGCATTACTTTACCTTTCACCAAGCCCAGTTATGCCTTCAGCATTAGTTTACCTTTCACCAGGCCCAGTTATGCCTTCAGCATTAGTTTACCTTTCACCAAGCCCAGTTATGCCTTCAGCATTAGTTTACCTTTCACCAAGCCCAGTTATGCCTTCAGCATTAGTTTACCTTTCACCAAGCACAGTTATGCCTTCAGCATTAGTTTACCTTTCACCAAGCCCAGTTATGCCTTCAGCATTAGTTTACCTTTCACCAAGCCCAGTTATGCCTTCAGCATTAGTTTACCTTTCATGAGGCCCAGTTATGCCTTCAATTAGTTTACCTTTCACCAGGCCCAGTTATGCCTTCAGCATTAGTTTTCCTTTCACCAAGCCCAGTTATGCCTTCAGCATTAGTTTACCTTTCACCAAGCCCAGTTATGCCTTCAGCATTAGTTTACCTTTCACCAAGCCCAGTTATGCCTTCAGCATTAGTTTACCCTTCACCAAGCACAGTTATGCCTTCAGCATTAGTTTACCTTTCACCAAGCCCAGTTATGCCTTCAATTAGTTTACCTTTCACCAAGCCCAGTTATGCCTTCAGCATTAGTTTACCTTTCACCAGGCCTAATTATGCCTTCAGCATTAGTTTACCTTTCACCAAGCCCAGTTATGCCTTCAGCATTAGTTTACCTTTCACCAAGCCCAGTTATGCCTTCAGTATTAGTTTACCTTTCACCAAGCCCAGTTATGCCTTCAGCATTAGTTTACCTTTCACCAAGCCCAGTTATGCCTTCAGCATTAGTTTACCTTTCACCAAGCCCAGTTATGCCTTCAGCATTAGTTTACCTTTCACAAAGCTCAGTTATGCCTTCAGCATTAGTTTACCTTTCACCAAGCTCAGTTATGCCTTCAGCATTAGTTTACCTTTCACCAAGCCCAGTTATGCCTTCAGCATTAGTTTACCTTTCACCAGGCCCAGTTATGCCTTCAGCATTAGTTTACCTTTCACCAGGCCCAGTTATGCCTTCAATTAGTTTACCTTTCTCCAGGCCCAGTTATGCCTTCAGCATTAGTTTACCTTTCACCAGGCCCAGTTATGCCTTCAGCATTAGTTTACCTTTCACCAAGCCCAGTTATGCCTTCAGCATTAGTTTACCTTTCACCAGGCCCAGTTATGCCTTCAATTAGTTTACCTTTCACCAAGCCCAGTTATGCCTTCAGCATTAGTTTACCTTTCACCAGGCCCAGTTATGCCTTCAGCATTAGTTTACCTTTCTCCAGGCCCAGTTATGCCTTCAGCATTAGTTTACCTTTCACCAAGCTCAGTTATGCCTTCAGCATTACTTTACCTTTCACCAAGCCCAGTTTTGCCTTCAGCATTAGTTTACCTTTCACCAGGCCCAGTTATGCCTTCAGCATTAGTTTACCTTTCACCAAGCCCAGTTATGCCTTCAGCATTAGTTTACCTTTCACCAAGCACAGTTATGCCTTCAGCATTAGTTTACCTTTCACCAAGCCCAGTTATGCCTTCAGCATTAGTTTACCTTTCACCAAGCCCAGTTATGCCTTCAGCATTAGTTTACCTTTCACCAAGGCCAGTTATGCCTTCAGCATTAGTTTATCTTTCACCAGGCCCAGTTATGCCTTCAGCATTAGTTTACCTTTCACCAAGCACAGTTATGCCTTCAGCATTAGTTTACCTTTCACCAAGCCCAGTTATGCCTTCAGCATTAGTTTACCTTTCACCAGGCCCAGTTATGCCTTCAATTAGTTTACCTTTCACCAAGCCCAGTTATGCCTTCAGCATTAGTTTACCTTTCATGAGGCCCAGTTATGCCTTCAATTAGTTTACCTTTCACCAGGCCCAGTTATGCCTTCAGCATTAGTTTACCTTTCACCAAGCCCAGTTATGCCTTCAGCATTAGTTTACCTTTCACCAAGCCCAGTTATGCCTTCAGCATTAGTTTACCTTTCACCAAGCCCAGTTATGCCTTCAGCATTAGTTTACCCTTCACCAAGCACAGTTATGCCTTCAGCATTAGTTTACCTTTCACCAAGCCCAGTTATGCCTTCAGCATTAGTTTACCTTTCACCAGGCCCAGTTATGCCTTCAATTAGTTTACCTTTCACCAAGCCCAGTTATGCCTTCAGCATTAGTTTACCTTTCACCAAGCCCAGTTATGCCTTCAGCATTAGTTTACCTTTCACCAAGCCCAGTTATGCCTTCAATTAGTTTACCTTTCACCAAGCCCCGTTATGCCTTCAGCAATAGTTTACCTTTCGCCAAGCCCAGTTATGCCTTCAGCAATAGTTTACCTTTCACCAAGCCCAGTTATGCCTTCAATTAGTTTACCTTTCACCAAGCCCAGTTATGCCTTCAATTAGTTTACCTTTCACCAAGCCCAGTTATGCCTTCAGCATTAGTTTACCTTTCACCAAGCCCAGTTATGCCTTCAATTAGTTTACCTTTCACCAAGCCCAGTTATGCCTTCAATTAGTTTACCTTTCACCAGGCCCAGTTTTGCCTTCAATTAGTTTACCTTTCACCAAGCCCAGTTATGCCTTCAATTAGTTTACCTTTCACCAAGACCAGTTATGCCTTCAGCAATAGTTTACCTTTCGCCAAGCCCAGTTATGCCTTCAGCAATAGTTTACCTTTCACCAAGCCCAGTTATGCCTTCAATTAGTTTACCTTTCACCAAACCCAGTTATGCCTTCAATTAGTTTACCTTTCACCAAGCCCAGTTATGCCTTCAGCATTAGTTTACCTTTCACCAAGCCCAGTTATGCCTTCAATTAGTTTACCTTTCACCAAGCCCAGTTATGCCTTCAATTAGTTTACCTTTCACCAGGACCAGTTATGCCTTCAATTAGTTTACCTTTCACCAAGCCCAGTTATGCCTTCAATTAGTTTACCTTTCACCAAGCCCAGTTATGCCTTCAGCAATAGTTTACCTTTCACCAAGCCCATTTATGCCTTCAGCATTAGTTTACCTTTCACCAAGCCCAGTTATGCCTTCAATTAGTTTACCTTTAACCAAGCCCAGTTATGCCTTCAATTAGTTTACCTTTCACCAAGCCCAGTTATGCCTTCAGCATTAGTTTACCTTTCACCAAGCCCAGTTATGCCTTCAGAAATAGTTTACCTTTCATGAAGCCCATTTATGCCTTCAGCATTAGTTTACCTTTCACCAAGCCCAGTTATGCCTTCAATTAGTTTACCTTTCACCAAGCCCAGTTATGCCTTCAATTAGTTTACCTTTCACCAGGCCCAGTTATGCCTTCAATTAGTTTACCTTTCACCAAGCCCAGTTATGCCTTCAGCATTAGTTTACCTTTCACCAAGCCCAGTTATGCCTTCAGCAATTGTTTACCTTTCACCAAGCCCATTTATGCCTTCAGCATTAGTTTACCTTTCACCAAGCCCAGTTATGTCTTCAGCATTAGTTTACCTTTCACCAAGGCCAGTTATGCCTTCAGCAATAGTTTACCTTTCACCAGGCCCAGTTATGCCTTCAGCATTAGTTTACCTTTCTCCAGGCCCAGTTATGCCTTCAGCATTAGTTTACCTTTCACCAAGCTCAGTTATGCCTTCAGCATTACTTTACCTTTCACCAAGCCCAGTTTTGCCTTCAGCATTAGTTTACCTTTCACCAGGCCCAGTTATGCCTTCAGCATTAGTTTACCTTTCACCAAGCCCAGTTATGCCTTCAGCATTAGTTTACCTTTCACCAAGCACAGTTATGCCTTCAGCATTAGTTTACCTTTCACCAAGCCCAGTTATGCCTTCAGCATTAGTTTACCTTTCACCAAGCCCAGTTATGCCTTCAGCATTAGTTTACCTTTCACCAAGGCCAGTTATGCCTTCAGCATTAGTTTATCTTTCACCAGGCCCAGTTATGCCTTCAGCATTAGTTTACCTTTCACCAAGCACAGTTATGCCTTCAGCATTAGTTTACCTTTCACCAAGCCCAGTTATGCCTTCAGCATTAGTTTACCTTTCACCAGGCCCAGTTATGCCTTCAATTAGTTTACCTTTCACCAAGCCCAGTTATGCCTTCAGCATTAGTTTACCTTTCATGAGGCCCAGTTATGCCTTCAATTAGTTTACCTTTCACCAGGCCCAGTTATGCCTTCAGCATTAGTTTACCTTTCACCAAGCCCAGTTATGCCTTCAGCATTAGTTTACCTTTCACCAAGCCCAGTTATGCCTTCAGCATTAGTTTACCTTTCACCAAGCCCAGTTATGCCTTCAGCATTAGTTTACCCTTCACCAAGCACAGTTATGCCTTCAGCATTAGTTTACCTTTCACCAAGCCCAGTTATGCCTTCAGCATTAGTTTACCTTTCACCAGGCCCAGTTATGCCTTCAATTAGTTTACCTTTCACCAAGCCCAGTTATGCCTTCAGCATTAGTTTACCTTTCACCAAGCCCAGTTATGCCTTCAATTAGTTTACCTTTCACCAAGCCCAGTTATGTCTTCAATTAGTTTACCTTTCACCAATCCCAGTTATGCCTTCAGCATTAGTTTACCTTTCACCAAGCCCAGTTATGCCTTCAGCATTAGTTTACCTTTCACCAAGCCCAGTTATGCCTTCAGCATTAGTTTACCTTTCACCAAGCCCAGTTATGCCTTCAATTAGTTTACCTTTCACCAAGCCCAGTTATGTCTTCAATTAGTTTACCTTTCACCAAGCCCAGTTATGCCTTCAGCATTAGTTTACCTTTCACCAAGCCCAGTTATGCCTTCAGCATTAGTTTACCTTTCTCCAGGCCCAGTTATGCCTTCAATTAGTTTACCTTTCACCAAGCCCAGTTACACCTTCAGCATTAGTTTACCTTTCACCAAGCCCAGTTATGCCTTCAATTAGTTTACCTTTCACCAAGCCCAGTTATGCCTTCAATTAGTTTACCTTTCACCAAGCCCAGTTATGCCTTCAGCATTAGTTTACCTTTCACCAAGCCCAGTTATGCCTTCAATTAGTTTACCTTTCACCAAGCCCCGTTATGCCTTCAGCAATAGTTTACCTTTCGCCAAGCCCAGTTATGCCTTCAGCAATAGTTTACCTTTCACCAAGCCCAGTTATGCCTTCAATTAGTTTACCTTTCACCAAGCCCAGTTATGCCTTCAATTAGTTTACCTTTCACCAAGCCCAGTTATGCCTTCAGCATTAGTTTACCTTTCACCAAGCCCAGTTATGCCTTCAATTAGTTTACCTTTCACCAAGCCCAGTTATGCCTTCAATTAGTTTACCTTTCACCAGGCCCAGTTATGCCTTCAATTAGTTTACCTTTCACCAAGCCCAGTTATGCCTTCAATTAGTTTACCTTTCACCAAGACCAGTTATGCCTTCAGCAATAGTTTACCTTTCGCCAAGCCCAGTTATGCCTTCAGCAATAGTTTACCTTTCACCAAGCCCAGTTATGCCTTCAATTAGTTTACCTTTCACCAAACCCAGTTATGCCTTCAATTAGTTTACCTTTCACCAAGCCCAGTTATGCCTTCAGCATTAGTTTACCTTTCACCAAGCCCAGTTATGCCTTCAATTAGTTTACCTTTCACCAAGCCCAGTTATGCCTTCAATTAGTTTACCTTTCACCAGGCCCAGTTATGCCTTCAATTAGTTTACCTTTCACCAAGCCCAGTTATGCCTTCAATTAGTTTACCTTTCACCAAGCCCAGTTATGCCTTCAGCAATAGTTTACCTTTCACCAAGCCCATTTATGCCTTCAGCATTAGTTTACCTTTCACCAAGCCCAGTTATGCCTTCAATTAGTTTACCTTTAACCAAGCCCAGTTATGCCTTCAATTAGTTTACCTTTCACCAAGCCCAGTTATGCCTTCAGCATTAGTTTACCTTTCACCAAGCCCAGTTATGCCTTCAGAAATAGTTTACCTTTCATGAAGCCCATTTATGCCTTCAGCATTAGTTTACCTTTCACCAAGCCCAGTTATGCCTTCAATTAGTTTACCTTTCACCAAGCCCAGTTATGCCTTCAATTAGTTTACCTTTCACCAGGCCCAGTTATGCCTTCAATTAGTTTACCTTTCACCAAGCCCAGTTATGCCTTCAGCATTAGTTTACCTTTCACCAAGCCCAGTTATGCCTTCAGCAATTGTTTACCTTTCACCAAGCCAATTTATGCCTTCAGCATTAGTTCACCTTTCACCAAGCCCAGTTATGTCTTCAGCATTAGTTTACCTTTCACCAAGGCCAGTTATGCCTTCAGCAATAGTTTACCTTTCACCTAGCCCATTTATGCCTTCAGCATTAGTTTACCTTTCACCAAGCCCAGTTATGCCTTCAGCATTATTTTACCTTTCACCAAGCCCAGTTATGCCTTCAGCAATAGTTTACCTTTCACCAAGCCCAGTTATGCCTTCAGCATTAGTTTACCTTTCACCAAGTCCAGTTATGCCTTCAGCATTAGTTTACCTTTCACCAGGCCCAATTATGCCTTCAGCATTCGTTTACATTTCACCAAGCCTAGTTATGCCTTCAGCATTAGTTTACCTTTCTCCAAGCCTAGTTATGCCTTCAGCATTAGTTTACCTTTCACCAAGCCCAGTTATGCCTTCAGCATTAGTTTACCTTTCACGAGGCCCAGTTATGCCTTCAATTCGTTTATCTTTAACCAAGCCCAGTTATGCCTTCAGCATTAGTTTACCTTTCACCAAGCCCAGTTATGCCTTCAATTAGTTTACCTTTCACCAAGCCCAGTTATGCCTTCAGCATTAGTTTACCTTTCACCAGGCCCAATTATGCCTTCAGCATTAGTTTACCTTTCACCAAGCCCAGTTATGCCTTCAGCATTAGTTTACCTTTCACCAAGCCCAGTTATGCCTTCAGCAATTGTTTACCTTTCACCAAGCCCATTTATGCCTTCAGCATTAGTTTACCTTTCACCAAGCCCAGTTATGTCTTCAGCATTAGTTTACCTTTCACCAAGGCCAGTTATGCCTTCAGCAATAGTTTACCTTTCACCTAGCCCATTTATGCCTTCAATTAGTTTACCTATCACCAAGCCCAGTTATGCCTTCAGCATTAGTTTACCTTTCACCAAGCCCAGTTATGCCTTCAGCAATTGTTTACCTTTCACCAAGCCCATTTATGCCTTCAGCATTAGTTTACCTTTCACCAAGCCCAGTTATGTCTTCAGCATTAGTTTACCTTTCACCAAGTCCAGTTATGCCTTCAGCAATAGTTTACCTTTCACCTAGCCCATTTATGCCTTCAGCATTAGTTTACCTTTCACCAAGCCCAGTTATGCCTTCAGCATTAGTTTACCTTTCACCAAGCCCAGTTATGCCTTCAGCAATAGTTTACCTTTCACCAAGCCCATTTATGCCTTCAGCATTAGTTTACCTTTCACCAGGCCCAGTTAAGCCTTCAGCATTAGTTTACCTTTCACCAAGCCCAGTTATGCCTTCAGCATTAGTTTACCTTTCACCAGGCCCAGTTATGCCTTCAGCATTAGCTTACCTTTCACCAAGTCCAGTTGTGCCTTCAGCATTAGTTTACCTTTCACCAAGGCCATTTATGCCTTCAGCATTAGTTTACCTTTCACCAGGCCCAGTTAAGCCTTCAGCATTAGTTTACCTTTCACCAAGTCCAGTTATGCCTTCAGCATTAGTTTACCTTTCACCAAGTCCAGTTATGCCTTCAGCATTAGTTTACCTTTCACCAAGCCTAGTTATGCCTTCAGCATTAGTTTACCTTTCACCAAGCCTAGTTATGCCTTCAGCATTAGTTTACCTTTCACCAAGCCCAGTTAAGCCTTCAGCATTAGTTTACCTTTCACCAAGCCTAGTTATGCCTTCAGCATTAGTTTACCTTTCACCAAGACCAGTTATGCCTTCAGCATTAGTTTACCTTTCACCAAGCCCAGTTATGCCTTCAGCATTAGTTTACCTTTCACCAAGCCCAGTTAAGCCTTCAGCATTAGTTTACCTTTCACCAAGTCCAGTTATGCCTTCAGCATTAGTTTACCTTTCACCAAGTCCAGTTATGCCTTCAGCATTAGTTTACCTTTCACCAAGTCCAGTTATGCCTTCAGCATTAGTTTACCTTTCACCAAGGCTAGTTATGCCTTCAGCATTAGTTTACCTTTCACCAAGCCTAGTTATGCCTTCAGCATTAGTTTACCTTTCACCAAGCCCAGTTAAGCCTTCAGCATTAGTTTACCTTTCACCAAGCCCAATTATGCCTTCAGCATTAGTTTACCTTTCACCAAGCCCAGTTATGCCTTCAGCATTAGTTTACCTTTCACGAGGCCCAGTTATGCCTTCAATTAGTTTACCTTTCACCAAGCCCAGTTATGCCTTCAGCATTAGTTTACCTTTCACCAAGCCCAGTTATGCCTTCAATTAGTTTACCTTTCACCAAGCCCAGTTATGCCTTCAGCATTAGTTTACCTTTCACCAGGCCCAATTATGCCTTCAGCATTAGTTTACCTTTCACCAAGCCCAGTTATGCCTTCAGCATTAGTTTACCTTTCACCAAGCCCAGTTATGCCTTCAGCATTAGTTTACCTTTCACCAAGCCCAGTTATGCCTTCAGCATTAGTTTACCTTTCACCAAGCCCAGTTATGCCTTCAGCATTAGTTTACCTTTCACCAAGCCCAGTTATGCCTTCAGCATTAGTTTACCTTTCACCAAGCTCAGGTATGCCTTCAGCATTAGTTTACCTTTCACCGGGCCCAGTTATGCCTTCAGCATTAGTTTACCTTTCACCAGGCCCAGTTATGCCTTCAATTAGTTTACCTTTCTCCCGGCCCAGTTATGCCTTCAGCATTAGTTTACCTTTCACCAGGCCCAGTTATGCCTTCAGCATTAGTTTACCTTTCACCAAGCCCAGTTATGCCTTCAGCATTAGTTTACCTTTCACCAGGCCCAGTTATGCCTTCAATTAGTTTACCTTTCACCAAGCCCAGTTATGCCTTCAGCATTAGTTTACCTTTCACCAGGCCCAGTTATGCCTTCAGCATTAGTTTACCTTTCACCAGGCCCAGTTATGCCTTCAATTAGTTTATCTTTCTCCAGGCCCAGTTATGCCTTCAGCATTAGTTTACCTTTCACCAAGCCCAGTTATGCCTTCAGCATTAGTTTACCTTTCACCAAGCCCAGTTATGCCTTCAGCATTAGTTTACCTTTCACCAAGCACAGTTATGCCTTCAGCATTAGTTTACCTTTCACCAAGCCCAGTTATGCCTTCAGAATTAGTTTACCTTTCACCAGGCCCAGTTATGCCTTCAATTAGTTTACCTTTCACCAAGCCCAGTTATGCCTTCAGCATTAGTTTACCTTTCACGAGGCCCAGTTATGCCTTCAATTAGTTTACCTTTCACCAGGCCCAGTTATGCCTTCAGCATTAGTTTACCTTTCACCAAGCCCAGTTATGCCTTCAGCATTAGTTTACCTTTCACCAAGCCCAGTTATGCCTTCAGCATTAGTTTACCTTTCACCAAGCACAGTTATGCCTTCAGCATTAGTTTACCTTTCACCAAGCCCAGTTATGCCTTCAGCATTAGTTTACCTTTCACCAAGCCCAGTTATGCCTTCAATTAGTTTACCTTTCACCAAGCCCAGTTATGTCTTCAATTAGTTTACCTTTCACCAAGCCCAGTTATGCCTTCAGCATTAGTTTACCTTTCACCAAGCCCAGTTATGCCTTCAATTAGTTTACCTTTCACCAAGCCCAGTTATGTCTTCAATTAGTTTACCTTTCACAAGGCCCAATTATGCCTTCAGCATTCGTTTACATTTCACCAAGCCTAGTTATGCCTTCAGCATTAGTTTACCTTTCTCCAAGCCTAGTTATGCCTTCAGCATTAGTTTACCTTTCACCAAGCCCAGTTATGCCTTCAGCATTAGTTTACCTTTCACGAGGCCCAGTTATGCCTTCAATTCGTTTATCTTTAACCAAGCCCAGTTATGCCTTCAGCATTAGTTTACCTTTCACCAAGCCCAGTTATGCCTTCAATTAGTTTACCTTTCACCAAGCCCAGTTATGCCTTCAGCATTAGTTTACCTTTCACCAGGCCCAATTATGCCTTCAGCATTAGTTTACCTTTCACCAAGCCCAGTTATGCCTTCAGCATTAGTTTACCTTTCACCAAGCCCAGTTATGCCTTCAGCAATTGTTTACCTTTCACCAAGCCCATTTATGCCTTCAGCATTAGTTTACCTTTCACCAAGCCCAGTTATGTCTTCAGCATTAGTTTACCTTTCACCCAGGCCAGTTATGCCTTCAGCAATAGTTTACCTTTCACCTAGCCCATTTATGCCTTCAATTAGTTTACCTTTCACCAAGCCCAGTTATGCCTTCAGCATTAGTTTACCTTTCACCAAGCCCAGTTATGCCTTCAGCAATTGTTTACCTTTCACCAAGCCCATTTATGCCTTCAGCATTAGTTTACCTTTCACCAAGCCCAGTTATGTCTTCAGCATTAGTTTACCTTTCACCAAGTCCAGTTATGCCTTCAGCAATAGTTTACCTTTCACCTAGCCCATTTATGCCTTCAGCATTAGTTTACCTTTCACCAAGCCCAGTTATGCCTTCAGCATTAGTTTACCTTTCACCAAGCCCAGTTATGCCTTCAGCAATAGTTTACCTTTCATCAAGCCCATTTATGCCTTCAGCATTAGTTTACCTTTCACCAGGCCCAGTTAAGCCTTCAGCATTAGTTTACCTTTCACCAAGCCCAGTTATGCCTTCAGCATTAGTTTACCTTTCACCAGGCCCAGTTATGCCTTCAGCATTAGTTTACCTTTCACCAAGTCCAGTTGTGCCTTCAGCATTAGTTTACCTTTCACCAAGGCCATTTATGCCATCAGCATTAGTTTACCTTTCACCAGGCCCAGTTAAGCCTTCAGCATTAGTTTACCTTTCACCAAGTCCAGTTATGCCTTCAGCATTAGTTTACCTTTCACCAAGTCCAGTTATGCCTTCAGCATTAGTTTACCTTTCACCAAGCCTAGTTATGCCTTCAGCATTAGTTTACCTTTCACCAAGCCTAGTTATGCCTTCAGCATTAGTTTACCTTTCACCAAGCCCAGTTAAGCCTTCAGCATTAGTTTACCTTTCACCAAGCCTAGTTATGCCTTCAGCATTAGTTTACCTTTCACCAAGACCAGTTATGCCTTCAGCATTAGTTTACCTTTCACCAAGCCCAGTTATGCCTTCAGCATTAGTTTACCTTTCACCAAGCCCAGTTAAGCCTTCAGCATTAGTTTACATTTCACCAAGTCCAGTTATGCCTTCAGCATTAGTTTACCTTTCACCAAGGCCAGTTATGCCTTCAGCATTAGTTTACCTTTCACCAAGTCCAGTTATGCCTTCAGCATTAGTTTACCTTTCACCAAGGCTAGTTATGCCTTCAGCATTAGTTTACCTTTCACCAAGCCTAGTTATGCCTTCAGCATTAGTTTACCTTTCACCAAGCCCAGTTAAGCCTTCAGCATTAGTTTACCTTTCACCAAGCCCAATTATGCCTTCAGCATTAGTTTACCTTTCACCAAGCCCAGTTATGCCTTCAGCATTAGTTTACCTTTCACGAGGCCCAGTTATGCCTTCAATTAGTTTACCTTTCACCAAGCCCAGTTATGCCTTCAGCATTAGTTTACCTTTCACCAAGCCCAGTTATGCCTTCAATTAGTTTACCTTTCACCAAGCCCAGTTATGCCTTCAGCATTAGTTTACCTTTCACCAGGCCCAATTATGCCTTCAGCATTAGTTTACCTTTCACCAAGCCCAGTTATGCCTTCAGCATTAGTTTACCTTTCACCAAGCCTAGTTATGCCTTCAGCATTAGTTTACCTTTCACCAAGCCCAGTTATGCCTTCAGCATTAGTTTACCTTTCACCAAGCCCAGTTATGCCTTCAGCATTAGTTTACCTTTCACCAAGCCCAGTTATGCCTTCAGCATTAGTTTACCTTTCACCAAGCTCAGGTATGCCTTCAGCATTAGTTTACCTTTCACCGGGCCCAGTTATGCCTTCAGCATTAGTTTACCTTTCACCAGGCCCAGTTATGCCTTCAATTAGTTTACCTTTCACCAAGCCCAGTTATGCCTTCAATTAGTTTACCTTTCACCAAGCCCAGTTATGCCTTCAGCATTAGTTTACCTTTCACCAAGCCCAGTTATGCCTTCAATTAGTTTACCTTTCACCAAGCCCAGTTATGCCTTCAATTAGTTTACCTTTCACCAGGCCCAGTTATGCCTTCAATTAGTTTACCTTTCACCAAGCCCAGTTATGCCTTCAATTAGTTTACCTTTCACCAAGACCAGTTATGCCTTCAGCAATAGTTTACCTTTCGCCAAGCCCAGTTATGCCTTCAGCAATAGTTTACCTTTCACCAAGCCCAGTTATGCCTTCAATTAGTTTACCTTTCACCAAACCCAGTTATGCCTTCAATTAGTTTACCTTTCACCAAGCCCAGTTATGCCTTCAGCATTAGTTTACCTTTCACCAAGCCCAGTTATGCCTTCAATTAGTTTACCTTTCACCAAGCCCAGTTATGCCTTCAATTAGTTTACCTTTCACCAGGCCCAGTTATGCCTTCAATTAGTTTACCTTTCACCAAGCCCAGTTATGCCTTCAATTAGTTTACCTTTCACCAAGCCCAGTTATGCCTTCAGCAATAGTTTACCTTTCACCAAGCCCATTTATGCCTTCAGCATTAGTTTACCTTTCACCAAGCCCAGTTATGCCTTCAATTAGTTTACCTTTAACCAAGCCCAGTTATGCCTTCAATTAGTTTACCTTTCACCAAGCCCAGTTATGCCTTCAGCATTAGTTTACCTTTCACCAAGCCCAGTTATGCCTTCAGAAATAGTTTACCTTTCATGAAGCCCATTTATGCCTTCAGCATTAGTTTACCTTTCACCAAGCCCAGTTATGCCTTCAATTAGTTTACCTTTCACCAAGCCCAGTTATGCCTTCAATTAGTTTACCTTTCACCAGGCCCAGTTATGCCTTCAATTAGTTTACCTTTCACCAAGCCCAGTTATGCCTTCAGCATTAGTTTACCTTTCACCAAGCCCAGTTATGCCTTCAGCAATTGTTTACCTTTCACCAAGCCCATTTATGCCTTCAGCATTAGTTCACCTTTCACCAAGCCCAGTTATGTCTTCAGCATTAGTTTACCTTTCACCAAGGCCAGTTATGCCTTCAGCAATAGTTTACCTTTCACCTAGCCCATTTATGCCTTCAGCATTAGTTTACCTTTCACCAAGCCCAGTTATGCCTTCAGCATTATTTTACCTTTCACCAAGCCCAGTTATGCCTTCAGCAATAGTTTACCTTTCACCAAGCCCAGTTATGCCTTCAGCATTAGTTTACCTTTCACCAAGTCCAGTTATGCCTTCAGCATTAGTTTACCTTTCACCAGGCCCAATTATGCCTTCAGCATTCGTTTACATTTCACCAAGCCTAGTTATGCCTTCAGCATTAGTTTACCTTTCTCCAAGCCTAGTTATGCCTTCAGCATTAGTTTACCTTTCACCAAGCCCAGTTATGCCTTCAGCATTAGTTTACCTTTCACGAGGCCCAGTTATGCCTTCAATTCGTTTATCTTTAACCAAGCCCAGTTATGCCTTCAGCATTAGTTTACCTTTCACCAAGCCCAGTTATGCCTTCAATTAGTTTACCTTTCACCAAGCCCAGTTATGCCTTCAGCATTAGTTTACCTTTCACCAGGCCCAATTATGCCTTCAGCATTAGTTTACCTTTCACCAAGCCCAGTTATGCCTTCAGCATTAGTTTACCTTTCACCAAGCCCAGTTATGCCTTCAGCAATTGTTTACCTTTCACCAAGCCCATTTATGCCTTCAGCATTAGTTTACCTTTCACCAAGCCCAGTTATGTCTTCAGCATTAGTTTACCTTTCACCAAGGCCAGTTATGCCTTCAGCAATAGTTTACCTTTCACCTAGCCCATTTATGCCTTCAATTAGTTTACCTATCACCAAGCCCAGTTATGCCTTCAGCATTAGTTTACCTTTCACCAAGCCCAGTTATGCCTTCAGCAATTGTTTACCTTTCACCAAGCCCATTTATGCCTTCAGCATTAGTTTACCTTTCACCAAGCCCAGTTATGTCTTCAGCATTAGTTTACCTTTCACCAAGTCCAGTTATGCCTTCAGCAATAGTTTACCTTTCACCTAGCCCATTTATGCCTTCAGCATTAGTTTACCTTTCACCAAGCCCAGTTATGCCTTCAGCATTAGTTTACCTTTCACCAAGCCCAGTTATGCCTTCAGCAATAGTTTACCTTTCACCAAGCCCATTTATGCCTTCAGCATTAGTTTACCTTTCACCAGGCCCAGTTAAGCCTTCAGCATTAGTTTACCTTTCACCAAGCCCAGTTATGCCTTCAGCATTAGTTTACCTTTCACCAGGCCCAGTTATGCCTTCAGCATTAGCTTACCTTTCACCAAGTCCAGTTGTGCCTTCAGCATTAGTTTACCTTTCACCAAGGCCATTTATGCCTTCAGCATTAGTTTACCTTTCACCAGGCCCAGTTAAGCCTTCAGCATTAGTTTACCTTTCACCAAGTCCAGTTATGCCTTCAGCATTAGTTTACCTTTCACCAAGTCCAGTTATGCCTTCAGCATTAGTTTACCTTTCACCAAGCCTAGTTATGCCTTCAGCATTAGTTTACCTTTCACCAAGCCTAGTTATGCCTTCAGCATTAGTTTACCTTTCACCAAGCCCAGTTAAGCCTTCAGCATTAGTTTACCTTTCACCAAGCCTAGTTATGCCTTCAGCATTAGTTTACCTTTCACCAAGACCAGTTATGCCTTCAGCATTAGTTTACCTTTCACCAAGCCCAGTTATGCCTTCAGCATTAGTTTACCTTTCACCAAGCCCAGTTAAGCCTTCAGCATTAGTTTACCTTTCACCAAGTCCAGTTATGCCTTCAGCATTAGTTTACCTTTCACCAAGTCCAGTTATGCCTTCAGCATTAGTTTACCTTTCACCAAGTCCAGTTATGCCTTCAGCATTAGTTTACCTTTCACCAAGGCTAGTTATGCCTTCAGCATTAGTTTACCTTTCACCAAGCCTAGTTATGCCTTCAGCATTAGTTTACCTTTCACCAAGCCCAGTTAAGCCTTCAGCATTAGTTTACCTTTCACCAAGCCCAATTATGCCTTCAGCATTAGTTTACCTTTCACCAAGCCCAGTTATGCCTTCAGCATTAGTTTACCTTTCACGAGGCCCAGTTATGCCTTCAATTAGTTTACCTTTCACCAAGCCCAGTTATGCCTTCAGCATTAGTTTACCTTTCACCAAGCCCAGTTATGCCTTCAATTAGTTTACCTTTCACCAAGCCCAGTTATGCCTTCAGCATTAGTTTACCTTTCACCAGGCCCAATTATGCCTTCAGCATTAGTTTACCTTTCACCAAGCCCAGTTATGCCTTCAGCATTAGTTTACCTTTCACCAAGCCCAGTTATGCCTTCAGCATTAGTTTACCTTTCACCAAGCCCAGTTATGCCTTCAGCATTAGTTTACCTTTCACCAAGCCCAGTTATGCCTTCAGCATTAGTTTACCTTTCACCAAGCCCAGTTATGCCTTCAGCATTAGTTTACCTTTCACCAAGCTCAGGTATGCCTTCAGCATTAGTTTACCTTTCACCGGGCCCAGTTATGCCTTCAGCATTAGTTTACCTTTCACCAGGCCCAGTTATGCCTTCAATTAGTTTACCTTTCTCCCGGCCCAGTTATGCCTTCAGCATTAGTTTACCTTTCACCAGGCCCAGTTATGCCTTCAGCATTAGTTTACCTTTCACCAAGCCCAGTTATGCCTTCAGCATTAGTTTACCTTTCACCAGGCCCAGTTATGCCTTCAATTAGTTTACCTTTCACCAAGCCCAGTTATGCCTTCAGCATTAGTTTACCTTTCACCAGGCCCAGTTATGCCTTCAGCATTAGTTTACCTTTCACCAGGCCCAGTTATGCCTTCAATTAGTTTATCTTTCTCCAGGCCCAGTTATGCCTTCAGCATTAGTTTACCTTTCACCAAGCCCAGTTATGCCTTCAGCATTAGTTTACCTTTCACCAAGCCCAGTTATGCCTTCAGCATTAGTTTACCTTTCACCAAGCACAGTTATGCCTTCAGCATTAGTTTACCTTTCACCAAGCCCAGTTATGCCTTCAGAATTAGTTTACCTTTCACCAGGCCCAGTTATGCCTTCAATTAGTTTACCTTTCACCAAGCCCAGTTATGCCTTCAGCATTAGTTTACCTTTCACGAGGCCCAGTTATGCCTTCAATTAGTTTACCTTTCACCAGGCCCAGTTATGCCTTCAGCATTAGTTTACCTTTCACCAAGCCCAGTTATGCCTTCAGCATTAGTTTACCTTTCACCAAGCCCAGTTATGCCTTCAGCATTAGTTTACCTTTCACCAAGCACAGTTATGCCTTCAGCATTAGTTTACCTTTCACCAAGCCCAGTTATGCCTTCAGCATTAGTTTACCTTTCACCAAGCCCAGTTATGCCTTCAATTAGTTTACCTTTCACCAAGCCCAGTTATGTCTTCAATTAGTTTACCTTTCACCAAGCCCAGTTATGCCTTCAGCATTAGTTTACCTTTCACCAAGCCCAGTTATGCCTTCAATTAGTTTACCTTTCACCAAGCCCAGTTATGTCTTCAATTAGTTTACCTTTCACAAGGCCCAATTATGCCTTCAGCATTCGTTTACATTTCACCAAGCCTAGTTATGCCTTCAGCATTAGTTTACCTTTCTCCAAGCCTAGTTATGCCTTCAGCATTAGTTTACCTTTCACCAAGCCCAGTTATGCCTTCAGCATTAGTTTACCTTTCACGAGGCCCAGTTATGCCTTCAATTCGTTTATCTTTAACCAAGCCCAGTTATGCCTTCAGCATTAGTTTACCTTTCACCAAGCCCAGTTATGCCTTCAATTAGTTTACCTTTCACCAAGCCCAGTTATGCCTTCAGCATTAGTTTACCTTTCACCAGGCCCAATTATGCCTTCAGCATTAGTTTACCTTTCACCAAGCCCAGTTATGCCTTCAGCATTAGTTTACCTTTCACCAAGCCCAGTTATGCCTTCAGCAATTGTTTACCTTTCACCAAGCCCATTTATGCCTTCAGCATTAGTTTACCTTTCACCAAGCCCAGTTATGTCTTCAGCATTAGTTTACCTTTCACCCAGGCCAGTTATGCCTTCAGCAATAGTTTACCTTTCACCTAGCCCATTTATGCCTTCAATTAGTTTACCTTTCACCAAGCCCAGTTATGCCTTCAGCATTAGTTTACCTTTCACCAAGCCCAGTTATGCCTTCAGCAATTGTTTACCTTTCACCAAGCCCATTTATGCCTTCAGCATTAGTTTACCTTTCACCAAGCCCAGTTATGTCTTCAGCATTAGTTTACCTTTCACCAAGTCCAGTTATGCCTTCAGCAATAGTTTACCTTTCACCTAGCCCATTTATGCCTTCAGCATTAGTTTACCTTTCACCAAGCCCAGTTATGCCTTCAGCATTAGTTTACCTTTCACCAAGCCCAGTTATGCCTTCAGCAATAGTTTACCTTTCATCAAGCCCATTTATGCCTTCAGCATTAGTTTACCTTTCACCAGGCCCAGTTAAGCCTTCAGCATTAGTTTACCTTTCACCAAGCCCAGTTATGCCTTCAGCATTAGTTTACCTTTCACCAGGCCCAGTTATGCCTTCAGCATTAGTTTACCTTTCACCAAGTCCAGTTGTGCCTTCAGCATTAGTTTACCTTTCACCAAGGCCATTTATGCCATCAGCATTAGTTTACCTTTCACCAGGCCCAGTTAAGCCTTCAGCATTAGTTTACCTTTCACCAAGTCCAGTTATGCCTTCAGCATTAGTTTACCTTTCACCAAGTCCAGTTATGCCTTCAGCATTAGTTTACCTTTCACCAAGCCTAGTTATGCCTTCAGCATTAGTTTACCTTTCACCAAGCCTAGTTATGCCTTCAGCATTAGTTTACCTTTCACCAAGCCCAGTTAAGCCTTCAGCATTAGTTTACCTTTCACCAAGCCTAGTTATGCCTTCAGCATTAGTTTACCTTTCACCAAGACCAGTTATGCCTTCAGCATTAGTTTACCTTTCACCAAGCCCAGTTATGCCTTCAGCATTAGTTTACCTTTCACCAAGCCCAGTTAAGCCTTCAGCATTAGTTTACATTTCACCAAGTCCAGTTATGCCTTCAGCATTAGTTTACCTTTCACCAAGGCCAGTTATGCCTTCAGCATTAGTTTACCTTTCACCAAGTCCAGTTATGCCTTCAGCATTAGTTTACCTTTCACCAAGGCTAGTTATGCCTTCAGCATTAGTTTACCTTTCACCAAGCCTAGTTATGCCTTCAGCATTAGTTTACCTTTCACCAAGCCCAGTTAAGCCTTCAGCATTAGTTTACCTTTCACCAAGCCCAATTATGCCTTCAGCATTAGTTTACCTTTCACCAAGCCCAGTTATGCCTTCAGCATTAGTTTACCTTTCACGAGGCCCAGTTATGCCTTCAATTAGTTTACCTTTCACCAAGCCCAGTTATGCCTTCAGCATTAGTTTACCTTTCACCAAGCCCAGTTATGCCTTCAATTAGTTTACCTTTCACCAAGCCCAGTTATGCCTTCAGCATTAGTTTACCTTTCACCAGGCCCAATTATGCCTTCAGCATTAGTTTACCTTTCACCAAGCCCAGTTATGCCTTCAGCATTAGTTTACCTTTCACCAAGCCTAGTTATGCCTTCAGCATTAGTTTACCTTTCACCAAGCCCAGTTATGCCTTCAGCATTAGTTTACCTTTCACCAAGCCCAGTTATGCCTTCAGCATTAGTTTACCTTTCACCAAGCCCAGTTATGCCTTCAGCATTAGTTTACCTTTCACCAAGCTCAGGTATGCCTTCAGCATTAGTTTACCTTTCACCGGGCCCAGTTATGCCTTCAGCATTAGTTTACCTTTCACCAGGCCCAGTTATGCCTTCAATTAGTTTACCTTTCTCCCGGCCCAGTTATGCCTTCAGCATTAGTTTACCTTTCACCAGGCCCAGTTATGCCTTCAGCATTAGTTTACCTTTCACCAAGCCCAGTTATGCCTTCAGCATTAGTTTACCTTTCACCAGGCCCAGTTATGCCTTCAATTAGTTTACCTTTCACCAAGCCCAGTTATGCCTTCAGCATTAGTTTACCTTTCACCAGGCCCAGTTATGCCTTCAGCATTAGTTTACCTTTCACCAGGCCCAGTTATGCCTTCAATTAGTTTATCTTTCTCCAGGCCCAGTTATGCCTTCAGCATTAGTTTACCTTTCACCAAGCCCAGTTATGCCTTCAGCATTAGTTTACCTTTCACCAAGCCCAGTTATGCCTTCAGCATTAGTTTACCTTTCACCAAGCACAGTTATGCCTTCAGCATTAGTTTACCTTTCACCAAGCCCAGTTATGCCTTCAGCATTAGTTTACCTTTCACCAGGCCCAGTTATGCCTTCAATTAGTTTACCTTTCACCAAGCCCAGTTATGCCTTCAGCATTAGTTTACCTTTCACGAGGCCCAGTTATGCCTTCAATTAGTTTACCTTTCACCAGGCCCAGTTATGCCTTCAGCATTAGTTTACCTTTCACCAAGCCCAGTTATGCCTTCAGCATTAGTTTACCTTTCACCAAGCCCAGTTATGCCTTCAGCATTAGTTTACCTTTCACCAAGCACAGTTATGCCTTCAGCATTAGTTTACCTTTCACCAAGCCCAGTTATGCCTTCAGCATTAGTTTACCTTTCACCAAGCCCAGTTATGCCTTCAATTAGTTTACCTTTCACCAAGCCCAGTTATGTCTTCAATTAGTTTACCTTTCACCAAGCCCAGTTATGCCTTCAGCATTAGTTTACCTTTCACCAAGCCCAGTTATGCCTTCAACATTAGTTTACCTTTCACCAGGGCCAGTTATGCCTTCAATTAGTTTACCTTTCACCAAGCCCAGTTATGCCTTCAGCATTAGTTTACCTTTCACCAAGCCCAGTTATGCCTTCAATTAGTTTACCTTTCACCAAGCCCAGTTATGCCTTCAATTAGTTTACCTTTCACCAAGCCCAGTTATGCCTTCAGCATTAGTTTACCTTTCACCAAGCCCAGTTATGCCTTCAATTAGTTTACATTTCACCAAGCCCAGTTATGCCTTCAGCAATAGTTTACCTTTCGCCAAGCCCAGTTATGCCTTCAGCAATAGTTTACCTTTCACCAAGCCCAGTTATGTCTTCAATTAGTTTACATTTCACCAAGCCCAGTTATGCCTTCAGCAATAGTTTACCTTTCACCAAGCCCAGTTATGCCTTCAGTATTAGTTTACCTTTCACCAAGCCCAGTTATGCCTTCAGTATTAGTTTACCTTTCACCAAGCCCAGTTATGCCTTCAGCATTAGTTTACCTTTCACCAAGCACAGTTATGCCTTCAGCATTAGTTTACCTTTCACCAAGCCCAGTTATGCCTTCAGCATTAGTTTACCTTTCACCAAGCCCAGTTATGCCTTCAGCATTAGTTTACCTTTCACCAGGCCCAGTTATGCCTTCAATTAGTTTACCTTTCACCAAGCCCAGTTATGCCTTCAGCATTAGTTTACCTTTCATGAGGCCCAGTTATGCCTTCAATTAGTTTACCTTTCACCAGGCCCAGTTATGCCTTCAGCATTAGTTTACCTTTCACCAAGCCCAGTTATGCCTTCAGCATTAGTTTACCTTTCACCAAGCCCAGTTATGCCTTCAGCATTAGTTTACCTTTCACCAGGCCCAGTTATGCCTTCAATTAGTTTGCCTTTCACCAAGCCCAGTTATGCCTTCAGCATTAGTTTACCTTTCACCAGGCCCAGTTATGCCTTCAGCATTAGTTTACCTTTCACCAGGCCCAGTTATGCCTTCAGCATTAGTTTACCTTTCTCCAGGCCCAGTTATGCCTTCAGCATTAGTTTACCTTCCACCAAGCTCAGTTATGCCTTCAGCATTACTTTACCTTTCACCAAGCCCAGTTATGCCTTCAACATTAGTTTACCTTTCACCAGGCCCAGTTATGCCTTCAGCATTAGTTTACCTTTCACCAAGCCCAGTTATGCCTTCAGCATTAGTTTACCTTTCACCAAGCACAGTTATGCCTTCAGCATTAGTTTACCTTTCACCAAGCCCAGTTATGCCTTCAGCATTAGTTTACCTTTCACCAAGCCCAGTTATGCCTTCAGCATTAGTTTACCTTTCACCAAGGCCAGTTATGCCTTCAGCATTAGTTTACCTTTCACCAAGCCCAGTTATGCCTTCAGCATTAGTTTACCTTTCACCAAGCACAGCTATGCCTTCAGCATTAGTTTACCTTTCACCAAGCCCAGTTATGCCTTCAGCATTAGTTTACCTTTCACCAGGCCCAGTTATGCCTTCAATTAGTTTACCTTTCACCAAGCCCAGTTATGCCTTCAGCATTAGTTTACCTTTCATGAGGCCCAGTTATGCCTTCAATTAGTTTACCTTTCACCAGGCCCAGTTATGCCTTCAGCATTAGTTTACCTTTCACCAAGCCCAGTTATGCCTTCAGCATTAGTTTACCTTTCACCAAGCCCAGTTATGCCTTCAATTAGTTTACCTTTCACCAAGCCCAGTTATGTCTTCAATTAGTTTACCTTTCACCAAGCCCAGTTATGCCTTCAGCATTAGTTTACCTTTCACCAAGCCCAGTTATGCCTTCAGCATTAGTTTACCTTTCTCCAGGCCCAGTTATGCCTTCAATTAGTTTACCTTTCACCAAGCCCAGTTACACCTTCAGCATTAGTTTACCTTTCACCAAGCCCAGTTATGCCTTCAATTAGTTTACCTTTCACCAAGCCCAGTTATGCCTTCAATTAGTTTACCTTTCACCAAGCCCAGTTATGCCTTCAGCATTAGTTTACCTTTCACCAAGCCCAGTTATGCCTTCAATTAGTTTACCTTTCACCAAGCCCCGTTATGCCTTCAGCAATAGTTTACCTTTCGCCAACCCCAGTTATGCCTTCAGCAATAGTTTACCTTTCACCAAGCCCAGTTATGCCTTCAATTAGTTTACCTTTCACCAAGCCCAGTTATGCCTTCAATTAGTTTACCTTTCACCAAGCCCAGTTATGCCTTCAGCATTAGTTTACCTTTCACCAAGCCCAGTTATGCCTTCAATTAGTTTACCTTTCACCAAGCCCAGTTATGCCTTCAATTAGTTTACCTTTCACCAGGCCCAGTTATGCCTTCAATTAGTTTACCTTTCACCAAGCCCAGTTATGCCTTCAATTAGTTTACCTTTCACCAAGCCCAGTTATGCCTTCAGCAATAGTTTACCTTTCACCAAGCCCATTTATGCCTTCAGCATTAGTTTACCTTTCACCAAGCCCAGTTATGCCTTCAATTAGTTTACTTCTAAACCAAGCGCAGGTATGCCTTCAATTAGTTTACCTTTCACCAAGCCCAGTTATGCCTTCAGCATTAGTTTACCTTTCACCAAGCCCAGTTATGCCTTCAGCAATAGTTTACCTTTCATGAAGCCCATTTATGCCTTCAGCATTAGTTTACCTTTCACCAAGCCCAGTTATGCCTTCAATTAGTTTACCTTTCACCAAGCCCAGTTATGCCTTCAATTAGTTTACCTTTCACCAGGCCCAGTTATGCCTTCAATTAGTTTACCTTTCACCAAGCCCAGTTATGCCTTCAGCATTAGTTTACCTTTCACCAAGCCCAGTTATGCCTTCAGCAATTGTTTACCTTTCACCAAGCCCATTTATGCCTTCAGCATTAGTTTACCTTTCACCAAGACCAGTTATGTCTTCAGCATTAGTTTACCTTTCACCAAGTCCAGTTATGCCTTCAGCAATAGTTTACCTTTCACCTAGCCCATTTATGCCTTCAGCATTAGTTTACCTTTCACCAAGCCCATTTATGCCTTCAGCATTAGTTTACCTTTCACCAAGCCCAGTTATGCCTTCAGCATTAGTTTACATTTCACCAAGCCCAGTTATGCCTTCAGCAATAGTTTACCTTTCACCAAGCCCATTTATGCCTTCAGCATTAGTTTACCTTTCACCAGGCCCAGTTAAGCCTTCAGCATTAGTTTACCTTTCACCAAGCCCAGTTATGCCTTCAGCATTAGTTTACCTTTCACCAGGCCCAGTTATGCCTTCAGCATTAGTTTACCTTTCACCAAGTCCAGTTGTGCCTTCAGCATTAGTTTACCTTTCACCAAGGCCATTTATGCCTTCAGCATTAGTTTACCTTTCACCAGGCCCAGTTAAGCCTTCAGCATTAGTTTACCTTTCACCAAGTCCAGTTATGCCTTCAGCATTAGTTTACCTTTCACCAAGTCCAGTTATGCCTTCAGCATTAGTTTACCTTTCACCAAGCCTAGTTATGCCTTCAGCATTAGTTTACCTTTCACCAAGCCTAGTTATGCCTTCAGCATTAGTTTACCTTTCACCAAGCCCAGTTAAGCCTTCAGCATTAGTTTACCTTTCACCAAGCCTAGTTATGCCTTCAGCATTAGTTTACCTTTCACCAAGACCAGTTATGCCTTCAGCATTAGTTTACCTTTCACCAAGCCCAGTTATGCCTTCAGCATTAGTTTACCTTTCACCAAGCCCAGTTAAGCCTTCAGCATTAGTTTACCTTTCACCAAGTCCAGTTATGCCTTCAGCATTAGTTTACCTTTCACCAAGTCCAGTTATGCCTTCAGCATTAGTTTACCTTTCACCAAGTCCAGTTATGCCTTCAGCATTAGTTTACCTTTCACCAAGGCTAGTTATGCCTTCAGCATTAGTTTACCTTTCACCAAGCCTAGTTATGCCTTCAGCATTAGTTTACCTTTCACCAAGCCCAGTTAAGCCTTCAGCATTAGTTTACCTTTCACCAAGCCCAATTATGCCTTCAGCATTAGTTTACCTTTCACCAAGCCCAGTTATGCCTTCAGCATTAGTTTACCTTTCACGAGGCCCAGTTATGCCTTCAATTAGTTTACCTTTCACCAAGCCCAGTTATGCCTTCAGCATTAGTTTACCTTTCACCAAGCCCAGTTATGCCTTCAATTAGTTTACCTTTCACCAAGCCCAGTTATGCCTTCAGCATTAGTTTACCTTTCACCAGGCCCAATTATGCCTTCAGCATTAGTATACCTTTCACCAAGCCCAGTTATGCCTTCAGCATTAGTTTACCTTTCACCAAGCCCAGTTATGCCTTCAGCATTAGTTTACCTTTCACCAAGCCCAGTTATGCCTTCAGCATTAGTTTACCTTTCACCAAGCCCAGTTATGCCTTCAGCATTAGTTTACCTTTCACCAAGCCCAGTTATGCCTTCAGCATTAGTTTACCTTTCACCAAGCTCAGGTATGCCTTCAGCATTAGTTTACCTTTCACCAGGCCCAGTTATGCCTTCAATTAGTTTACCTTTCTCCCGGCCCAGTTATGCCTTCAGCATTAGTTTACCTTTCACCAGGCCCAGTTATGCCTTCAGCATTAGTTTACCTTTCACCAAGCCCAGTTATGCCTTCAGCATTAGTTTACCTTTCACCAGGCCCAGTTATGCCTTCAATTAGTTTACCTTTCACCAAGCCCAGTTATGCCTTCAGCATTAGTTTACCTTTCACCAAGCCCAGTTATGCCTTCAGCATTAGTTTACCTTTCACCAGGCCCAGTTATGCCTTCAATTAGTTTACCTTTCACCAAGCCCAGTTATGCCTTCAGCATTAGTTTACCTTTCACCAAGCACAGTTATGCCTTCAGCATTAGTTTACCTTTCACCAAGCCCAGTTATGCCTTCAGCATTAGTTTACCTTTCACCAGGCCCAGTTATGCCTTCAATTAGTTTACCTTTCACCAAGCCCAGTTATGCCTTCAGCATTAGTTTACCTTTCACGAGGCCCAGTTATGCCTTCAATTAGTTTACCTTTCACCAGGCCCAGTTATGCCTTCAGCATTAGTTTACCTTTCACCAAGCCCAGTTATGCCTTCAGCATTAGTTTACCTTTCACCAAGCCCAGTTATGCCTTCAGCATTAGTTTACCTTTCACCAAGCACAGTTATGCCTTCAGCATTAGTTTACCTTTCACCAAGCCCAGTTATGCCTTCAGCATTAGTTTACCTTTCACCAAGCCCAGTTATGCCTTCAATTAGTTTACCTTTCACCAAGCCCAGTTATGTCTTCAATTAGTTTACCTTTCACCAAGCCCAGTTATGCCTTCAGCATTAGTTTACCTTTCACCAAGCCCAGTTATGCCTTCAACATTAGTTTACCTTTCACCAGGCCCAGTTATGCCTTCAATTAGTTTACCTTTCACCAAGCCCAGTTATGCCTTCAGCATTAGTTTACCTTTCACCAAGCCCAGTTATGCCTTCAATTAGTTTACCTTTCACCAAGCCCAGTTATGCCTTCAATTAGTTTACCTTTCACCAAGCCCAGTTATGCCTTCAGCATTAGTTTACCTTTCACCAAGCCCAGTTATGCCTTCAATTAGTTTACCTTTCACCAAGCCCAGTTATGCCTTCAGCAATAGTTTACCTTTCGCCAAGCCCAGTTATGCCTTCAGCAATAGTTTACCTTTCACCAAGCCCAGTTATGTCTTCAATTAGTTTACCTTTCACCAAGCCCAGTTATGCCTTCAGCATTAGTTTACCTTTCACCAAGCCCAGTTATGCCTTCAATTAGTTTACCTTTCACCAAGCCCAGTTATGCCTTCAATTAGTTTACCTTTCACCAGGCCCAGTTATGCCTTCAATTAGTTTACCTTTCACCAAGCCCAGTTATGCCTTCAATTAGTTTACCTTTCACCGAGCCCAGTTATGCCTTCAGCAATAGTTTACCTTTCACCAAGCCCAGTTATGCCTTCAGTATTCGTTTACCTTTCACCAAGCCCAGTTATGCCTTCAGCATTAGTTTACCTTTCACCAAGCCCAGTTATGCCTTCAGCATTAGTTTACCTTTCACCAAGCCCAGTTATGCCTTCAGCATTAGTTTACCTTTCACCAAGCTCAGTTATGCCTTCAGCATTAGTTTACCTTTCACCAAGCTCAGTTATGCCTTCAGCATTAGTTTACCTTTCACCAAGCCCAGTTATGCCTTCAGCATTAGTTTACCTTTCACCAGGCCCAGTTATGCCTTCAGCATTAGTTTACCTTTCACCAGGCCCAGTTATGCCTTCAATTAGTTTACCTTTCTCCAGGCCCAGTTATGCCTTCAGCATTAGTTTACCTTTCACCAGGCCCAGTTATGCCTTCAGCATTAGTTTACCTTTCACCATGCCCAGTTATGCCTTCAGCATTAGTTTACCTTTCACCAGGCCCAGTTATGCCTTCAATTAGTTTGCCTTTCACCAAGCCCAGTTATGCCTTCAGCATTAGTTTACCTTTCACCAGGCCCAGTTATGCCTTCAGCATTAGTTTACCTTTCACCAAGCCCAGTTATGCCTTCAGCATTAGTTTACCTTTCACCAAGCTCAGTTATGCCTTCAGCATTAGTTTACCTTTCACCAAGCTCAGTTATGCCTTCAGCATTAGTTTACCTTTCACCAAGCCCAGTTATGCCTTCAGCATTAGTTTACCTTTCACCAGGCCCAGTTATGCCTTCAGCATTAGTTTACCTTTCACCAGGCCCAGTTATGCCTTCAATTAGTTTACCTTTCTCCAGGCCCAGTTATGCCTTCAGCATTAGTTTACCTTTCACCAGGCCCAGTTATGCCTTCAGCATTAGTTTACCTTTCACCAAGCCCAGTTATGCCTTCAGCATTAGTTTACCTTTCACCAGGCCCAGTTATGCCTTCAATTAGTTTGCCTTTCACCAAGCCCAGTTATGCCTTCAGCATTAGTTTACCTTTCACCAGGCCCAGTTATGCCTTCAGCATTAGTTTACCTTTCTCCAGGCCCAGTTATGCCTTCAGCATTAGTTTACCTTCCACCAAGCTCAGTTATGCCTTCAGCATTACTTTACCTTTCACCAAGCCCAGTTATGCCTTCAACATTAGTTTACCTTTCACCAGGCCCAGTTATGCCTTCAGCATTAGTTTACCTTTCACCAAGCCCAGTTATGCCTTCAGCATTAGTTTACCTTTCACCAAGCACAGTTATGCCTTCAGCATTAGTTTACCTTTCACCAAGCCCAGTTATGCCTTCAGCATTAGTTTACCTTTCACCAAGCCCAGTTTTGCCTTCAGCATTAGTTTACCTTTCACCAAGGCCAGTTATGCCTTCAGCATTAGTTTACCTTTCACCAAGCCCAGTTATGCCTTCAGCATTAGTTTACCTTTCACCAAGCACAGTTATGCCTTCAGCATTAGTTTACCTTTCACCAAGCCCAGTTATGCCTTCAGCATTAGTTTACCTTTCACCAGGCCCAGTTATGCCTTCAATTAGTTTACCTTTCACCAAGCCCAGTTATGCCTTCAGCATTAGTTTACCTTTCATGAGGCCCAGTTATGCCTTCAATTAGTTTACCTTTCACCAGGCCCAGTTATGCCTTCAGCATTAGTTTACCTTTCACCAAGCCCAGTTATGCCTTCAGCATTAGTTTACCTTTCACCAAGCCCAGTTATGCCTTCAATTAGTTTACCTTTCACCAAGCCCAGTTATGTCTTCAATTAGTTTACCTTTCACCAAGCCCAGTTATGCCTTCAGCATTAGTTTACCTTTCACCAAGCCCAGTTATGCCTTCAGCATTAGTTTACCTTTCTCCAGGCCCAGTTATGCCTTCAATTAGTTTACCTTTCACCAAGCCCAGTTACACCTTCAGCATTAGTTTACCTTTCACCAAGCCCAGTTATGCCTTCAATTAGTTTACCTTTCACCAAGCCCAGTTATGCCTTCAATTAGTTTACCTTTCACCAAGCCCAGTTATGCCTTCAGCATTAGTTTACCTTTCACCAAGCCCAGTTATGCCTTCAATTAGTTTACCTTTCACCAAGCCCCGTTATGCTTTCAGCAATAGTTTACCTTTCGCCAACCCCAGTTATGCCTTCAGCAATAGTTTACCTTTCACCAAGCCCAGTTATGCCTTCAATTAGTTTACCTTTCACCAAGCCCAGTTATGCCTTCAATTAGTTTACCTTTCACCAAGCCCAGTTATGCCTTCAGCATTAGTTTACCTTTCACCAAGCCCAGTTATGCCTTCAATTAGTTTACCTTTCACCAAGCCCAGTTATGCCTTCAATTAGTTTACCTTTCACCAGGCCCAGTTATGCCTTCAATTAGTTTACCTTTCACCAAGCCCAGTTATGCCTTCAATTAGTTTACCTTTCACCAAGCCCAGTTATGCCTTCAGCAATAGTTTACCTTTCACCAAGCCCAGTTATGCCTTCAATTAGTTTACCTTTCACCAGGCCCAGTTATGCCTTCAATTAGTTTACCTTTCACCAAGCCCAGTTATGCCTTCAATTAGTTTACCTTTCTCCAGGCCCAGTTATGCCTTCAGCATTAGTTTACCTTTCACCAGGCCCAGTTATGCCTTCAGCATTAGTTTACCTTTCACCAAGCCCAGTTATGCCTTCAGCATTAGTTTACCTTTCACCAGGCCCAGTTATGCCTTCAATTAGTTTGCCTTTCACCAAGCCCAGTTATGCCTTCAGCATTAGTTTACCTTTCACCAGGCCCAGTTATGCCTTCAGCATTAGTTTACCTTTCTCCAGGCCCAGTTATGCCTTCAGCATTAGTTTACCTTCCACCAAGCTCAGTTATGCCTTCAGCATTACTTTACCTTTCACCAAGCCCAGTTATGCCTTCAACATTAGTTTACCTTTCACCAGGCCCAGTTATGCCTTCAGCATTAGTTTACCTTTCACCAAGCCCAGTTATGCCTTCAGCATTAGTTTACCTTTCACCAAGCACAGTTATGCCTTCAGCATTAGTTTACCTTTCACCAAGCCCAGTTATGCCTTCAGCATTAGTTTACCTTTCACCAAGCCCAGTTTTGCCTTCAGCATTAGTTTACCTTTCACCAAGGCCAGTTATGCCTTCAGCATTAGTTTACCTTTCACCAAGCCCAGTTATGCCTTCAGCATTAGTTTACCTTTCACCAAGCACAGTTATGCCTTCAGCATTAGTTTACCTTTCACCAAGCCCAGTTATGCCTTCAGCATTAGTTTACCTTTCACCAGGCCCAGTTATGCCTTCAATTAGTTTACCTTTCACCAAGCCCAGTTATGCCTTCAGCATTAGTTTACCTTTCATGAGGCCCAGTTATGCCTTCAATTAGTTTACCTTTCACCAGGCCCAGTTATGCCTTCAGCATTAGTTTACCTTTCACCAAGCCCAGTTATGCCTTCAGCATTAGTTTACCTTTCACCAAGCCCAGTTATGCCTTCAATTAGTTTACCTTTCACCAAGCCCAGTTATGTCTTCAATTAGTTTACCTTTCACCAAGCCCAGTTATGCCTTCAGCATTAGTTTACCTTTCACCAAGCCCAGTTATGCCTTCAGCATTAGTTTACCTTTCTCCAGGCCCAGTTATGCCTTCAATTAGTTTACCTTTCACCAAGCCCAGTTACACCTTCAGCATTAGTTTACCTTTCACCAAGCCCAGTTATGCCTTCAATTAGTTTACCTTTCACCAAGCCCAGTTATGCCTTCAATTAGTTTACCTTTCACCAAGCCCAGTTATGCCTTCAGCATTAGTTTACCTTTCACCAAGCCCAGTTATGCCTTCAATTAGTTTACCTTTCACCAAGCCCCGTTATGCTTTCAGCAATAGTTTACCTTTCGCCAACCCCAGTTATGCCTTCAGCAATAGTTTACCTTTCACCAAGCCCAGTTATGCCTTCAATTAGTTTACCTTTCACCAAGCCCAGTTATGCCTTCAATTAGTTTACCTTTCACCAAGCCCAGTTATGCCTTCAGCATTAGTTTACCTTTCACCAAGCCCAGTTATGCCTTCAATTAGTTTACCTTTCACCAAGCCCAGTTATGCCTTCAATTAGTTTACCTTTCACCAGGCCCAGTTATGCCTTCAATTAGTTTACCTTTCACCAAGCCCAGTTATGCCTTCAATTAGTTTACCTTTCACCAAGCCCAGTTATGCCTTCAGCAATAGTTTACCTTTCACCAAGCCCATTTATGCCTTCAGCATTAGTTTACCTTTCACCAAGCCCAGTTATGCCTTCAATTAGTTTACTTCTAAACCAAGCCCAGGTATGCCTTCAATTAGTTTACCTTTCACCAAGCCCAGTTATGCCTTCAGCATTAGTTTACCTTTCACCAAGCCCAGTTATGCCTTCAGCAATAGTTTACCTTTCATGAAGCCCATTTATGCCTTCAGCATTAGTTTACCTTTCACCAAGCCCAGTTATGCCTTCAATTAGTTTACCTTTCACCAAGCCCAGTTATGCCTTCAATTAGTTTACCTTTCACCAGGCCCAGTTATGCCTTCAATTAGTTTACCTTTCACCAAGCCCAGTTATGCCTTCAGCATTAGTTTACCTTTCACCAAGCCCAGTTATGCCTTCAGCAATTGTTTACCTTTCACAAAGCCCATTTATGCCTTCAGCATTAGTTTACCTTTCACCAAGCCCAGTTATGTCTTCAGCATTAGTTTACCTTTCACCAAGTCCAGTTATGCCTTCAGCAATAGTTTACCTTTCACCTAGCCCATTTATGCCTTCAGCATTAGTTTACCTTTCACCAAGCCCATTTATGCCTTCAGCATTAGTTTACCTTTCACCAAGCCCAGTTATGCCTTCAGCATTAGTTTACCTTTCACCAAGCCCAGTTATGCCTTCAGCAATAGTTTACCTTTCACCAAGCCCATTTATGCCTTCAGCATTAGTTTACCTTTCACCAGGCCCAGTTAAGCCTTCAGCATTAGTTTACCTTTCACCAAGCCCAGTTATGCCTTCAGCATTAGTTTACCTTTCACCAGGCCCAGTTATGCCTTCAGCATTAGTTTACCTTTCACCAAGTCCAGTTGTGCCTTCAGCATTAGTTTACCTTTCACCAAGGCCATTTATGCCTTCAGCATTAGTTTACCTTTCACCAGGCCCAGTTAAGCCTTCAGCATTAGTTTACCTTTCACCAAGTCCAGTTATGCCTTCAGCATTAGTTTACCTTTCACCAAGTCCAGTTATGCCTTCAGCATTAGTTTACCTTTCACCAAGCCTAGTTATGCCTTCAGCATTAGTTTACCTTTCACCAAGCCGAGTTATGCCTTCAGCATTAGTTTACCTTTCACCAAGCCCAGTTAAGCCTTCAGCATTAGTTTACCTTTCACCAAGCCTAGTTATGCCTTCAGCATTAGTTTACCTTTCACCAAGACCAGTTATGCCTTCAGCATTAGTTTACCTTTCACCAAGCCCAGTTATGCCTTCAGCATTAGTTTACCTTTCACCAAGCCCAGTTAAGCCTTCAGCATTAGTTTACCTTTCACCAAGTCCAGTTATGCCTTCAGCATTAGTTTACCTTTCACCAAGTCCAGTTATGCCTTCAGCATTAGTTTACCTTTCACCAAGTCCAGTTATGCCTTCAGCATTAGTTTACCTTTCACCAAGGCTAGTTATGCCTTCAGCATTAGTTTACCTTTCACCAAGCCTAGTTATGCCTTCAGCATTAGTTTACCTTTCACCAAGCCCAGTTAAGCCTTCAGCATTAGTTTACCTTTCATCAAGCCCAATTATGCCTTCAGCATTAGTTTACCTTTCACCAAGCCCAGTTATGCCTTCAGCATTAGTTTACCTTTCACGAGGCCCAGTTATGCCTTCAATTAGTTTACCTTTCACCAAGCCCAGTTATGCCTTCAGCATTAGTTTACCTTTCACCAAGCCCAGTTATGCCTTCAATTAGTTTACCTTTCACCAAGCCCAGTTATGCCTTCAGCATTAGTTTACCTTTCACCAAGCCCAATTATGCCTTCAGCATTAGTATACCTTTCACCAAGCCCAGTTATGCCTTCAGCATTAGTTTACCTTTCACCAAGCCCAGTTAAGCCTTCAGCATTAGTTTACCTTTCATCAAGCCCAATTATGCCTTCAGCATTAGTTTACCTTTCACCAAGCCCAGTTATGCCTTCAGCATTAGTTTACCTTTCACGAGGCCCAGTTATGCCTTCAATTAGTTTACCTTTCACCAAGCCCAGTTATGCCTTCAGCATTAGTTTACCTTTCACCAAGCCCAGTTATGCCTTCAATTAGTTTACCTTTCACCAAGCCCAGTTATGCCTTCAGCATTAGTTTACCTTTCACCAAGCCCAATTATGCCTTCAGCATTAGTATACCTTTCACCAAGCCCAGTTATGCCTTCAGCATTAGTTTACCTTTCACCAAGCCCAGTTATGCCTTCAGCATTAGTTTACCTTTCACCAAGCCGAGTTATGCCTTCAGCATTAGTTTACCTTTCACCAAGCCCAGTTATGCCTTCAGCATTAGTTTACCTTTCACCAAGCCCAGTTATGCCTTCAATTAGTTTACCTTTCACCAAGCCCAGTTATGCCTTCAGCATTAGTTTACCTTTCACCAAGCCCAGTTATGCCTTCAATTAGTTTACCTTTCACCAAGCCCAGTTATGCCTTCAGCATTAGTTTACCTTTCACCAGGCCCAATTATGCCTTCAGCATTAGTATACCTTTCACCAAGCCCAGTTATGCCTTCAGCATTAGTTTACCTTTCACCAAGCCCAGTTATGCCTTCAGTATTAGTTTACCTTTCACCAAGCCCAGTTATGCCTTCAGCATTAGTTTACCTTTCACCAAGCCCAGTTATGCCTTCAGCATTAGTTTACCTTTCACCAAGCCCAGTTATGCCTTCAGCATTAGTTTACCTTTCACCAAGCTCAGGTATGCCTTCAGCATTAGTTTACCTTTCACCAGGCCCAGTTATGCCTTCAATTAGTTTACCTTTCTCCCGGCCCAGTTATGCCTTCAGCATTAGTTTACCTTTCACCAGGCCCAGTTATGCCTTCAGCATTAGTTTACCTTTCACCAAGCCCAGTTATGCCTTCAGCATTAGTTTACCTTTCACCAGGCCCAGTTATGCCTTCAATTAGTTTACCTTTCACCAAGCCCAGTTATGCCTTCAGCATTAGTTTACCTTTCACCAAGCACAGTTATGCCTTCAGCATTAGTTTACCTTTCACCAAGCCCAGTTATGCCTTCAGCATTAGTTTACCTTTCACCAGGCCCAGTTATGCCTTCAATTAGTTTACCTTTCACCAAGCCCAGTTATGCCTTCAGCATTAGTTTACCTTTCACGAGGCCCAGTTATGCCTTCAATTAGTTTACCTTTCACCAGGCCCAGTTATGCCTTCAGCATTAGTTTACCTTTCACCAAGCCCAGTTATGCCTTCAGCATTAGTTTACCTTTCACCAAGCCCAGTTATGCCTTCAGCATTAGTTTACCTTTCACCAAGCACAGTATGCCTTCAGCATTAGTTTACCTTTCACCAAGCCCAGTTATGCCTTCAGCATTAGTTTACCTTTCACCAAGCCCAGTTATGCCTTCAATTAGTTTACCTTTCACCAAGCCCAGTTATGTCTTCAATTAGTTTACCTTTCACCAAGCCCAGTTATGCCTTCAGCATTAGTTTACCTTTCACCAAGCCCAGTTATGCCTTCAACATTAGTTTACCTTTCACCAGGCCCAGTTATGCCTTCAATTAGTTTACCTTTCACCAAGCCCAGTTATGCCTTCAGCATTAGTTTACCTTTCACCAAGCCCAGTTATGCCTTCAATTAGTTTACCTTTCACCAAGCCCAGTTATGCCTTCAATTAGTTTACCTTTCACCAAGCCCAGTTATGCCTTCAGCATTAGTTTACCTTTCACCAAGCCCAGTTATGCCTTCAATTAGTTTACCTTTCACCAAGCCCAGTTATGCCTTCAGCAATAGTTTACCTTTCGCCAAGCCCAGTTATGCCTTCAGCAATAGTTTACCTTTCACCAAGCCCAGTTATGTCTTCAATTAGTTTACCTTTCACCAAGCCCAGTTATGCCTTCAGCATTAGTTTACCTTTCACCAAGCCCAGTTATGCCTTCAATTAGTTTACCTTTCACCAAGCCCAGTTATGCCTTCAATTAGTTTACCTTTCACCAGGCCCAGTTATGCCTTCAATTAGTTTACCTTTCACCAAGCCCAGTTATGCCTTCAATTAGTTTACCTTTCACCAAGCCCAGTTATGCCTTCAGCAATAGTTTACCTTTCACCAAGCCCAGTTATGCCTTCAGTATTAGTTTACCTTTCACCAAGCCCAGTTATGCCTTCAGCATTAGTTTACCTTTCACCAAGCCCAGTTATGCCTTCAGCATTAGTTTACCTTTCACCAAGCCCAGTTATGCCTTCAGCATTAGTTTACCTTTCACCAAGCTCAGTTATGCCTTCAGCATTAGTTTACCTTTCACCAAGCTCAGTTATGCCTTCAGCATTAGTTTACCTTTCACCAAGCCCAGTTATGCCTTCAGCATTAGTTTACCTTTCACCAGGCCCAGTTATGCCTTCAGCATTAGTTTACCTTTCACCAGGCCCAGTTATGCCTTCAATTAGTTTACCTTTCTCCAGGCCCAGTTATGCCTTCAGCATTAGTTTACCTTTCACCAGGCCCAGTTATGCCTTCAGCATTAGTTTACCTTTCACCAAGCCCAGTTATGCCTTCAGCATTAGTTTACCTTTCACCAGGCCCAGTTATGCCTTCAATAAGTTTGCCTTTCACCAAGCCCAGTTATGCCTTCAGCATTAGTTTACCTTTCACCAGGCCCAGTTATGCCTTCAGCATTAGTTTACCTTTCTCCAGGCCCAGTTATGCCTTCAGCATTAGTTTACCTTCCACCAAGCTCAGTTATGCCTTCAGCATTACTTTACCTTTCACCAAGCCCAGTTATGCCTTCAACATTAGTTTACCTTTCACCAGGCCCAGTTATGCCTTCAGCATTAGTTTACCTTTCACCAAGCCCAGTTATGCCTTCAGCATTAGTTTACCTTTCACCAAGCACAGTTATGCCTTCAGCATTAGTTTACCTTTCACCAAGCCCAGTTATGCCTTCAGCATTAGTTTACCTTTCACCAAGCCCAGTTATGCCTTCAGCATTAGTTTACCTTTCACCAAGGCCAGTTATGCCTTCAGCATTAGTTTACCTTTCACCAAGCCCAGTTATGCCTTCAGCATTAGTTTACCTTTCACCAAGCACAGTTATGCCTTCAGCATTAGTTTACCTTTCACCAAGCCCAGTTATGCCTTCAGCATTAGTTTACCTTTCACCAGGCCCAGTTATGCCTTCAATTAGTTTACCTTTCACCAAGCCCAGTTATGCCTTCAGCATTAGTTTACCTTTCATGAGGCCCAGTTATGCCTTCAATTAGTTTACCTTTCACCAGGCCCAGTTATGCCTTCAGCATTAGTTTACCTTTCACCAAGCCCAGTTATGCCTTCAGCATTAGTTTACCTTTCACCAAGCCCAGTTATGCCTTCAATTAGTTTACCTTTCACCAAGCCCAGTTATGTCTTCAATTAGTTTACCTTTCACCAAGCCCAGTTATGCCTTCAGCATTAGTTTACCTTTCACCAAGCCCAGTTATGCCTTCAGCATTAGTTTACCTTTCTCCAGGCCCAGTTATGCCTTCAATTAGTTTACCTTTCACCAAGCCCAGTTACACCTTCAGCATTAGTTTACCTTTCACCAAGCCCAGTTATGCCTTCAATTAGTTTACCTTTCACCAAGCCCAGTTATGCCTTCAATTAGTTTACCTTTCACCAAGCCCAGTTATGCCTTCAGCATTAGTTTACCTTTCACCAAGCCCAGTTATGCCTTCAATTAGTTTACCTTTCACCAAGCCCCGTTATGCTTTCAGCAATAGTTTACCTTTCGCCAACCCCAGTTATGCCTTCAGCAATAGTTTACCTTTCACCAAGCCCAGTTATGCCTTCAATTAGTTTACCTTTCACCAAGCCCAGTTATGCCTTCAATTAGTTTACCTTTCACCAAGCCCAGTTATGCCTTCAGCATTAGTTTACCTTTCACCAAGCCCAGTTATGCCTTCAATTAGTTTACCTTTCACCAAGCCCAGTTATGCCTTCAATTAGTTTACCTTTCACCAGGCCCAGTTATGCCTTCAATTAGTTTACCTTTCACCAAGCCCAGTTATGCCTTCAATTAGTTTACCTTTCACCAAGCCCAGTTATGCCTTCAGCAATAGTTTACCTTTCACCAAGCCCATTTATGCCTTCAGCATTAGTTTACCTTTCACCAAGCCCAGTTATGCCTTCAATTAGTTTACTTCTAAACCAAGCCCAGGAATGCCTTCAATTAGTTTACCTTTCACCAAGCCCAGTTATGCCTTCAGCATTAGTTTACCTTTCACCAAGCCCAGTTATGCCTTCAGCAATAGTTTACCTTTCATGAAGCCCATTTATGCCTTCAGCATTAGTTTACCTTTCACCAAGCCCAGTTATGCCTTCAATTAGTTTACCTTTCACCAAGCCCAGTTATGCCTTCAATTAGTTTACCTTTCACCAGGCCCAGTTATGCCTTCAATTAGTTTACCTTTCACCAAGCCCAGTTATGCCTTCAGCATTAGTTTACCTTTCACCAAGCCCAGTTATGCCTTCAGCAATTGTTTACCTTTCACCAAGCCCATTTATGCCTTCAGCATTAGTTTACCTTTCACCAAGCCCAGTTATGTCTTCAGCATTAGTTTACCTTTCACCAAGTCCAGTTATGCCTTCAGCAATAGTTTACCTTTCACCTAGCCCATTTATGCCTTCAGCATTAGTTTACCTTTCACCAAGCCCATTTATGCCTTCAGCATTAGTTTACCTTTCACCAAGCCCAGTTATGCCTTCAGCATTAGTTTACCTTTCACCAAGCCCAGTTATGCCTTCAGCAATAGTTTACCTTTCACCAAGCCCATTTATGCCTTCAGCATTAGTTTACCTTTCACCAGGCCCAGTTAAGCCTTCAGCATTAGTTTACCTTTCACCAAGCCCAGTTATGCCTTCAGCATTAGTTTACCTTTCACCAGGCCCAGTTATGCCTTCAGCATTAGTTTACCTTTCACCAAGTCCAGTTGTGCCTTCAGCATTAGTTTACCTTTCACCAAGGCCATTTATGCCTTCAGCATTAGTTTACCTTTCACCAGGCCCAGTTAAGCCTTCAGCATTAGTTTACCTTTCACCAAGTCCAGTTATGCCTTCAGCATTAGTTTACCTTTCACCAAGTCCAGTTATGCCTTCAGCATTAGTTTACCTTTCACCAAGCCTAGTTATGCCTTCAGCATTAGTTTACCTTTCACCAAGCCTAGTTATGCCTTCAGCATTAGTTTACCTTTCACCAAGCCCAGTTAAGCCTTCAGCATTAGTTTACCTTTCACCAAGCCTAGTTATGCCTTCAGCATTAGTTTACCTTTCACCAAGACCAGTTATGCCTTCAGCATTAGTTTACCTTTCACCAAGCCCAGTTATGCCTTCAGCATTAGTTTACCTTTCACCAAGCCCAGTTAAGCCTTCAGCATTAGTTTACCTTTCACCAAGTCCAGTTATGCCTTCAGCATTAGTTTACCTTTCACCAAGTCCAGTTATGCCTTCAGCATTAGTTTACCTTTCACCAAGTCCAGTTATGCCTTCAGCATTAGTTTACCTTTCACCAAGGCTAGTTATGCCTTCAGCATTAGTTTACCTTTCACCAAGCCTAGTTATGCCTTCAGCATTAGTTTACCTTTCACCAAGCCCAGTTAAGCCTTCAGCATTAGTTTACCTTTCACCAAGCCCAATTATGCCTTCAGCATTAGTTTACCTTTCACCAAGCCCAGTTATGCCTTCAGCATTAGTTTACCTTTCACGAGGCCCAGTTATGCCTTCAATTAGTTTACCTTTCACCAAGCCCAGTTATGCCTTCAGCATTAGTTTACCTTTCACCAAGCCCAGTTATGCCTTCAATTAGTTTACCTTTCACCAAGCCCAGTTATGCCTTCAGCATTAGTTTACCTTTCACCAAGCCCAATTATGCCTTCAGCATTAGTATACCTTTCACCAAGCCCAGTTATGCCTTCAGCATTAGTTTACCTTTCACCAAGCCCAGTTATGCCTTCAGCATTAGTTTACCTTTCACCAAGCCCAGTTATGCCTTCAGCATTAGTTTACCTTTCACCAAGCCCAGTTATGCCTTCAGCATTAGTTTACCTTTCACCAAGCCCAGTTATGCCTTCAGCATTAGTTTACCTTTCACCAAGCTCAGGTATGCCTTCAGCATTAGTTTACCTTTCACCAGGCCCAGTTATGCCTTCAATTAGTTTACCTTTCTCCCGGCCCAGTTATGCCTTCAGCATTAGTTTACCTTTCACCAGGCCCAGTTATGCCTTCAGCATTAGTTTACCTTTCACCAAGCCCAGTTATGCCTTCAGCATTAGTTTACCTTTCACCAGGCCCAGTTATGCCTTCAATTAGTTTACCTTTCACCAAGCCCAGTTTTGCCTTCAGCATTAGTTTACCTTTCACCAGGCCCAGTTATGCCTTCAGCATTAGTTTACCTTTCACCAGGCCCAGTTATGCCTTCAATTAGTTTATCTTTCTCCAGGCCCAGTTATGCCTTCAGCATTAGTTTACCTTTCACCAAGCTCAGTTATGCCTTCAGCATTAGTTTACCTTTCACCAAGCCCAGTTATGCCTTCAGCATTAGTTTACCTTCCACCAGGCCCAGTTATGCCTTCAGCATTAGTTTACCTTTCACCAAGCCCAGTTATGCCTTCAGCATTAGTTTACCTTTCACCAAGCACAGTTATGCCTTCAGCATTAGTTTACCTTTCACCAAGCCCAGTTATGCCTTCAGCATTAGTTTACCATTCACCAAGCCCAGTTATGCCTTCAGCATTAGTTTACCTTTCACCAAGCCCAGTTATGCCTTCAGCATTAGTTTACCTTTCACCAAGCCCAGTTATGCCTTCAGCATTAGTTTACCTTTCACCAAGCACAGTTATGCCTTCAGCATTAGTTTACCTTTCACCAAGCCCAGTTATGCCTTCAGCATTAGTTTACCTTTCACCAGGCCCAGTTATGCCTTCAATTAGTTTACCTTTCACCAAGCCCAGTTATGCCTTCAGCATTAGTTTACCTTTCACAAGGCCCAGTTATGCCTTCAATTAGTTTACCTTTCACCAGGCCCAGTTATGCCTTCAGCATTAGTTTACCTTTCACCAAGCCCAGTTATGCCTTCAGCATTAGTTTACCTTTCACCAAGCCCAGTTATGCCTTCAGCATTAGATTACCTTTCACCAAGCACAGTTATGCCTTCAACATTAGTTTACCTTTCACCAAGCCCAGTTATGCCTTCAGCATTAGTTTACCTTTCACCAAGCCCAGTTATGCCTTCAATTAGTTTACCTTTCACCAAGCCCAGTTATGTCTTCAATTAGTTTACCTTTCACCAAGCCCAGTTATGCCTTCAGCATTAGTTTACCTTTCACCAAGCCCAGTTATGCCTTCAGCATTAGTTTACCTTTCACCAGGCCCAGTTATGCCTTCAATTAGTTTACCTTTCACCAAGCCCAGTTATGCCTTCAGCATTAGTTTACCTTTCACCAAGCCCAGTTATGCCTTCAATTAGTTTACCTTTCACCAAGCCCAGTTATGCCTTCAATTAGTTTACCTTTCACCAAGCCCAGTTATGCCTTCAGCATTAGTTTACCTTTCACCAAGCCCAGTTATGCCTTCAATTAGTTTACCTTTCACCAAGCCCAGTTATGCCTTCAGCAATAGTTTACCTTTCGCCAAGCCCAGTTATGCCTTCAGCAATAGTTTACCTTTCACCAAGCCCAGTTATGTCTTCAATTAGTTTACCTTTCACCAAGCCCAGTTATGCCTTCAGCATTAGTTTACCTTTCACCAAGCCCAGTTATGCCTTCAATTAGTTTACCTTTCACCAAGCCCAGTTATGCCTTCAATTCGTTTACCTTTCACCAGGCCCAGTTATGCCTTCAATTAGTTTACCTTTCACCAAGCCCAGTTATGCCTTCAATTAGTTTACCTTTCACCAAGCCCAGTTATGCCTTCAGCAATAGTTTACCTTTCACCAAGCCCAGTTATGCCTTCAGCATTAGTTTACCTTTCACCAAGCACAGTTATGCCTTCAGCATTAGTTTACCTTTCACCAAGCCCAGTTATGCCTTCAGCATTAGTTTACCTTTCACCAAGCCCAGTTATGCCTTCAGCATTAGTTTACCTTTCACCAAGGCCAGTTATGCCTTCAGCATTAGTTTACCTTTCACCAAGCCCAGTTATGCCTTCAGCATTAGTTTACCTTTCACCAAGCACAGTTATGCCTTCAGCATTAGTTTACCTTTCACCAAGCCCAGTTATGCCTTCAGCATTAGTTTACCTTTCACCAGGCCCAGTTATGCCTTCAATTAGTTTACCTTTCACCAAGCCCAGTTATGCCTTCAGCATTAGTTTACCTTTCATGAGGCCCAGTTATGCCTTCAATTAGTTTACCTTTCACCAGGCCCAGTTATGCCTTCAGCATTAGTTTACCTTTCACCAAGCCCAGTTATGCCTTCAGCATTAGTTTACCTTTCACCAAGCCCATTTATGCCTTCAATTAGTTTACCTTTCACCAAGCCCAGTTATGTCTTCAATTAGTTTACCTTTCACCAAGCCCAGTTATGCCTTCAGCATTAGTTTACCTTTCACCAAGCCCAGTTATGCCTTCAGCATTAGTTTACCTTTCTCCAGGCCCAGTTATGCCTTCAATTAGTTTACCTTTCACCAAGCCCAGTTACACCTTCAGCATTAGTTTACCTTTCACCAAGCCCAGTTATGCCTTCAATTAGTTTACCTTTCACCAAGCCCAGTTATGCCTTCAATTAGTTTACCTTTCACCAAGCCCAGTTATGCCTTCAGCATTAGTTTACCTTTCACCAAGCCCAGTTATGCCTTCAATTAGTTTACCTTTCACCAAGCCCCGTTATGCCTTCAGCAATAGTTTACCTTTCGCCAAGCCCAGTTATGCCTTCAGCAATAGTTTACCTTTCACCAAGCCCAGTTATGCCTTCAATTAGTTTACCTTTCACCAAGCCCAGTTATGCCTTCAATTAGTTTACCTTTCACCAAGCCCAGTTATGCCTTCAGCATTAGATTACCTTTCACCAAGCCCAGTTATGCCTTCAATTAGTTTACCTTTCACCAAGCCCAGTTATGCCTTCAATTAGTTTACCTTTCACCAGGCCCAGTTATGCCTTCAATTAGTTTACCTTTCACCAAGCCCAGTTATGCCTTCAATTAGTTTACCTTTCACCAAGCCCAGTTATGCCTTCAGCAATAGTTTACCTTTCACCAAGCCCATTTATGCCTTCAGCATTAGTTTACCTTTCACCAAGCCCAGTTATGCCTTCAATTAGTTTACCTTTAACCAAGCCCAGTTATGCCTTCAATTAGTTTACCTTTCACCAAGCCCAGTTATGCCTTCAGCATTAGTTTACCTTTCACCAAGCCCAGTTATGCTTTCAGCAATAGTTTACCTTTCATGAAGCCCATTTATGCCTTCAGCATTAGTTTACCTTTCACCAAGCCCAGTTATGCCTTCAATTAGTTTACCTTTCACCAAGCCCAGTTATGCCTTCAATTAGTTTACCTTTCACCAAGCCCAGTTATGCCTTCAGCATTAGTTTACCTTTCACCAAGCCCAGTTATGCCTTCAGCAATAGTTTACCTTTCATGAAGCCCATTTATGCCTTCAGCATTAGTTTACCTTTCACCAAGCCCAGTTATGCCTTCAATTAGTTTACCTTTCACCAAGCCCAGTTATGCCTTCAATTAGTTTACCTTTCACCAGGCCCAGTTATGCCTTCAATTAGTTTACCTTTCACCAAGCCCAGTTATGCCTTCAATTAGTTTACCTTTCACCAGGCCCAGTTATGCCTTCAATTAGTTTACCTTTCACCAAGCCCAGTTATGCCTTCAGCAATTGTTTACCTTTCACCAAGCCCATTTATGCCTTCAGCATTAGTTTACCTTTCACCAAGCCCAGTTATGTCTTCAGCATTAGTTTACCTTTCACCAAGTCCAGTTATGCCTTCAGCAATAGTTTACCTTTCACCTAGCCCATTTATGCCTTCAGCATTAGTTTACCTTTCACCAAGCCCATTTATGCCTTCAGCATTAGTTTACCTTTCACCAAGCCCAGTTATGCCTTCAGCATTAGTTTACCTTTCACCAAGCCCAGTTATGCCTTCAGCAATAGTTTACCTTTCACCAAGCCCATTTATGCCTTCAGCATTAGTTTACCTTTCACCAGGCCCAGTTAAGCCTTCAGCATTAGTTTACCTTTCACCAAGCCCAGTTATGCCTTCAGCATTAGTTTACCTTTCACCAGGCCCAGTTATGCCTTCAGCATTAGTTTACCTTTCACCAAGTCCAGTTGTGCCTTCAGCATTAGTTTACCTTTCACCAAGGCCATTTATGCCTTCAGCATTAGTTTACCTTTCACCAGGCCCAGTTAAGCCTTCAGCATTAGTTTACCTTTCACCAAGTCCAGTTATGCCTTCAGCATTAGTTTACCTTTCACCAAGTCCAGTTATGCCTTCAGCATTAGTTTACCTTTCACCAAGCCTAGTTATGCCTTCAGCATTAGTTTACCTTTCACCAAGCCTAGTTATGCCTTCAGCATTAGTTTACCTTTCACCAAGCCCAGTTATGCTTTCAGCATTAGTTTACCTTTCACCAAGCCCAGTTATGCCTTCAGCATTAGTTTACCTTTCACCAAGCACAGTTATGCCTTCAGCATTAGTTTACCTTCCACCAGGCCCAGTTATGCCTTCAGCATTAGTTTACCTTTCACCAAGCCCAGTTATGCCTTCAGCATTAGTTTACCTTTCACCAAGCACAGTTATGCCTTCAGCATTAGTTTACCTTTCACCAAGCCCAGTTATGCCTTCAGCATTAGTTTACCATTCACCAAGCCCAGTTATGCCTTCAGCATTAGTTTACCTTTCACCAAGCCCAGTTATGCCTTCAGCATTAGTTTACCTTTCACCAAGCCCAGTTATGCCTTCAGCATTAGTTTACCTTTCACCAAGCACAGTTATGCCTTCAGCATTAGTTTACCTTTCACCAAGCCCAGTTATGCCTTCAGCATTAGTTTACCTTTCACCAGGCCCAGTTATGCCTTCAATTAGTTTACCTTTCACCAAGCCCAGTTATGCCTTCAGCATTAGTTTACCTTTCACAAGGCCCAGTTATGCCTTCAATTAGTTTACCTTTCACCAGGCCCAGTTATGCCTTCAGCATTAGTTTACCTTTCACCAAGCACAGTTATGCCTTCAGCATTAGATTACCTTTCACCAAGCACAGTTATGCCTTCAACATTAGTTTACCTTTCACCAAGCCCAGTTATGCCTTCAGCATTAGTTTACCTTTCACCAAGCCCAGTTATGCCTTCAATTAGTTTACCTTTCACCAAGCCCAGTTATGTCTTCAATTAGTTTACCTTTCACCAAGCCCAGTTATGCCTTCAGCATTAGTTTACCTTTCACCAAGCCCAGTTATGCCTTCAGCATTAGTTTACCTTTCACCAGGCCCAGTTATGCCTTCAATTAGTTTACCTTTCACCAAGCCCAGTTATGCCTTCAGCATTAGTTTACCTTTCACCAAGCCCAGTTATGCCTTCAATTAGTTTACCTTTCACCAAGCCCAGTTATGCCTTCAATTAGTTTACCTTTCACCAAGCCCAGTTATGCCTTCAGCATTAGTTTACCTTTCACCAAGCCCAGTTATGCCTTCAATTAGTTTACCTTTCACCAAGCCCAGTTATGCCTTCAGCAATAGTTTACCTTTCGCCAAGCCCAGTTATGCCTTCAGCAATAGTTTACCTTTCACCAAGCCCAGTTATGTCTTCAATTAGTTTACCTTTCACCAAGCCCAGTTATGCCTTCAGCATTAGTTTACCTTTCACCAAGCCCAGTTATGCCTTCAATTAGTTTACCTTTCACCAAGCCCAGTTATGCCTTCAATTCGTTTACCTTTCACCAGGCCCAGTTATGCCTTCAATTAGTTTACCTTTCACCAAGCCCAGTTATGCCTTCAATTAGTTTACCTTTCACCAAGCCCAGTTATGCCTTCAGCAATAGTTTACCTTTCACCAAGCCCAGTTATGCCTTCAGCATTAGTTTACCTTTCACCAAGCACAGTTATGCCTTCAGCATTAGTTTACCTTTCACCAAGCCCAGTTATGCCTTCAGCATTAGTTTACCTTTCACCAAGCCCAGTTATGCCTTCAGCATTAGTTTACCTTTCACCAAGGCCAGTTATGCCTTCAGCATTAGTTTACCTTTCACCAAGCCCAGTTATGCCTTCAGCATTAGTTTACCTTTCACCAAGCACAGTTATGCCTTCAGCATTAGTTTACCTTTCACCAAGCCCAGTTATGCCTTCAGCATTAGTTTACCTTTCACCAGGCCCAGTTATGCCTTCAATTAGTTTACCTTTCACCAAGCCCAGTTATGCCTTCAGCATTAGTTTACCTTTCATGAGGCCCAGTTATGCCTTCAATTAGTTTACCTTTCACCAGGCCCAGTTATGCCTTCAGCATTAGTTTACCTTTCACCAAGCCCAGTTATGCCTTCAGCATTAGTTTACCTTTCACCAAGCCCAGTTATGCCTTCAATTAGTTTACCTTTCACCAAGCCCAGTTATGTCTTCAATTAGTTTACCTTTCACCAAGCCCAGTTATGCCTTCAGCATTAGTTTACCTTTCACCAAGCCCAGTTATGCCTTCAGCATTAGTTTACCTTTCTCCAGGCCCAGTTATGCCTTCAATTAGTTTACCTTTCACCAAGCCCAGTTACACCTTCAGCATTAGTTTACCTTTCACCAAGCCCAGTTATGCCTTCAATTAGTTTACCTTTCACCAAGCCCAGTTATGCCTTCAATTAGTTTACCTTTCACCAAGCCCAGTTATGCCTTCAGCATTAGTTTACCTTTCACCAAGCCCAGTTATGCCTTCAATTAGTTTACCTTTCACCAAGCCCCGTTATGCCTTCAGCAATAGTTTACCTTTCGCCAAGCCCAGTTATGCCTTCAGCAATAGTTTACCTTTCACCAAGCCCAGTTATGCCTTCAATTAGTTTACCTTTCACCAAGCCCAGTTATGCCTTCAATTAGTTTACCTTTCACCAAGCCCAGTTATGCCTTCAGCATTAGATTACCTTTCACCAAGCCCAGTTATGCCTTCAATTAGTTTACCTTTCACCAAGCCCAGTTATGCCTTCAATTAGTTTACCTTTCACCAGGCCCAGTTATGCCTTCAATTAGTTTACCTTTCACCAAGCCCAGTTATGCCTTCAATTAGTTTACCTTTCACCAAGCCCAGTTATGCCTTCAGCAATAGTTTACCTTTCACCAAGCCCATTTATGCCTTCAGCATTAGTTTACCTTTCACCAAGCCCAGTTATGCCTTCAATTAGTTTACCTTTAACCAAGCCCAGTTATGCCTTCAATTAGTTTACCTTTCACCAAGCCCAGTTATGCCTTCAGCATTAGTTTACCTTTCACCAAGCCCAGTTATGCTTTCAGCAATAGTTTACCTTTCATGAAGCCCATTTATGCCTTCAGCATTAGTTTACCTTTCACCAAGCCCAGTTATGCCTTCAATTAGTTTACCTTTCACCAAGCCCAGTTATGCCTTCAATTAGTTTACCTTTCACCAAGCCCAGTTATGCCTTCAGCATTAGTTTACCTTTCACCAAGCCCAGTTATGCCTTCAGCAATAGTTTACCTTTCATGAAGCCCATTTATGCCTTCAGCATTAGTTTACCTTTCACCAAGCCCAGTTATGCCTTCAATTAGTTTACCTTTCACCAAGCCCAGTTATGCCTTCAATTAGTTTACCTTTCACCAGGCCCAGTTATGCCTTCAATTAGTTTACCTTTCACCAAGCCCAGTTATGCCTTCAATTAGTTTACCTTTCACCAGGCCCAGTTATGCCTTCAATTAGTTTACCTTTCACCAAGCCCAGTTATGCCTTCAGCAATTGTTTACCTTTCACCAAGCCCATTTATGCCTTCAGCATTAGTTTACCTTTCACCAAGCCCAGTTATGTCTTCAGCATTAGTTTACCTTTCACCAAGTCCAGTTATGCCTTCAGCAATAGTTTACCTTTCACCTAGCCCATTTATGCCTTCAGCATTAGTTTACCTTTCACCAAGCCCATTTATGCCTTCAGCATTAGTTTACCTTTCACCAAGCCCAGTTATGCCTTCAGCATTAGTTTACCTTTCACCAAGCCCAGTTATGCCTTCAGCAATAGTTTACCTTTCACCAAGCCCATTTATGCCTTCAGCATTAGTTTACCTTTCACCAGGCCCAGTTAAGCCTTCAGCATTAGTTTACCTTTCACCAAGCCCAGTTATGCCTTCAGCATTAGTTTACCTTTCACCAGGCCCAGTTATGCCTTCAGCATTAGTTTACCTTTCACCAAGTCCAGTTGTGCCTTCAGCATTAGTTTACCTTTCACCAAGGCCATTTATGCCTTCAGCATTAGTTTACCTTTCACCAGGCCCAGTTAAGCCTTCAGCATTAGTTTACCTTTCACCAAGTCCAGTTATGCCTTCAGCATTAGTTTACCTTTCACCAAGCCCAGTTATGCCTTCAGCATTAGTTTACCTTTCACCAAGCCCAGTTATGCCTTCAGCATTAGTTTACCTTTCTCCAGGCCCAGTTATGCCTTCAATTAGTTTACCTTTCACCAAGCCCAGTTACACCTTCAGCATTAGTTTACCTTTCACCAAGCCCAGTTATGCCTTCAATTAGTTTACCTTTCACCAAGCCCAGTTATGCCTTCAATTAGTTTACCTTTCACCAAGCCCAGTTATGCCTTCAGCATTAGTTTACCTTTCACCAAGCCCAGTTATGCCTTCAATTAGTTTACCTTTCACCAAGCCCCGTTATGCCTTCAGCAATAGTTTACCTTTCGCCAAGCCCAGTTATGCCTTCAGCAATAGTTTACCTTTCACCAAGCCCAGTTATGCCTTCAATTAGTTTACCTTTCACCAAGCCCAGTTATGCCTTCAATTAGTTTACCTTTCACCAAGCCCAGTTATGCCTTCAGCATTAGATTACCTTTCACCAAGCCCAGTTATGCCTTCAATTAGTTTACCTTTCACCAAGCCCAGTTATGCCTTCAATTAGTTTACCTTTCACCAGGCCCAGTTATGCCTTCAATTAGTTTACCTTTCACCAAGCCCAGTTATGCCTTCAATTAGTTTACCTTTCACCAAGCCCAGTTATGCCTTCAGCAATAGTTTACCTTTCACCAAGCCCATTTATGCCTTCAGCATTAGTTTACCTTTCACCAAGCCCAGTTATGCCTTCAATTAGTTTACCTTTAACCAAGCCCAGTTATGCCTTCAATTAGTTTACCTTTCACCAAGCCCAGTTATGCCTTCAGCATTAGTTTACCTTTCACCAAGCCCAGTTATGCTTTCAGCAATAGTTTACCTTTCATGAAGCCCATTTATGCCTTCAGCATTAGTTTACCTTTCACCAAGCCCAGTTATGCCTTCAATTAGTTTACCTTTCACCAAGCCCAGTTATGCCTTCAATTAGTTTACCTTTCACCAAGCCCAGTTATGCCTTCAGCATTAGTTTACCTTTCACCAAGCCCAGTTATGCCTTCAGCAATAGTTTACCTTTCATGAAGCCCATTTATGCCTTCAGCATTAGTTTACCTTTCACCAAGCCCAGTTATGCCTTCAATTAGTTTACCTTTCACCAAGCCCAGTTATGCCTTCAATTAGTTTACCTTTCACCAGGCCCAGTTATGCCTTCAATTAGTTTACCTTTCACCAAGCCCAGTTATGCCTTCAATTAGTTTACCTTTCACCAGGCCCAGTTATGCCTTCAATTAGTTTACCTTTCACCAAGCCCAGTTATGCCTTCAGCAATTGTTTACCTTTCACCAAGCCCATTTATGCCTTCAGCATTAGTTTACCTTTCACCAAGCCCAGTTATGTCTTCAGCATTAGTTTACCTTTCACCAAGTCCAGTTATGCCTTCAGCAATAGTTTACCTTTCACCTAGCCCATTTATGCCTTCAGCATTAGTTTACCTTTCACCAAGCCCATTTATGCCTTCAGCATTAGTTTACCTTTCACCAAGCCCAGTTATGCCTTCAGCATTAGTTTACCTTTCACCAAGCCCAGTTATGCCTTCAGCAATAGTTTACCTTTCACCAAGCCCATTTATGCCTTCAGCATTAGTTTACCTTTCACCAGGCCCAGTTAAGCCTTCAGCATTAGTTTACCTTTCACCAAGCCCAGTTATGCCTTCAGCATTAGTTTACCTTTCACCAGGCCCAGTTATGCCTTCAGCATTAGTTTACCTTTCACCAAGTCCAGTTGTGCCTTCAGCATTAGTTTACCTTTCACCAAGGCCATTTATGCCTTCAGCATTAGTTTACCTTTCACCAGGCCCAGTTAAGCCTTCAGCATTAGTTTACCTTTCACCAAGTCCAGTTATGCCTTCAGCATTAGTTTACCTTTCACCAAGTCCAGTTATGCCTTCAGCATTAGTTTACCTTTCACCAAGCCTAGTTATGCCTTCAGCATTAGTTTACCTTTCACCAAGCCTAGTTATGCCTTCAGCATTAGTTTACCTTTCACCAAGCCCAGTTATGCTTTCAGCATTAGTTTACCTTTCACCAAGCCCAGTTATGCCTTCAGCATTAGTTTACCTTTCACCAAGCACAGTTATGCCTTCAGCATTAGTTTACCTTCCACCAGGCCCAGTTATGCCTTCAGCATTAGTTTACCTTTCACCAAGCCCAGTTATGCCTTCAGCATTAGTTTACCTTTCACCAAGCACAGTTATGCCTTCAGCATTAGTTTACCTTTCACCAAGCCCAGTTATGCCTTCAGCATTAGTTTACCATTCACCAAGCCCAGTTATGCCTTCAGCATTAGTTTACCTTTCACCAAGCCCAGTTATGCCTTCAGCATTAGTTTACCTTTCACCAAGCCCAGTTATGCCTTCAGCATTAGTTTACCTTTCACCAAGCACAGTTATGCCTTCAGCATTAGTTTACCTTTCACCAAGCCCAGTTATGCCTTCAGCATTAGTTTACCTTTCACCAGGCCCAGTTATGCCTTCAATTAGTTTACCTTTCACCAAGCCCAGTTATGCCTTCAGCATTAGTTTACCTTTCACAAGGCCCAGTTATGCCTTCAATTAGTTTACCTTTCACCAGGCCCAGTTATGCCTTCAGCATTAGTTTACCTTTCACCAAGCACAGTTATGCCTTCAGCATTAGATTACCTTTCACCAAGCACAGTTATGCCTTCAACATTAGTTTACCTTTCACCAAGCCCAGTTATGCCTTCAGCATTAGTTTACCTTTCACCAAGCCCAGTTATGCCTTCAATTAGTTTACCTTTCACCAAGCCCAGTTATGTCTTCAATTAGTTTACCTTTCACCAAGCCCAGTTATGCCTTCAGCATTAGTTTACCTTTCACCAAGCCCAGTTATGCCTTCAGCATTAGTTTACCTTTCACCAGGCCCAGTTATGCCTTCAATTAGTTTACCTTTCACCAAGCCCAGTTATGCCTTCAGCATTAGTTTACCTTTCACCAAGCCCAGTTATGCCTTCAATTAGTTTACCTTTCACCAAGCCCAGTTATGCCTTCAATTAGTTTACCTTTCACCAAGCCCAGTTATGCCTTCAGCATTAGTTTACCTTTCACCAAGCCCAGTTATGCCTTCAATTAGTTTACCTTTCACCAAGCCCAGTTATGCCTTCAGCAATAGTTTACCTTTCGCCAAGCCCAGTTATGCCTTCAGCAATAGTTTACCTTTCACCAAGCCCAGTTATGTCTTCAATTAGTTTACCTTTCACCAAGCCCAGTTATGCCTTCAGCATTAGTTTACCTTTCACCAAGCCCAGTTATGCCTTCAATTAGTTTACCTTTCACCAAGCCCAGTTATGCCTTCAATTCGTTTACCTTTCACCAGGCCCAGTTATGCCTTCAATTAGTTTACCTTTCACCAAGCCCAGTTATGCCTTCAATTAGTTTACCTTTCACCAAGCCCAGTTATGCCTTCAGCAATAGTTTACCTTTCACCAAGCCCAGTTATGCCTTCAGCATTAGTTTACCTTTCACCAAGCACAGTTATGCCTTCAGCATTAGTTTACCTTTCACCAAGCCCAGTTATGCCTTCAGCATTAGTTTACCTTTCACCAAGCCCAGTTATGCCTTCAGCATTAGTTTACCTTTCACCAAGGCCAGTTATGCCTTCAGCATTAGTTTACCTTTCACCAAGCCCAGTTATGCCTTCAGCATTAGTTTACCTTTCACCAAGCACAGTTATGCCTTCAGCATTAGTTTACCTTTCACCAAGCCCAGTTATGCCTTCAGCATTAGTTTACCTTTCACCAGGCCCAGTTATGCCTTCAATTAGTTTACCTTTCACCAAGCCCAGTTATGCCTTCAGCATTAGTTTACCTTTCATGAGGCCCAGTTATGCCTTCAATTAGTTTACCTTTCACCAGGCCCAGTTATGCCTTCAGCATTAGTTTACCTTTCACCAAGCCCAGTTATGCCTTCAGCATTAGTTTACCTTTCACCAAGCCCAGTTATGCCTTCAATTAGTTTACCTTTCACCAAGCCCAGTTATGTCTTCAATTAGTTTACCTTTCACCAAGCCCAGTTATGCCTTCAGCATTAGTTTACCTTTCACCAAGCCCAGTTATGCCTTCAGCATTAGTTTACCTTTCTCCAGGCCCAGTTATGCCTTCAATTAGTTTACCTTTCACCAAGCCCAGTTACACCTTCAGCATTAGTTTACCTTTCACCAAGCCCAGTTATGCCTTCAATTAGTTTACCTTTCACCAAGCCCAGTTATGCCTTCAATTAGTTTACCTTTCACCAAGCCCAGTTATGCCTTCAGCATTAGTTTACCTTTCACCAAGCCCAGTTATGCCTTCAATTAGTTTACCTTTCACCAAGCCCCGTTATGCCTTCAGCAATAGTTTACCTTTCGCCAAGCCCAGTTATGCCTTCAGCAATAGTTTACCTTTCACCAAGCCCAGTTATGCCTTCAATTAGTTTACCTTTCACCAAGCCCAGTTATGCCTTCAATTAGTTTACCTTTCACCAAGCCCAGTTATGCCTTCAGCATTAGATTACCTTTCACCAAGCCCAGTTATGCCTTCAATTAGTTTACCTTTCACCAAGCCCAGTTATGCCTTCAATTAGTTTACCTTTCACCAGGCCCAGTTATGCCTTCAATTAGTTTACCTTTCACCAAGCCCAGTTATGCCTTCAATTAGTTTACCTTTCACCAAGCCCAGTTATGCCTTCAGCAATAGTTTACCTTTCACCAAGCCCATTTATGCCTTCAGCATTAGTTTACCTTTCACCAAGCCCAGTTATGCCTTCAATTAGTTTACCTTTAACCAAGCCCAGTTATGCCTTCAATTAGTTTACCTTTCACCAAGCCCAGTTATGCCTTCAGCATTAGTTTACCTTTCACCAAGCCCAGTTATGCTTTCAGCAATAGTTTACCTTTCATGAAGCCCATTTATGCCTTCAGCATTAGTTTACCTTTCACCAAGCCCAGTTATGCCTTCAATTAGTTTACCTTTCACCAAGCCCAGTTATGCCTTCAATTAGTTTACCTTTCACCAAGCCCAGTTATGCCTTCAGCATTAGTTTACCTTTCACCAAGCCCAGTTATGCCTTCAGCAATAGTTTACCTTTCATGAAGCCCATTTATGCCTTCAGCATTAGTTTACCTTTCACCAAGCCCAGTTATGCCTTCAATTAGTTTACCTTTCACCAAGCCCAGTTATGCCTTCAATTAGTTTACCTTTCACCAGGCCCAGTTATGCCTTCAATTAGTTTACCTTTCACCAAGCCCAGTTATGCCTTCAATTAGTTTACCTTTCACCAGGCCCAGTTATGCCTTCAATTAGTTTACCTTTCACCAAGCCCAGTTATGCCTTCAGCAATTGTTTACCTTTCACCAAGCCCATTTATGCCTTCAGCATTAGTTTACCTTTCACCAAGCCCAGTTATGTCTTCAGCATTAGTTTACCTTTCACCAAGTCCAGTTATGCCTTCAGCAATAGTTTACCTTTCACCTAGCCCATTTATGCCTTCAGCATTAGTTTACCTTTCACCAAGCCCATTTATGCCTTCAGCATTAGTTTACCTTTCACCAAGCCCAGTTATGCCTTCAGCATTAGTTTACCTTTCACCAAGCCCAGTTATGCCTTCAGCAATAGTTTACCTTTCACCAAGCCCATTTATGCCTTCAGCATTAGTTTACCTTTCACCAGGCCCAGTTAAGCCTTCAGCATTAGTTTACCTTTCACCAAGCCCAGTTATGCCTTCAGCATTAGTTTACCTTTCACCAGGCCCAGTTATGCCTTCAGCATTAGTTTACCTTTCACCAAGTCCAGTTGTGCCTTCAGCATTAGTTTACCTTTCACCAAGGCCATTTATGCCTTCAGCATTAGTTTACCTTTCACCAGGCCCAGTTAAGCCTTCAGCATTAGTTTACCTTTCACCAAGTCCAGTTATGCCTTCAGCATTAGTTTACCTTTCACCAAGTCCAGTTATGCCTTCAGCATTAGTTTACCTTTCACCAAGCCTAGTTATGCCTTCAGCATTAGTTTACCTTTCACCAAGCCTAGTTATGCCTTCAGCATTAGTTTACCTTTCACCAAGCCCAGTTAAGCCTTCAGCATTAGTTTACCTTTCACCAAGCCTAGTTATGCCTTCAGCATTAGTTTACCTTTCACCAAGACCAGTTATGCCTTCAGCATTAGTTTACCTTTCACCAAGCCCAGTTATGCCTTCAGCATTAGTTTACCTTTCACCAAGCCCAGTTAAGCCTTCAGCATTAGTTTACCTTTCACCAAGTCCAGTTATGCCTTCAGCATTAGTTTACCTTTCACCAAGTCCAGTTATGCCTTCAGCATTAGTTTACCTTTCACCAAGTCCAGTTATGCCTTCAGCATTAGTTTACCTTTCACCAAGGCTAGTTATGCCTTCAGCATTAGTTTACCTTTCACCAAGCCTAGTTATGCCTTCAGCATTAGTTTACCTTTCACCAAGCCCAGTTAAGCCTTCAGCATTAGTTTACCTTTCACCAAGCCCAATTATGCCTTCAGCATTAGTTTACCTTTCACCAAGCCCAGTTATGCCTTCAGCATTAGTTTACCTTTCACGAGGCCCAGTTATGCCTTCAATTAGTTTACCTTTCACCAAGCCCAGTTATGCCTTCAGCATTAGTTTACCTTTCACCAAGCCCAGTTATGCCTTCAATTAGTTTACCTTTCACCAAGCCCAGTTATGCCTTCAGCATTAGTTTACCTTTCACCAAGCCCAATTATGCCTTCAGCATTAGTATACCTTTCACCAAGCCCAGTTATGCCTTCAGCATTAGTTTACCTTTCACCAAGCCCAGTTATGCCTTCAGCATTAGTTTACCTTTCACCAAGCCCAGTTATGCCTTCAGCATTAGTTTACCTTTCACCAAGCCCAGTTATGCCTTCAGCATTAGTTTACCTTTCACCAAGCCCAGTTATGCCTTCAGCATTAGTTTACCTTTCACCAGGCCCAGTTATGCCTTCAGCATTAGTTTACCTTTCACCAGGCCCAGTTATGCCTTCAATTAGTTTATCTTTCTCCAGGCCCAGTTATGCCTTCAGCATTAGTTTACCTTTCACCAAGCTCAGTTATGCCTTCAGCATTAGTTTACCTTTCACCAAGCCCAGTTATGCCTTCAGCATTAGTTTACCTTCCACCAGGCCCAGTTATGCCTTCAGCATTAGTTTACCTTTCACCAAGCCCAGTTATGCCTTCAGCATTAGTTTACCTTTCACCAAGCACAGTTATGCCTTCAGCATTAGTTTACCTTTCACCAAGCCCAGTTATGCCTTCAGCATTAGTTTACCATTCACCAAGCCCAGTTATGCCTTCAGCATTAGTTTACCTTTCACCAAGCCCAGTTATGCCTTCAGCATTAGTTTACCTTTCACCAAGCCCAGTTATGCCTTCAGCATTAGTTTACCTTTCACCAAGCACAGTTATGCCTTCAGCATTAGTTTACCTTTCACCAAGCCCAGTTATGCCTTCAGCATTAGTTTACCTTTCACCAGGCCCAGTTATGCCTTCAATTAGTTTACCTTTCACCAAGCCCAGTTATGCCTTCAGCATTAGTTTACCTTTCACAAGGCCCAGTTATGCCTTCAATTAGTTTACCTTTCACCAGGCCCAGTTATGCCTTCAGCATTAGTTTACCTTTCACCAAGCCCAGTTATGCCTTCAGCATTAGTTTACCTTTCACCAAGCCCAGTTATGCCTTCAGCATTAGTTTACCTTTCACCAAGCACAGTTATGCCTTCAACATTAGTTTACCTTTCACCAAGCCCAGTTATGCCTTCAGCATTAGTTTACCTTTCACCAAGCCCAGTTATGCCTTCAATTAGTTTACCTTTCACCAAGCCCAGTTATGTCTTCAATTAGTTTACCTTTCACCAAGCCCAGTTATGCCTTCAGCATTAGTTTACCTTTCACCAAGCCCAGTTATGCCTTCAGCATTAGTTTACCTTTCACCAAGTCCAGTTATGCCTTCAATTAGTTTACCTTTCACCAAGCCCAGTTATGCCTTCAGCATTAGTTTACCTTTCACCAAGCCTAGTTATGCCTTCAGCATTAGTTTACCTTTCTCCAAGCCTAGTTATGCCTTCAGCATTAGTTTACCTTTCACCAAGCCCAGTTATGCCTTCAGCATTAGTTTACCTTTCACGAGGCCCAGTTATGCCTTCAATTCGTTTATCTTTAACCAAGCCCAGTTATGCCTTCAGCATTAGTTTACCTTTCACCAAGCCCAGTTATGCCTTCAATTAGTTTACCTTTCACCAAGCCCAGTTATGCCTTCAGCATTAGTTTACCTTTCACCAGGCCCAATTATGCCTTCAGCATTAGTTTACCTTTCACCAAGCCCAGTTATGCCTTCAGCATTAGTTTACCTTTCACCAAGCCCAGTTATGCCTTCAATTCGTTTACCTTTCACCAGGCCCAGTTATGCCTTCAATTAGTTTACCTTTCACCAAGCCCAGTTATGCCTTCAATTAGTTTACCTTTCACCAAGCCCAGTTATGCCTTCAGCAATAGTTTACCTTTCACCAAGCCCAGTTATGCCTTCAGCATTAGTTTACCTTTCACCAAGCACAGTTATGCCTTCAGCATTAGTTTACCTTTCACCAAGCCCAGTTATGCCTTCAGCATTAGTTTACCTTTCACCAAGCCCAGTTATGCCTTCAGCATTAGTTTACCTTTCACCAAGGCCAGTGTGGAAGTGTAACTCAGTGTAACATATTGATTGGCCCTGGTAACTTATTAATTAACCTGGTAACAAAGCAGATACATTTTATGTGTATGAACAATGTAATCTCTTGAAACACCTGGTCAAGGCCCCAGGCTAGAGCACCCCCCCCCTGCTGTGATTTCCATTTACACAGCAGGAGGGGAGCGAGCTGATGCCAGGACTCGGTGCGATGCATGACCTCGGGACATTAGCGGAGAGGAGATTAAGTCCAGTTTGGCGATATAAGCGGGAGCTGCGGCTGGAGTCGGGAGTACTTGCTGCGAGGAGTTCTGACGAACGGAACCATGGTGGAGGAACATCAGCCGAACGAAAAGGACCATGGAAAAGAGTTAATCTCAGCCATTGAATAATGCGGTATTATTTGGTAAATGGAATGAAGTGAATAACCAGTTAATAAAGTTGTGACCTTTTGTAAAACCTGTTTCCGACCATTGGCGTCTTGAGTCTCACCCTCCACTTCCGCGACAATATGGAGGCACCGCTGAAATTTCGAGTGGACGTCGCCAAGGTGAGCATGTAAGCATGACGTCTTGGGGATCTGTCCATTATGAAATATGAATTCTGAAGATGGAGGATTTGGTGTGTGGGACTTGCATTCCGTAGGTAATCCAAGGAGTGTAAAAGTATTTTTGTCACGACCGTCCAAGGAAAAAGTCACGGATGGTACACCAGATAGGGAAAATGTAGATGAAACCCCTTTTGCTCAGGTGCTGTGTAGCGCTGCACAAAGATCCATATGAGCGGGGCCTGGGTGCTGTGTAATTAGTACACAAAGAACCAATTACTAGGGTGCTGAATAAACACAAAGATCCATTTTTGGAGCTGGTTCTCCCGGTGCTGTGATTTATTCAAAGAACCAAAATCTTGTAAGAATTAAGATATGATTTGTCGACATCATAAATACTTTAATATATGTAACGATTTTGTAACGATCATCCTGCAAAAGGTCTGCTCGTTCTTTTTCCTTTGAGTCGTAAATTCCTGTTGAATTCTCATTAAAATGCGGAATTAAGTACGCTGTGTAATGATGGAGATCCTTGATGACGAATCAGGAATAGGGAATGAGCAAACAAATATCACGGATGCTGCGGCTAGAGCAGTGGAAGCGATTTTTGAATTGTTCAATGATTATTCGATATTGTTATGACTTTTTGTAAATAGGTATACTAAGTGGCCATGAGGTAGCCTGTTGCTATGTACAGTTTTATTCTATTGTTGATTATACCACATAGCTGTGGTGATAAAGGAAATGTTCGTTTAAATAGATGATTATGATAGGACCATGACTATAAAATCATGATGATTATTATGAATGATATCATAGGGTTCAAATGCAGAATGATTGCATGAACTTGGGAAAGAACTTTCAAGCCCTATGGGATAAATTGGGTATTACAAGCGATGGAGTTTCAAAAATTAGCATGATTGAAGGAATTTGACAGTCCCATTTCAGGAGTTTTACGAAATTTATATTGCCAAGAGATTTTGGGTACTATTAAAAGGAAAATGATGAGATATTTTTCCCAAAGAACTTTAATATCTGGCATCCATTTTGGCTGTCTCACGAATGAAGGATGAGTTGCCTTTAGTGGTTGCAAAGAAAAATTTGTGGAGACCAGGCAAAATGGGAAAATATGTCAGATATGACCCTAGGACAGGACGGCGATTCATCAATTGACATGAGGTACGAATCCGAGGTGACGACCGATGAAATTCGATCTCAGTCAATGGATGGACCTGTCCTGACATCATTGGGGAAAGGGCTTATGCAAGGAGTCATTCAAAATGATTAATTTGATTTATTGATGAATATTGATGAATTAATTGAAATTGAATAATTGATTGAATTGTTAATTGATTGAATCTAATTGATTGAATTTAATTGCATAAATTGAACTGAATAAATTGAATTGAATATATTGATTGTTTGATTGATGAAAATGCGGTCTCAAGAAAGAAGCTTTGATATCTTTGCGAGATATTATCAATGTGGAGACAACCTGGGAAAATTGAGCAAGGTGGTGAGTTTATATACAGATATATATGTGCGGTTACCATTGTGTGATTTCCCCGTCAAACAGAGCGGACACCTGAGGATTCACCCACTTCATACTGACCCTCCGGCTCATCTGCAAATACTGATCTGTGAGATTGGATTGTGCAAAAGCCACAGCTGAGGGAGATTCTCTGGAAATCACCGTGCGAACAGGTGGAGAGATCCTTCCTGGAGGTACGAGTGAAGCTTTAGAGGAACCTGGAACAAGCTACAACACATCCAACGCTACTTTGATAAAAGGCAGAATGGGAAATGGAGCCTGCAAGAACACACAAGGACAACCAGAGATTCCACAAAAAGGTACTTGTACACATCATATGTACGACCGTTATGGTGCCGAAGCTATAAGGCAGGTCGAGAATTGGTATTTGTGGACAAAGGGACATGATGAGGAGTTTCCAAGAGATGGTACATTTGAGCGAAGTCGATTGGAAAGATTGGAACAAAGATTGAAAGCCAGGAAGAGACAGAATCTAACGGTAGACTGGCTTGCATTCCATCTTTGGGATGGTGAATCCAGACAACGGGAACAGCAAGAACGGATAACGGAACTAGAACTTAAAATAAAAAGGATACAGGATACAGTGGAGGAGACAAATGCACAACTGCCCTCGAAATTAGGAATGAAAGTCACAGTTGTCCCATCTGATTTCCAGTTGTCTCCCCAAAAAGGACGGTACAGATAATTTTTTCGTGTTTCAGGAGATAACGAGAGATTGCAGTGGCAACTCAGGGATGTAGAGATGCAGCCCAGCAATACAAGTGCACAGGCGCACAGATCAGACAACGACAGAAACCGGTGTTTCGAGTGTGGAAAGATGGGACATTGGAGAAGAAGATGTCCGTATGTCAACAGGAAGACAAGGTCATGGGGCAAACCAAGATCAAGGGTACCAGTGCTTACCGGTACCTCAGACAATGATTAGGCCTTCATTGCTGCAAATCCCAAATGATGATTGGCCTCAACAGATTCGATTACTGGACAAACATGAACAACTGTCAATGATTCTTGTGTCTGAAAAGTTTTCAGAGCAAGAATGATTCATTTTTCTTTTTGCTTGTTAACAAATTAATAATTAATTGATCAAATGCCAAAATTGGATCTTCTATTTTGGGCACAGCAATTTTAAATTTACAAAGTTTGGAACAATTGCGTTGCAATTGTTGGCAAACCAAGTAACAAGAGTCACATGATGATCAGGTGGGAATTTCGGACTATTGTTCCGCACGATTGATAGGTCAATGGTCGACTGACATGCAAATGGGTGTGTAGTCAAAATTTGGATAGATTATTGTGAAGGCAGAAAGGGTAATTTCAATTTGACATCATAAGGGTTTTCTAAGAATGGACTTTTGGTTTATTTGTCTATAAGCATTTTGAATTTGATTGACAAATTTTATGAAATTGAAATAAAATTGACACCCATCTGATCTGTAAATAATGGTTCCAACGCAAACAAATATGCATAATGCATGTGTGTGTGTGTTTTTGTGTATCAATCTTACAAGATTGTTGACACCGACAGTGTGCCTGTCTGGAAATGGATAGTTATATGTGGATGGGATTGGGATATGTGGATGGGATTGAATATCCAGAGAATCCGTAAAATAAAATAGAAATATAATTTGATTATGAACATTATCTCTTTTGTCAAGGGAAATGGAATATAAAAAATTTGATGTGCTGGGTTATGAGCAGCCATTAATTAATAGTAAAATTGTGAGTAATTTTGGGATTCCATTTTTGATAGAATGTATATGAGAATAACATCTATTTATGGATATGAGCTTCATAAAAGGAAATGAGGAAGTACAAAATCATCCAAATTTGGGAGAGGTCTTACACTGACTTCCCAGAATACTCTGCTCATGGATTTTATATATATAAACTTGAATTTTATCAGCATATAAATTGTGCTGTATGTATGGATGTGTTTTAGGCATAGATGATATGGGAAAAGAGTAAAGAAAATTTTGCTGGTTTGAACTATTGTGGGTTTTTCAGTTCTGGAGTTTAAACAAAGTCACTGGTTAACAGATGAGAAAGGATAGTAAATAAATTATTCTCTGCTGGGCAAATTAAGTACGATATTACTAAGACTTATGAGAGCTATTGTTCCGCCTTACAGCAGTGGAAAATTATTGGAAAAAATTAGATCCAACATAATGAATCTATAAAAGAATGTGATAGGGATAATATCCTCAATTTGTACTAATTATTTGATTGTGGGTAAAGGAATTAAGTCATCGTAGTGGATTGTTAACAGCAGCCTGAAAATGTCCTGAGAATGTGCATCCATGTAATCAGAAATCCCAGATTTGTTTTTACAAACAACATTTTGGTAGAGGTCTTGTGTGGAACACTTCCTTGGTAGATAAAAACGGTACTGCATGCTGGCAGCCACTTTTGCGGCCAGTTAGGCCAAACAAATTGAGAGGAAATTGTAGTTAAATACGTAAGTTACACATGGCTATTTGTAAAAAAAAGGAAATTTGTTGAGATGGGAAACATTTTTTCGAAGGTTTATTAAGGTGTTATAATATGACATGTGGCAAGGCAAACTATTGGATGGGAAAATTAGATCTGGCTATAGAATAAAGTTATTGACCCCTTGAAGTTAATCCTTCGAATCATTGTTTCACTGGCATTTTTGTTCAAATTGGAAATAGTTTGGTAGAGCTTTGGTTAAAACCTTTGGTTGCGGTATCTTGGAACGAATTGATAAACCATAGGAGATTGATAAGAATAGAAACAAATATGGACCCAAAATAGAAAGTTGGATTCATGCCTCTCATTGCAAGCAAGCACATGGGGCTAAGGTGGACGATCCCACAGAAAATGAGGCTGCACCTAGCAGCCCAGCAGAACATTCAGTGGTAGAAAAATGATAGTCATGATTTACAGTCATTTGAATTACATTTTAACACCCCTTGCATTGATAAACATTACATTTTCAACATGTGATATTCCTACTTGGAATAGTGACATTTATTTGCCTACATGACATACAATTACCTGCTGATATAAATACAGCATGAGTGAAAAAATGTATCACAACTACACTCATGATCAGGGGATTGAGTTCAACCCCGGGAGATAGGGGGATCAGGGTAAGACAAATAATCTGATTATGTTACATATTAAGGGATTTTCTTTATTTACCTTTTAGGAAGCTTGTTAGTTTGGTATATAATGTTAAATGTCATCGACATATAACTATGTCATAGATATGAATATATACAAGGAGTAGCAGACTTGTTTGTTGGTTTAGTAGTTATATTGGCAATTGTTTTAGTGGTGGCTTGCTTGAAAGCCTTAGTGACGGTGTGTTTGAATAAGGTAACCAACAACACGATGATAACACATGAAGTGACAAATGAGGAAAGAAATGTGGAACCAGAAAAGGAAGACTTTTATGGCGACATAAACAGTAGAATTAAGATAATGGCATAACGACAATGTTATGAGTTGTGTCAATTACAATATCAATGAACTCATATCACCACGAGTGACACACTGTTAAAAAAAAAAAAAAAAAAAAAAAAAAAAAGAGGGAAAAGAAAAAGTGGAGAGGAATTATGGTAATAATACATTATGCTTAATTTGTTGGTTTGGGAAAATTGTTGTTGGGAATTAGGTATTCCCGTTTGTGATTGTAATCATATACAATGCTATTCTTAGTTTAGTAATAAAATACATACCTGATTGAATATTATTTGTGTGACGCATATAAATGAATATAACTTTTTGTGTTAAGGAAAAACAACAAATTGTTGAATGTGAAACTGTCGGAAGATATACATGATTATGCTGATTTCATGGTAAGATGTACCCTATCTGATTCAGTGTGTGCGGAAAGCAGATTCAGATATGACTGAGCATAAGGATAAGACGAGATCACATTTTGGAGGGATTGCTAAACGGAATTGGGAAGAAGAAAGAAAGAAAATTTGTGGCTAAAAAATGAAGTTAATCGTGGCATACACCCTCTTTCTCAAAGAATGATGAAGACATTCTCCCGTGAAACTTGGAGATGAATGCTTACCTTCACCAAGGAAATTTATGTGACCATTTGCCTGGATCACACTGCAACATATGAAAGAAAGGCGATCACTTACTCTTGTTCGAAGACTTCGAACATTCACCACATCAGAAGTTGCAGGACAACGACATTTTACCTGCAACCTCTGTGAAATGCGGGGACATATGTTATTACTTCACCAACGTCCGGGGAACCAGCATGGAGCTGCAAAAAACGGCTGTGCCCTTGTCACAACAGCTGTGCACGATTCTGCTGGTTGCTCCTGGTAAGGACCATGAATGACCTGAACACCATGGTCCCAACATCAGTGTGGATGCATCCGGCATCCCTGTTCCACATCTTGCTGGCCAATCAACGTCACACCAATACTTGCTGCCCACTCACAATGAGGGAAGAGGCAAGTCGACTACAACTGGGTGAAGGCCTTGTTCAAGGAATCATTATGGTTCACAGCAAAAAAAAAGTGGCAAGAATGCTACATGGAGAGAAGGGTCAGTCTATGACTCCGCAGTGTTACCACAACAGCGAAATCCTACACGAAGTAGTGCAGGAGCTATGAAGACATTAGGAGAAAATGTTTCATACCTGGATTCAAACACAAGTGATCAGCCCTTCCTTTCAAACAAAGTTAACATTTGTGTGGAGGCAAACGTTTTTGCCAGATGGTGCAGATGCTTTACAAAACTTGAAAATGAAGTGAAATTGTTGTATCTTGGTGATGGTGAAGTGTTGTTTTGAAAATATATTTGTGATGCAAATGCAATAGATTGAACAATATGGAAGGAGTCAATGACCAACAAAATGTTTTGTGATTCTTGCAGGATGACGGTGTATGCCTAAGGGAATTTGATTACCAAAGTGATTGATTATTTACTTATACTTGTAATGATGTTTACAAAGTGATTGATTATTTACTTATACTTGTAATGATGTTTACTAGTAGTGATTGATTGTTTACTTATATTGATGTTTAGATTAATGGTTAATATAAACAAAAACAAAAAGATGAGGGAATTGTGGAAGTGTAACTCAGTGTAACATATTGATTGGCCCTGGTAACTTATTAATTAACCTGGTAACAAAGCAGATACATTTTATGTGTATGAACAATGTAATCTCTTGAAACACCTGGTCAAGGCCCCAGGCTAGAGCACCCCCCCCCCCCCTGCTGTGATTTCCATTTACACAGCAGGAGGGGAGCGAGCTGATGCCAGGACTCGGTGCGATGCATGACCTCGGGACATTAGCGGAGAGGAGATTAAGTCCAGTTTGGCGATATAAGCGGGAGCTGCGGCTGGAGTCGGGAGTACTTGCTGCGAGGAGCTCTGACGAACGGGACCATGGCGGAGGAACATCAGCCGAACGAAAAGGACCATGGAAAAGAGTTAATCTCAGCCATTGAATAATGCGGTATTATTTGGTAAATGGAATGAAGTGAATAACCAGTTAATAAAGTTGTGACCTTTTGTAAAACCTGTTTCCGACCATTGGCGTCTTGAGTCTCACCCTCCACTTCCGCGACACCAGTTATGCCTTCAGCATTAGTTTACCTTTCACCAAGCCCAGTTATGCCTTCAGCATTAGTTTACCTTTCACCAAGCACAGTTATGCCTTCAGCATTAGTTTACCTTTCACCAAGCCCAGTTATGCCTTCAGCATTAGTTTACCTTTCACCAGGCCCAGTTATGCCTTCAATTAGTTTACCTTTCACCAAGCCCAGTTATGCCTTCAGCATTAGTTTACCTTTCATGAGGCCCAGTTATGCCTTCAATTAGTTTACCTTTCACCAGGCCCAGTTATGCCTTCAGCATTAGTTTACCTTTCACCAAGCCCAGTTATGCCTTCAGCATTAGTTTACCTTTCACCAAGCCCAGTTATGCCTTCAATTAGTTTACCTTTCACCAAGCCCAGTTATGTCTTCAATTAGTTTACCTTTCACCAAGCCCAGTTATGCCTTCAGCATTAGTTTACCTTTCACCAAGCCCAGTTATGCCTTCAGCATTAGTTTACCTTTCTCCAGGCCCAGTTATGCCTTCAATTAGTTTACCTTTCACCAAGCCCAGTTACACCTTCAGCATTAGTTTACCTTTCACCAAGCCCAGTTATGCCTTCAATTAGTTTACCTTTCACCAAGCCCAGTTATGCCTTCAATTAGTTTACCTTTCACCAAGCCCAGTTATGCCTTCAGCATTAGTTTACCTTTCACCAAGCCCAGTTATGCCTTCAATTAGTTTACCTTTCACCAAGCCCCGTTATGCCTTCAGCAATAGTTTACCTTTCGCCAAGCCCAGTTATGCCTTCAGCAATAGTTTACCTTTCACCAAGCCCAGTTATGCCTTCAATTAGTTTACCTTTCACCAAGCCCAGTTATGCCTTCAATTAGTTTACCTTTCACCAAGCCCAGTTATGCCTTCAGCATTAGATTACCTTTCACCAAGCCCAGTTATGCCTTCAATTAGTTTACCTTTCACCAAGCCCAGTTATGCCTTCAATTAGTTTACCTTTCACCAGGCCCAGTTATGCCTTCAATTAGTTTACCTTTCACCAAGCCCAGTTATGCCTTCAATTAGTTTACCTTTCACCAAGCCCAGTTATGCCTTCAGCAATAGTTTACCTTTCACCAGGCCCAGTTAAGCCTTCAGCATTAGTTTACCTTTCACCAAGTCCAGTTATGCCTTCAGCATTAGTTTACCTTTCACCAAGTCCAGTTATGCCTTCAGCATTAGTTTACCTTTCACCAAGCCTAGTTATGCCTTCAGCATTAGTTTACCTTTCACGAGGCCCAGTTATGCCTTCAATTAGTTTACCTTTCACCAAGCCCAGTTATGCCTTCAGCATTAGTTTACCTTTCACCAAGCCCAGTTATGCCTTCAATTAGTTTACCTTTCACCAAGCCCAGTTATGCCTTCAGCATTAGTTTACCTTTCACCAGTCCCAATTATGCCTTCAGCATTAGTTTACCTTTCACCAAGCCCAGTTATGCCTTCAGCATTAGTTTACCTTTCACCAAGCCCAGTTATGCCTTCAGCATTAGTTTACCTTTCACCAAGCCCAGTTATGCCTTCAGCATTAGTTTACCTTTCACCAAGCCCAGTTATGCCTTCAGCATTAGTTTACCTTTCACCAAGCTCAGGTATGCCTTCAGCATTAGTTTACCTTTCACCGGGCCCAGTTATGCCTTCAGCATTAGTTTACCTTTCACCAGGCCCAGTTATGCCTTCAATTAGTTTACCTTTCTCCCGGCCCAGTTATGCCTTCAGCATTAGTTTACCTTTCACCAGGCCCAGTTATGCCTTCAGCATTAGTTTACCTTTCACCAAGCCCAGTTATGCCTTCAGCATTAGTTTACCTTTCACCAGGCCCAGTTATGCCTTCAATTAGTTTACCTTTCACCAAGCCCAGTTATGCCTTCAGCATTAGTTTACCTTTCACCAGGCCCAGTTATGCCTTCAGCATTAGTTTACCTTTCACCAGGCCCAGTTATGCCTTCAATTAGTTTATCTTTCTCCAGGCCCAGTTATGCCTTCAGCATTAGTTTACCTTTCACCAAGCTCAGTTATGCCTTCAGCATTAGTTTACCTTTCACCAAGCCCAGTTATGCCTTCAGCATTAGTTTACCTTTCACCAAGCCTAGTTATGCCTTCAGCATTAGTTTACCTTTCACCAAGCCTAGTTATGCCTTCAGCATTAGTTTACCTTTCACCAAGCTCAGTTATGCCTTCAGCATTAGTTTACCTTTCACCAAGCCTAGTTATGCCTTCAGCATTAGTTTACCTTTCACCAAGACCAGTTATGCCTTCAGCATTAGTTTACCTTTCACCAAGCCCAGTTATGCCTTCAGCATTAGTTTACCTTTCACCAAGCCCAGTTAAGCCTTCAGCATTAGTTTACCTTTCACCAAGTCCAGTTATGCCTTCAGCATTAGTTTACCTTTCACCAAGCCCAGTTATGCCTTCAGCATTAGTTTACCTTTCACCAAGTCCAGTTATGCCTTCAGCATTAGTTTACCTTTCACCAAGGCTAGTTATGCCTTCAGCATTAGTTTACCTTTCACCAAGCCTAGTTATGCCTTCAGCATTAGTTTACCTTTCACCAAGCCCAGTTAAGCCTTCAGCATTAGTTTACCTTTCACCAAGCCCAATTATGCCTTCAGCATTAGTTTGCCTTTCACCAAGCCCAGTTATGCCTTCAATTAGTTTACCTTTCACCAAGCCCAGTTATGCCTTCAGCATTAGTTTACCTTTCACCAGGCCCAATTATGCCTTCAGCATTAGTTTACCTTTCACCAAGCCCAGTTATGCCTTCAGCATTAGTTTACCTTTCACCAAGCCCAGTTATGCCTTCAGCATTAGTTTACCTTTCACCAAGCCCAGTTATGCCTTCAGCATTAGTTTACCTTTCACCAAGCCCAGTTATGCCTTCAGCATTAGTTTACCTTTCACCAAGCTCAGGTATGCCTTCAGCATTAGTTTACCTTTCACCGGGCCCAGTTATGCCTTCAGCATTAGTTTACCTTTCACCAGGCCCAGTTATGCCTTCAATTAGTTTACCTTTCTCCCGGCCCAGTTATGCCTTCAGCATTAGTTTACCTTTCACCAGGCCCAGTTATGCCTTCAGCATTAGTTTACCTTTCACCAAGCCCAGTTATGCCTTCAGCATTAGTTTACCTTTCACCAGGCCCAGTTATGCCTTCAATTAGTTTACCTTTCACCAAGCCCAGTTATGCCTTCAGCATTAGTTTACCTTTCACCAGGCCCAGTTATGCCTTCAGCATTAGTTTACCTTTCACCAGGCCCAGTTATGCCTTCAATTAGTTTATCTTTCTCCAGGCCCAGTTATGCCTTCAGCATTAGTTTACCTTTCACCAAGCTCAGTTATGCCTTCAGCATTAGTTTACCTTTCACCAAGCCCAGTTATGCCTTCAGCATTAGTTTACCTTTCACCAGGCCCAGTTATGCCTTCAGCATTAGTTTACCTTTCACCAAGCCCAGTTATGCCTTCAGCATTAGTTTACCTTTCACCAAGCACAGTTATGCCTTCAGCATTAGTTTACCTTTCACCAAGCCCAGTTATGCCTTCAGCATTAGTTTACCATTCACCAAGCCCAGTTATGCCTTCAGCATTAGTTTACCTTTCACCAAGCCCAGTTATGCCTTCAGCATTAGTTTACCTTTCACCAAGCCCAGTTATGCCTTCAGCATTAGTTTACCTTTCACCAAGCACAGTTATGCCTTCAGCATTAGTTTACCTTTCACCAAGCCCAGTTATACCTTCAGCATTAGTTTACCTTTCACCAGGCCCAGTTATGCCTTCAATTAGTTTACCTTTCACCAAGCCCAGTTATGCCTTCAGCATTAGTTTACCTTTCACGAGGCCCAGTTATGCCTTCAATTAGTTTACCTTTCACCAGGCCCAGTTATGCCTTCAGCATTAGTTTACCTTTCACCAAGCCCAGTTATGCCTTCAGCATTAGTTTACCTTTCACCAAGCCCAGTTATGCCTTCAGCATTAGTTTACCTTTCACCAAGCACAGTTATGCCTTCAGCATTAGTTTACCTTTCACCAAGCCCAGTTATGCCTTCAGCATTAGTTTACCTTTCACCAAGCCCAGTTATGCCTTCAATTAGTTTACCTTTCACCAAGCCCAGTTATGTCTTCAATTAGTTTACCTTTCACCAAGCCCAGTTATGCCTTCAGCATTAGTTTACCTTTCACCAAGCCCAGTTATGCCTTCAGCATTAGTTTACCTTTCACCAGGCCCAGTTATGCCTTCAATTAGTTTACCTTTCACCAAGCCCAGTTATGCCTTCAGCATTAGTTTACCTTTCACCAAGCCCAGTTATGCCTTCAATTAGTTTACCTTTCACCAAGCCCAGTTATGCCTTCAATTAGTTTACCTTTCACCAAGCCCAGTTATGCCTTCAGCATTAGTTTACCTTTCACCAAGCCCAGTTATGCCTTCAATTAGTTTACCTTTCACCAAGCCCAGTTATGCCTTCAGCAATAGTTTACCTTTCGCCAAGCCCAGTTATGCCTTCAGCAATAGTTTACCTTTCACCAAGCCCAGTTATGTCTTCAATTAGTTTACCTTTCACCAAGCCCAGTTATGCCTTCAGCATTAGTTTACCTTTCACCAAGCCCAGTTATGCCTTCAATTAGTTTACCTTTCACCAAGCCCAGTTATGCCTTCAATTAGTTTACCTTTCACCAGGCCCAGTTATGCCTTCAATTAGTTTACCTTTCACCAAGCCCAGTTATGCCTTCAATTAGTTTACCTTTCACCAAGCCCAGTTATGCCTTCAGCAATAGTTTACCTTTCACCAAGCCCATTTATGCCTTCAGCATTAGTTTACCTTTCACCAAGCCCAGTTATGCCTTCAATTAGTTTACCTTTCACCAAGCCCAGTTATGCCTTGAGCATTAGTTTACCTTTCACCAAGCCCAGTTATGCCTTCAGCAATAGTTTACCTTTCACGAAGCCCATTTATGCCTTCAGCATTAGTTTACCTTTCACCAAGCCCAGTTATGCCTTCAGCAATAGTTTACCTTTCACCAAGCCCATTTATGCCTTCAGCATTAGTTTACCTTTCACCAAGCCCAGTTATGCCTTCAATTAGTTTACCTTTCACCAAGCCCAGTTATGCCTTCAGCATTAGTTTACCTTTCACCAAGCCCAGTTATGCCTTCAGCAATAGTTTACCTTTCACGAAGCCCATTTATGCCTTCAGCATTAGTTTACCTTTCACCAAGTCCAGTTATGCCTTCAATTAGTTTACCTTTCACCAAGCCCAGTTATGCCTTCAATTAGTTTACCTTTCACCAAGCCCAGTTATGCCTTCAGCAATTGTTTACCTTTCACCAAGCCCATTTATGCCTTCAGCATTAGTTTACCTTTCACCAAGCCCAGTTATGCCTTCAGCATTAGTTTACCTTTCACCAAGTCCAGTTATGCCTTCAGCATTAGTTTACCTTTCACCAAGCCCAGTTATGCCTTCAGCAATAGTTTACCTTTCACCAAGCACAGTTATGCCTTCAGCATTAGTTTACCTTTCACTTAGCCCATTTATGCCTTCAGCATTAGTTTACCTTTCACCAAGCCCAGTTATGCCTTCAGCATTAGTTTACCTTTCACCAAGCCCAGTTAAGCCTTCAGCATTAGTTTACCTTTCACCAAGCCCAGTTAAGCCTTCAGCATTAGTTTACCTTTCACCAAGTCCAGTTATGCCTTCAGCATTAGTTTACCTTTCACCAAGTCCAGTTATGCCTTCAGCATTAGTTTACCTTTCACCAAGCCTAGTTATGCCTTCAGCATTAGTTTACCTTTCTCCAAGCCTAGTTATGCCTTCAGCATTAGTTTACCTTTCACCAAGCCCAGTTATGCCTTCAGCATTAGTTTACCTTTCACGAGGCCCAGTTATGCCTTCAATTCGTTTATCTTTAACCAAGCCCAGTTATGCCTTCAGCATTAGTTTACCTTTCACCAAGCCCAGTTATGCCTTCAATTAGTTTACCTTTCACCAAGCCCAGTTATGCCTTCAGCATTAGTTTACCTTTCACCAGGCCCAATTATGCCTTCAGCATTAGTTTACCTTTCACCAAGCCCAGTTATGCCTTCAGCATTAGTTTACCTTTCACCAAGCCCAGTTATGCCTTCAGCATTAGTTTACCTTTCACCAAGCCCAGTTATGCCTTCAGCATTAGTTTACCTTTCACCAAGCCCAGTTATGCCTTCAGCATTAGTTTACCTTTCACCAAGCCCAGTTATGCCTTCAGCATTAGTTTACCTTTCACCAAGCTCAGTTATGCCTTCAGCATTAGTTTACCTTTCACCAAGCTCAGTTATGCCTTCAGCATTAGTTTAGCTTTCACCAAGCCCAGTTATGCCTTCAGCATTAGTTTACCTTTCACCAGGCCCAGTTATGCCTTCAGCATTAGTTTACCTTTCACCAGGCCCAGTTATGCCTTCAATTAGTTTACCTTTCTCCAGGCCCAGTTATGCCTTCAGCATTAGTTTACCTTTCACCAGGCCCAGTTATGCCTTCAGCATTAGTTTACCTTTCACCAAGCCCAGTTATGCCTTCAGCATTAGTTTAGCTTTCACCAGGCCCAGTTATGCCTTCAATTAGTTTACCTTTCACCAAGCCCAGTTATGCCTTCAGCATTAGTTTACCTTTCACCAGGCCCAGTTATGCCTTCAGCATTAGTTTACCTTTCTCCAGGCCCAGTTATGCCTTCAGCATTAGTTTACCTTTCACCAAGCTCAGTTATGCCTTCAGCATTACTTTACCTTTCACCAAGCCCAGTTATGCCTTCAGCATTAGTTTACCTTTCACCAGGCCCAGTTATGCCTTCAGCATTAGTTTACCTTTCACCAAGCCCAGTTATGCCTTCAGCATTAGTTTACCTTTCACCAAGCCCAGTTATGCCTTCAGCATTAGTTTACCTTTCACCAAGCACAGTTATGCCTTCAGCATTAGTTTACCTTTCACCAAGCCCAGTTATGCCTTCAGCATTAGTTTACCTTTCACCAAGCCCAGTTATGCCTTCAGCATTAGTTTACCTTTCACCAAGGCCAGTTATGCCTTCAGCATTAGTTTACCTTTCACCAAGCCCAGTTATGCCTTCAGCATTAGTTTACCTTTCACCAAGCACAGTTATGCCTTCAGCATTAGTTTACCTTTCACCAAGCCCAGCTATGCCTTCAGCATTAGTTTACCTTTCACCAGGCCCAGTTATGCCTTCAATTAGTTTACCTTTCACCAAGCCCAGTTATGCCTTCAGCATTAGTTTACCTTTCATGAGGCCCAGTTATGCCTTCAATTAGTTTACCTTTCACCAGGCCCAGTTATGCCTTCAGCATTAGTTTACCTTTCACCAAGCCCAGTTATGCCTTCAGCATTAGTTTACCTTTCACCAAGCCCAGTTATGCCTTCAGCATTAGTTTACCTTTCACCAAGCCCAGTTATGCCTTCAGCATTAGTTTACCCTTCACCAAGCACAGTTATGCCTTCAGCATTAGTTTACCTTTCACCAAGCCCAGTTATGCCTTCAATTAGTTTACCTTTCACCAAGCCCAGTTATGCCTTCAGCATTAGTTTACCTTTCACCAGGCCTAATTATGCCTTCAGCATTAGTTTACCTTTCACCATGTCCAGTTATGCCTTCAGCATTAGTTTACCTTTCACCAAGCCCAGTTATGCCTTCAGTATTAGTTTACCTTTCACCAAGCCCAGTTATGCCTTCAGCATTAGTTTACCTTTCACCAAGCCCAGTTATGCCTTCAGCATTAGTTTACCTTTCACCAAGCCCAGTTATGCCTTCAGCATTAGTTTACCTTTCACCAAGCTCAGTTATGCCTTCAGCATTAGTTTACCTTTCACCAAGCTCAGTTATGCCTTCAGCATTAGTTTACCTTTCACCAAGCCCAGTTATGTCTTCAGCATTAGTTTACCTTTCACCAGGCCCAGTTATGCCTTCAGCATTAGTTTACCTTTCACCAGGCCCAGTTATGCCTTCAATTAGTTTACCTTTCTCCAGGCCCAGTTATGCCTTCAATTAGTTTACCTTTCACCAAGCCCAGTTATGCCTTCAGCATTAGTTTACCTTTCACCAGGCCCAGTTATGCCTTCAGCATTAGTTTACCTTTCACCAAGCCCAGTTATGCCTTCAGCATTAGTTTACCTTTCACCAGGCCCAGTTATGCCTTCAATTAGTTTACCTTTCACCAAGCCCAGTTATGCCTTCAGCATTAGTTTACCTTTCACCAGGCCCAGTTATGCCTTCAGCATTAGTTTACCTTTCTCCAGGCCCAGTTATGCCTTCAGCATTAGTTTACCTTTCACCAAGCTCAGTTATGCCTTCAGCATTACTTTACCTTTCACCAAGCCCAGTTATGCCTTTAGCATTAGTTTACCTTTCACCAGGCCCAGTTATGCCTTCAGCATTAGTTTACCTTTCACCAAGCCCAGTTATGCCTTCAGCATTAGTTTACCTTTCACCAAGCACAGTTATGCCTTCAGCATTAGTTTACCTTTCACCAAGCCCAGTTATGCCTTCAGCATTAGTTTACCTTTCACCAAGCCTAGTTATGCCTTCAGCATTAGTTTACCTTTCACCAAGGCCAGTTATGCCTTCAGCATTAGTTTACCTTTCACCAAGCCCAGTTATGCCTTCAGCATTAGTTTACCTTTCACCAAGCACAGTTATGCCTTCAGCATTAGTTTACCTTTCACCAAGCCCAGTTATGCCTTCAGCATTAGTTTACCTTTCACCAGGCCCAGTTATGCCTTCAATTAGTTTACCTTTCACCAAGCCCAGTTATGCCTTCAGCATTAGTTTAACTTTCATGAGGCCCAGTTATGCCTTCAATTAGTTTACCTTTCACCAGGCCCAGTTATGCCTTCAGCATTAGTTTACCTTTCACCAAGCCCAGTTATGCCTTCAGCATTAGTTTACCTTTCACCAAGCCCAGTTATGCCTTCAGCATTAGTTTACCTTTCACCAAGCCCAGTTATGCCTTCAGCATTAGTTTACCCTTCACCAAGCACAGTTATGCCTTCAGCATTAGTTTACCTTTCACCAAGCCCAGTTATGCCTTCAGCATTAGTTTACCTTTCACCAGGCCCAGTTATGCCTTCAATTAGTTTACCTTTCACAAAGCCCAGTTATGCCTTCAGCATTAGTTTACCTTTCAGCAAGCCCAGTTATGCCTTCAATTAGTTTACCTTTCACCAAGCCCAGTTATGTCTTCAATTCGTTTACCTTTCACCAATCCCAGTTATGCCTTCAGCATTAGTTTACCTTTCACCAAGCCCAGTTATGCCTTCAGCATTAGTTTACCTTTCACCAAGCCCAGTTATGCCTTCAGCATTAGTTTACCTTTCACCAAGCCCAGTTATGCCTTCAATTAGTTTACCTTTCACCAAGCCCAGTTATGTCTTCAATTAGTTTACCTTTCACCAAGCCCAGTTATGCCTTCAGCATTAGTTTACCTTTCACCAAGCCCAGTTATGCCTTCAGCATTAGTTTACCTTTCTCCAGGCCCAGTTATGCCTTCAATTAGTTTACCTTTCACCAAGCCCAGTTTCACCTTCAGCATTAGTTTACCTTTCACCAAGCTCAGTTATGCCTTCAGCATTAGTTTACCTTTCACCAAGCCCAGTTATGCCTTCAGCATTAGTTTACCTTCCACCAGGCCCAGTTATGCCTTCAGCATTAGTTTACCTTTCACCAAGCCCAGTTATGCCTTCAGCATTAGTTTACCTTTCACCAAGCACAGTTATGCCTTCAGCATTAGTTTACCTTTCACCAAGCCCAGTTATGCCTTCAGCATTAGTTTACCATTCACCAAGCCCAGTTATGCCTTCAGCATTAGTTTACCTTTCACCAAGCCCAGTTATGCCTTCAGCATTAGTTTACCTTTCACCAAGCCCAGTTATGCCTTCAGCATTAGTTTACCTTTCACCAAGCACAGTTATGCCTTCAGCATTAGTTTACCTTTCACCAAGCCCAGTTATGCCTTCAGCATTAGTTTACCTTTCACCAGGCCCAGTTATGCCTTCAATTAGTTTACCTTTCACCAAGCCCAGTTATGCCTTCAGCATTAGTTTACCTTTCACAAGGCCCAGTTATGCCTTCAATTAGTTTACCTTTCACCAGGCCCAGTTATGCCTTCAGCATTAGTTTACCTTTCACCAAGCCCAGTTATGCCTTCAGCATTAGTTTACCTTTCACCAAGCCCAGTTATGCCTTCAGCATTAGTTTACCTTTCACCAAGCACAGTTATGCCTTCAACATTAGTTTACCTTTCACCAAGCCCAGTTATGCCTTCAGCATTAGTTTACCTTTCACCAAGCCCAGTTATGCCTTCAATTAGTTTACCTTTCACCAAGCCCAGTTATGTCTTCAATTAGTTTACCTTTCACCAAGCCCAGTTATGCCTTCAGCATTAGTTTACCTTTCACCAAGCCCAGTTATGCCTTCAGCATTAGTTTACCTTTCACCAAGTCCAGTTATGCCTTCAATTAGTTTACCTTTCACCAAGCCCAGTTATGCCTTCAGCATTAGTTTACCTTTCACCAAGCCTAGTTATGCCTTCAGCATTAGTTTACCTTTCTCCAAGCCTAGTTATGCCTTCAGCATTAGTTTACCTTTCACCAAGCCCAGTTATGCCTTCAGCATTAGTTTACCTTTCACGAGGCCCAGTTATGCCTTCAATTCGTTTATCTTTAACCAAGCCCAGTTATGCCTTCAGCATTAGTTTACCTTTCACCAAGCCCAGTTATGCCTTCAATTAGTTTACCTTTCACCAAGCCCAGTTATGCCTTCAGCATTAGTTTACCTTTCACCAGGCCCAATTATGCCTTCAGCATTAGTTTACCTTTCACCAAGCCCAGTTATGCCTTCAGCATTAGTTTACCTTTCACCAAGCCCAGTTATGCCTTCAATTCGTTTACCTTTCACCAGGCCCAGTTATGCCTTCAATTAGTTTACCTTTCACCAAGCCCAGTTATGCCTTCAATTAGTTTACCTTTCACCAAGCCCAGTTATGCCTTCAGCAATAGTTTACCTTTCACCAAGCCCAGTTATGCCTTCAGCATTAGTTTACCTTTCACCAAGCACAGTTATGCCTTCAGCATTAGTTTACCTTTCACCAAGCCCAGTTATGCCTTCAGCATTAGTTTACCTTTCACCAAGCCCAGTTATGCCTTCAGCATTAGTTTACCTTTCACCAAGGCCAGTGTGGAAGTGTAACTCAGTGTAACATATTGATTGGCCCTGGTAACTTATTAATTAACCTGGTAACAAAGCAGATACATTTTATGTGTATGAACAATGTAATCTCTTGAAACACCTGGTCAAGGCCCCAGGCTAGAGCACCCCCCCCCTGCTGTGATTTCCATTTACACAGCAGGAGGGGAGCGAGCTGATGCCAGGACTCGGTGCGATGCATGACCTCGGGACATTAGCGGAGAGGAGATTAAGTCCAGTTTGGCGATATAAGCGGGAGCTGCGGCTGGAGTCGGGAGTACTTGCTGCGAGGAGCTCTGACGAACGGAACCATGGCGGAGGAACATCAGCCGAACGAAAAGGACCATGGAAAAGAGTTAATCTCAGCCATTGAATAATGCGGTATTATTTGGTAAATGGAATGAAGTGAATAACCAGTTAATAAAGTTGTGACCTTTTGTAAAACCTGTTTCCGACCATTGGCGTCTTGAGTCTCACCCTCCACTTCCGCGACAATATGGAGGCACCGCTGAAATTTCGAGTGGACGTCGCCAAGGTGAGCATGTAAGCATGACGTCTTGGGGATCTGTCCATTATGAAATATGAATTCTGAAGATGGAGGATTTGGTGTGTGGGACTTGCATTCCGTAGGTAATCCAAGGAGTGTAAAAGTATTTTTGTCACGACCGTCCAAGGAAAAAGTCACGGATGGTACACCAGATAGGGAAAATGTAGATGAAACCCCTTTTGCTCAGGTGCTGTGTAGCGCTGCACAAAGATCCATATGAGCGGGGCCTGGGTGCTGTGTAATTAGTACACAAAGAACCAATTACTAGGGTGCTGAATAAACACAAAGATCCATTTTTGGAGCTGGTTCTCCCGGTGCTGTGATTTATTCAAAGAACCAAAATCTTGTAAGAATTAAGATATGATTTGTCGACATCATAAATACTTTAATATATGTAACGATTTTGTAACGATCATCCTGCAAAAGGTCTGCTCGTTCTTTTTCCTTTGAGTCGTAAATTCCTGTTGAATTCTCATTAAAATGCGGAATTAAGTACGCTGTGTAATGATGGAGATCCTTGATGACGAATCAGGAATAGGGAATGAGCAAACAAATATCACGGATGCTGCGGCTAGAGCAGTGGAAGCGATTTTTGAATTGTTCAATGATTATTCGATATTGTTATGACTTTTTGTAAATAGGTATACTAAGTGGCCATGAGGTAGCCTGTTGCTATGTACAGTTTTATTCTATTGTTGATTATACCACATAGCTGTGGTGATAAAGGAAATGTTCGTTTAAATAGATGATTATGATAGGACCATGACTATAAAATCATGATGATTATTATGAATGATATCATAGGGTTCAAATGCAGAATGATTGCATGAACTTGGGAAAGAACTTTCAAGCCCTATGGGATAAATTGGGTATTACAAGCGATGGAGTTTCAAAAATTAGCATGATTGAAGGAATTTGACAGTCCCATTTCAGGAGTTTTACGAAATTTATATTGCCAAGAGATTTTGGGTACTATTAAAAGGAAAATGATGAGATATTTTTCCCAAAGAACTTTAATATCTGGCATCCATTTTGGCTGTCTCACGAATGAAGGATGAGTTGCCTTTAGTGGTTGCAAAGAAAAATTTGTGGAGACCAGGCAAAATGGGAAAATATGTCAGATATGACCCTAGGACAGGACGGCGATTCATCAATTGACATGAGGTACGAATCCGAGGTGACAACCGATGAAATTCGATCTCAGTCAATGGATGGACCTGTCCTGACATCATTGGGGAAAGGGCTTATGCAAGGAGTCATTCAAAATGATTAATTTGATTTATTGATGAATATTGATGAATTAATTGAAATTGAATAATTGATTGAATTGTTAATTGATTGAATCTAATTGATTGAATTTAATTGCATAAATTGAACTGAATAAATTGAATTGAATATATTGATTGTTTGATTGATGAAAATGCGGTCTCAAGAAAGAAGCTTTGATATCTTTGCGAGATATTATCAATGTGGAGACAACCTGGGAAAATTGAGCAAGGTGGTGAGTTTATATACAGATATATATGTGCGGTTACCATTGTGTGATTTCCCCGTCAAACAGAGCGGACACCTGAGGATTCACCCACTTCATACTGACCCTCCGGCTCATCTGCAAATACTGATCTGTGAGATTGGATTGTGCAAAAGCCACAGCTGAGGGAGATTCTCTGGAAATCACCGTGCGAACAGGTGGAGAGATCCTTCCTGGAGGTACGAGTGAAGCTTTAGAGGAACCTGGAACAAGCTACAACACATCCAACGCTACTTTGATAAAAGGCAGAATGGGAAATGGAGCCTGCAAGAACACACAAGGACAACCAGAGATTCCACAAAAAGGTACTTGTACACATCATATGTACGACCGTTATGGTGCCGAAGCTATAAGGCAGGTCGAGAATTGGTATTTGTGGACAAAGGGACATGATGAGGAGTTTCCAAGAGATGGTACATTTGAGCGAAGTCGATTGGAAAGATTGGAACAAAGATTGAAAGCCAGGAAGAGACAGAATCTAACGGTAGACTGGCTTGCATTCCATCTTTGGGATGGTGAATCCAGACAACGGGAACAGCAAGAACGGATAACGGAACTAGAACTTAAAATAAAAAGGATACAGGATACAGTGGAGGAGACAAATGCACAACTGCCCTCGAAATTAGGAATGAAAGTCACAGTTGTCCCATCTGATTTCCAGTTGTCTCCCCAAAAAGGACGGTACAGATAATTTTTTCGTGTTTCAGGAGATAACGAGAGATTGCAGTGGCAACTCAGGGATGTAGAGATGCAGCCCAGCAATACAAGTGCACAGGCGCACAGATCAGACAACGACAGAAACCGGTGTTTCGAGTGTGGAAAGATGGGACATTGGAGAAGAAGATGTCCGTATGTCAACAGGAAGACAAGGTCATGGGGCAAACCAAGATCAAGGGTACCAGTGCTTACCGGTACCTCAGACAATGATTAGGCCTTCATTGCTGCAAATCCCAAATGATGATTGGCCTTGTCAGGGAATTTACTGGGGGACTCACAGGACTCCAAAGACCGGACACAGGTTACAAAAGGTCTCGTTTATTAAACTGTATTCACTTCATCCAATTACCAAAATGATACCGCATAATATAATGGATCAGGTTAGCTCTTTTCGCTGGTCCTTCTCTCCATCCGACACTCCCGTTCGGTCAGCGCTTCACGTAGCAAGTACTCGTTCATTCCATCGTTCCGTCGGGCAGGGCCTCTGAGGACAAGTGTACTTTACTCAACGTTTGCTCTCGTTATATCGCCAAACTGGACTTAATCTCCTCTCCGCTAATGTCCCGGGGTCATGCATCGCACCGAGTCCTGGCATCAGCTCGCTCCCCTCCTGCTGTGTAAATGGAAATCACAGCAGGGGGGGTGCTCTAGCCTGGGGCCTTGACCAGGTGTTTCAAGAGATTACATTGTTCATACACATAAAATGTATCTGCTTTGTTACCAGGTTAATTAATAAGTTACCAGGGCCAATCAATATGTTACACTGAGTTACACTTCCACAATTCCCTCATCTTTTTGTTTTTGTTTATATTAACCATTAATCTAAACATCAATATAAGTAAACAATCAATCACTACTAGTAAACATCATTACAAGTATAAGTAAATAATCAATCACTACTAGTAAACATCATTACAAGTATAAGTAAATAATCAATCACTTTGGTAATCAAATTCCCTTAGGCATACACCGTCATCCTGCAAGAATCACAAAACATTTCGTTGGTCATTGACTTCTTCCATATCGTTCAATCTATTGCATTTGCATCACAAATATATTTTCAAAACAACACTTCACCATCACCAAGATACAACAATTTCACTTCATTTTCAAGTTTTGTAAAGCATCTGCACCATCTGGCACAAAAACGTTTGCCTCCACACAAATGTTGACTTTGTTTGAAAGGAAGGGCTGATCACTTGTGTTTGAATCCAGCTATGAAACATTTTCTCCTAATGTCTTCATAGCTCCTGCACTACTTCGTGTAGGATTTCGCTGTTGTGGTAACACTGCGGAGTCATAGACTGACCCTTCTCTCCATGTAGCATTCTTGCCACTTTTTGCTGTGAACCATAATGATTCCTTGAACAAGGCCTTCGCCCAGTTGTAGTCGACTTGCCTCTTCCCTCATTATGAGTGGGCAGCAAGTATTGGTGTGACGTTGATTGGCCAGCAAGATGTGGAACAGGGATGCCGGATGCATCCACAATGATGTTGGGACCATGGTGTTCAGGTCATTCATGGTCCTTACCAGGAGCAACCAGCAGAATCGTGCACAGCTGTTGTGACAAGGGCACAGCCGTTTTTTGCAGCTCCATGCCGGTTCCCCGGACGTTGGTGAAGTAATAACATATGTCCCCGCATTTCACAGAGGTTGCAGGTAAAATGTCGTTGTCCTGCAACTTCTGATGTGGTGAATGTTCGAAGTCTTCGAACAAGAGTAAGTGATCGCCTTTCTTTCATATGTTGCAGTGTGATCCAGGCAAATGGTCACATAAATTTCCTTGGTGAAGGTAAGCATTCATCTCCAAGTTACACGGGAGAATGTCTTCATCATTCTTTGAGAAAGAGGGTGTATGCCACGATTAACTTCATTTTTTAGCCACAAATTTTCTTTCTCGAACTTCTTCCCAATTCCGTTAGCACTCCCTTCAAAATGTGATCTCGTCTTATCCTTATGCTCAGTCACATCTGAATCTGCTTTCCACACACACTGAATCAGATAGGGTACATCTTACCATGAAATCAGCATAATCATGTATATCTTCCGACAGTTTCACATTCAACAATTTGTTGTTTTTCCTTAACACAAAAAGTTATATTCATTTATATGCGTCACACAAATAATATTCAATCAGGTATGTATTTTATTACTAAACTAAGAATAGCATTGTATATGATTACAATCACAAACGGGAATACCTAATTCCCAACAACAATTTTCCCAAACCAACAAATTAAGCATAATGTATTACCATAATTCCTCTCCACTTTTTCTTTTCCTTTTTTTTTTTTTTTTTTTTTTTTTTTTTTTCTTTCCTAACAGTGTGTCACTCGTGGTGATATGAGTTCATTGATATTGTAATTGACACAACTCATAACATTGTCGTTATGCCATTATCTTAATTCTACTGTTTATGTCGCCATAAAAGTCTTCCTTTTCTGGTTCCACATTTCTTTCCTCATTTGTCACTTCATGCGTTATCATCGTGTTGTTGGTTACCTTATTCAAACACACCGTCACTAAGGCTTTCAAGCAAGCCACCACTAAAATAATTGCCAATATAACTACTAAACCAACAAACAAGTCTGCTACTCCTTGTATATATTCATACCTATGACATAGTTATATGTCGATGACATTTAACATTATATACCAAACTAACAAGCTTCCTAAAAGGTAAATAAAGAAAATCCCTTAATATGTAACATAATCAGATTATTTGTCTTACCCTGATCCCCCTATCTCCCGGGGTTGAACTCAATCCCCTGATCATGAGTGTAGTTGTGATACATTTTTCACTCATGTTGTATTAATATTAGCAGGTAATTGTATGTCATGTAGGCAAATAAATGTCACTATCCCAAGTAGGAATATCACATGTTGAAAATGTAATGTTTATCAATGCAAGGGGTGTTAAAATGTAATTCAAATGACTGTAAATCACTACTATCATTTATCTACCACTGAATGTTCTGCTGGGCTGCTAGGTGCAGCCTCATTTTCTGTGGGATCGTCCACCTTAGCCCCATGTGCTTGTTTGCAATGAGGGGCATGAATCCAACTTTCTATTTTGGGTCCATCTTTTTTTTTCTATTCTTATCAATCTCCTATGGTTTGTCATTTCGTTCCAAGATACCGCAACCAAAGGTTTTAACCAAAGCTCTACCAAACTATTTCCAATTTGAACAAAAAATGCCAGTGAAACAATGATTCGAAGAATTAACTTCAAGGGGTCAATAAATTTATTCTATAGCCAGATCTAATTTTCCCATCCAATAGTTTGCCTTGCCACATGTCATATTATAACACCTTAATAAACCTTCGAAAAAATGTTTCCCATCTCAACAAATTTCCTTTTTTACAAATAGCCATGTGTAACTTACGTATTTAACTACAATTTCCTCTCAATTTGTTTGGCCTAACTGGCCGCAACAGTGGCTGCCAGCATGCAGTACCGTTTTTTATCTACCAAGGAAGTGTTCCACACAAGACCTCTACCAAAATGTTGTTTGTAAAAAACAAATCTGGGATTTCTGATTACATGGATGCACACTCTCAGGACATTTTCAGGCTGCTGTTAACAATCCACTACGATGACTTAATTCCTTTACCCACAATCAAATAATTAGTACAAATTGAGGATATTATCCCTATCACATTCTTTTATAGATTCATTATGTTGGATCTAATTTTTTCCCAATAATTTTCCACTGCTGTAAGGCGGAACAATAGCTCTCATAAGTCTTAGTAATATCGTACTTAATTTGCCCAGCAGAGAATAATTTATTTACTATCCTTTCTCATCTGTTAACCAGTGACTTTGTTTAAACTCCAGAACTGAAAACCCACAATAGTTCAAACCAGCAAAATTTTCTTTACTATTTTCCCATATCATCTATGCCTAAAACACATCCATACATACAGCACAATTTATATGCTGATAAAATTCAAAAATTCAAAAATTCAAAAAAATGGAATCCCAAAATTACTCACAATTTTACTATTAATTAATGGCTGCTCATAACCCAGCACATCAAATTTTTTATATTCCATTTCCCTTGACAAAAGAGATAATGTTCATAATCAAATTATATTTCTATTTTATTTTACGGATTCTCTGGATATTCAATCCCATCCACATATCCCAATCCCATCCACATAAAACTATCCATTTCCAGACAGGCACACTGTCGGTGTCAACAATCTTGTAAGATTGATACACAAAAACACACACACACATGCATTATGCATATTTGTTTGCGTTGGAACCATTATTTACAGATCAGATGGGTGTCAATTTTATTTCAATTTCATAAAATTTGTCAGTCAAATCCAAAATGCTTATAGACAAATAAACCAAAAGTCCATTCTTAGAAAACCCTTATGATGTCACATTGAAATTACCCTTTCAGCCTTCACAATAATCTATCCAAATTTTGACTACACACCCATTTGCATGTCAGTCGACCATTGACCTATCAATCGTGCGGAACAATAGTCCGAAATTCCCACCTGATCATCATGTGACTCTTGTCACTTGGTTTGCCAAAAAAATTGCAACGCAATTGTTCCAAACTTTGTAAATTTAAAATTGCTGTGCCCAAAATAGAAGATCCAATTTTGGCATTTGATCAATTAATTATTAATTTGTTTAACAAGCAAAAAGAAAAAATGAATCATTCTTGCTCTGAAAACTTTTCAGACACAAGAATCATCGACAGTTATTCATGTTTGTCCAGTAATCGAATCTGTTGAGGCCAATCATCATTTGGGATTTGCAGCAATGAAGGCCTAATCATTGTCTGAGGTACCGGTAAGCACTGGTACCCTTGATCTTGGTTTGCCCCATGACCTTGTCTTCCTGTTGACATACGGACATCTTCTTCTCCAATGTCCCATCTTTCCACACTCGAAACACCGGTTTCTGTCGTTGTCTGATCTGTGCACCTGTGCACTTGTATTGCTGGGCTGCATCTCTACATCCCTGAGTTGCCACTGCAATCTCTCGTTATCTCCTGAAACACGAAAAAATTCTCTGTACCGTCCTTTTTGGGGAGACAACTGGAAATCAGATGGGACAACTGTGACTTTCATTCCTAATTTCGAGGGCAGTTGTGCATTTGTCTCCTCCACTGTATCCTGTATCCTTTTTATTTTAAGTTCTAGTTCCGTTATCCGTTCTTGCTGTTCCCGTTGTCTGGATTCACCATCCCAAAGATGGAATGCAAGCCAGTCTACCGTTAGATTCTGTCTCTTCCTGGCTTTCAATCTTTGTTCCAATCTTTCCAATCGACTTCGCTCAAATGTACCATCTCTTGGAAACTCCTCATCATGTCCCTTTGTCCACAAATACCAATTCTCGACCTGCCTTATAGCTTCGGCACCATAACGGTCGTACATATGATGTGTACAAGTACCTTTTTGTGGAATCTCTGGTTGTCCTTGTGTGTTCTTGCAGGCTCCATTTCCCATTCTGCCTTTTATCAAAGTAGCGTTGGATGTGTTGTAGCTTGTTCCAGGTTCCTCTAAAGCTTCACTCGTACCTCCAGGAAGGATCTCTCCACCTGTTCGCACGGTGATTTCCAGAGAATCTCCCTCAGCTGTGGCTTTTGCACAATCCAATCTCACAGATCAGTATTTGCAGATGAGCCGGAGGGTCAGTATGAAGTGGGTGAATCCTCAGGTGTCCGCTCTGTTTGACGGGGAAATCACACAATGGTAACCGCACATATATATCTGTATATAAACTCACCACCTTGCTCAATTTTCCCAGGTTGTCTCCACATTGATAATATCTCGCAAAGATATCAAAGCTTCTTTCTTGAGACCGCATTTTCATCAATCAAACAATCAATATATTCAATTCAATTTATTCAGTTCAATTTATGCAATTAAATTCAATCAATTAGATTCAATCAATTAACAATTCAATCAATTATTCAATTTCAATTAATTCATCAATATTCATCAATAAATCAAATTAATCATTTTGAATGACTCCTTGCATAAGCCCTTTCCCCAATGATGTCAGGACAGGTCCATCCATTGACTGAGATCGAATTTCATCGGTCGTCACCTCGGATTCGTACCTCATGTCAATTGATGAATCGCCGTCCTGTCCTAGGGTCATATCTGACATATTTTCCCATTTTGCCTGGTCTCCACAAATTTTCTTTGCAACCACTAAAGGCAACTCATCCTTCATTCGTGAGACAGCCAAAATGGATGGCAGATATTAAAGTTCTTTGGGAAAAATATCTCATCATTTTCCTTTTAATAGTACCCAAAATCTCTTGGCAATATAAATTTCGTAAAACTCCTGAAATGGGACTGTCAAATTCCTTCAATCATGCTAAATTTTGAAACTCCATCGCTTGTAATACCCAATTTATCCCATAGGGCTTGAAAGTTCTTTCCCAAGTTCATGCAATCATTCTGCATTTGAACCCTATGATATCATTCATAATAATCATCATGATTTTATAGTCATGGTCCTATCATAATCATCTATTTAAACGAACATTTCCTTTATCACCACAGCTATGTGGTATAATCAACAATAGAATAAAACTGTACATAGCAACAGGCTACCTCATGGCCACTTAGTATACCTATTGACAATAAGTCATAACAATATCGAATAATCATTGAACAATTCAAAAATCGCTCCCACTGCTCTAGCCGCAGCATCCGTGATATTTGTTTGCTCATTCCCTATTCCTGATTCGTCATCAAGGATCTCCATCATCAGACAGCGTACTTAATTCCGCATTTTAATGAGAATTCAACAGGAATTTACGACTCAAAGGAAAAAGAACGAGCAGACCTTTTGCAGGATGATCGTTACAAAATCGTTACATATATTAAAGTATTTCTAATGTCGACAAATCATATCTTAATTCTTGCAAGATTTGGTTCTTTGAATAAATCACAGCACCGGGAGAACCAGCTCCAAAAATGGATCTTTGTGTTTATTCAGCACCCTAGTAATTGGTTCTTTGTGTACTAATTACACAGCACCCAGGCCCCGCTCATATGGATCTTTGTGCAGCGCTACACAGCACCTGAGCAAAAGGGGTTTCATCTACATTTTCCCTATCTGGTGTACCATCCGTGATATTTGTCTGCTCATTCACTATTCCTGATTCGTCATCAAGGATCTCCATCATCACACAGCGTACTTAATTCCGCTTTTTAATGAGAGTTCAACAGGAATTTACGACTCAAAGGAAAAGAACGAGCAGACCTTTTGCAGGACGATAACTGGAATTAGTCGTGAAAATATATCCAAAATACTCAAAATAGACACCCACAAAAATCGTTTCCATTTAAAAAACATCGCCTTTACTGCTCCAGTCGCAGCATTTGTCACTTTGTTTGCTCATCCGCATGACCAAAACGAAATAAAGGGAGCTCAACCATTACACTGCGCTTTTAATGGCGCATGCCATAGAAACTCAACGCAATTTCGACTCGGCCAGCAAACGAGCAAATTGTGCAGGATGTTAACTGGAATTAGTCGTGAAAAATATATCCAAGTTCACAAAAATACACACCCACACAAATAAACAACATTTATTCCGTTTAACAGAACAAACATTTCCTCTATCATGACATGCATGTCTTCAAAATTATATGCCCAAGAGAAAAAGTAAAATTAATTAAAACTGCGGGCAGTGATGATCCGGGGACCATACCGCTCCATCCTGATTGGACGAGTGCGTGCTAGAGTCGTTAACAATGACAGTCCAGATCCGATTGTTCAAAATTTCAACTCAATCGATCGAAAAATGAACGCAGGGATGCATTTTAAAGGTGCAGTGGCACTAACTGAGTTGCCACGAATATGGCCACGAAATTGCCAATATGGCCATCACAAAATATTTTCCTTAATCAATTGGCTCACAGCATAACCAATCTGCAAGTATTTCATCCGAAGATGTATCTCTGAGGACTTTTAATTAAATAAGTCATTTATAAATCAACGAGTTAATTTATTAAATGACTAATCAATAAATCAATATTTTCCTTGACAGCCACCTCACCCGGTCAGTGTCATGTCCAAACATCAGCCTCCTCACTCAACAGGTGCCTGAGTTAATGTAATGCAATTACTGTAATAAGATTACTGCAATTACTGTAATGATTACTGTAATTACTGTAATTACCGGAACTGTAATTACTGTAATTACCTCAGGTAATTAGCATCAGCAAAACACAACATTTGAATGTTCCCAAAACGTTGGAGCAAAACGTTGCAACAACGAAAGTGAAACGTTGTGGCGACGTTGTGGAAACGTTTTACAACAACATTATTTCAATGTTGCAGGAAAGTAATGTGAAAAACGTTCCCAAAAATGTTCTCTCTTTTTCTGTCTCTCTTTCTGTCTGTCTGTGTCTCTCTCTCACTTTCTGTCTCTCTCTATGTGTCTGACTCTCATCTTTATCTCTGTTTGTCTCTATGTCTCTCTTTCTTTCTTTTTCTGTCTATCTCTCTCTGTCTGTCTCTCTTTCTCACTTTGTCTCACTCTGTCTATCTCTTTTTGTCTGTCTCTCTCTATGTGTCTGACTATCATCTTTATCTCTGTTTGTCTCTATGTCTCTCTTTCTTTCTTTTTCTGTCTATCTCTCTCTGTCTGTCTCTCTTTCTCCCTTTGTCTCACTCTGTCTATCTCTTTTTGTCTGTCTCTCTCTATGTGTCTGACTATCATCTTTATCTCTGTTTGTCTCTATGTCTCTCTTTCTTTCTTTTTCTGTCTATCTCTCTCTGTCTGTCTCTCTTTCTCACTTTGTCTCACTCTGTCTATCTCTTTTTGTCTGTCTCTCTCTATGTGTCTGACTATCATCTTTATCTCTGTTTGTCTCTATGTCTCTCTTTCTTTCTTTTTCTGTCTATCTCTCTCTGTCTGTCTCTCTTTCTCACTTTGTCTCACTCTGTCTATCTCTTTTTGTCTGTCTCTCTCTATGTGTCTGACTCTGACTATCATCTTTATCTCTGTTTGTCTCTATGTCTCTCTTTCTTTCTTTTTCTGTCTATCTCTCTCTGTCTGTCTCTCTTTCTCACTTTGTCTCACTCTGTCTATCTCTTTTTGTCTGTCTCTCTCTATGTGTCTGACTATCATCTTTATCTCTGTTTGTCTCTATGTCTCTCTTTCTTTCTTTTTCTGTCTATCTCTCTCTGTCTGTCTCTCTTTCTCACTTTGTCTCACTCTGTCTATCTCTTTTTGTCTGTCTCTCTCTATGTGTCTGACTATCATCTTTATCTCTGTTTGTCTCTATGTCTCTCTTTCTTTCTTTTTCTGTCTATCTCTCTCTGTCTGTCTCTCTTTCTCACTTTGTCTCACTCTGTCTATCTCTTTTTGTCTGTCTCTCTCTATGTGTCTGACTATCATCTTTATCTCTGTTTGTCTCTATGTCTCTCTTTCTTTCTTTTTCTGTCTATCTCTCTCTGTCTGTCTCTCTTTCTCACTTTGTCTCACTCTGTCTATCTCTTTTTGTCTGTCTCTCTCTATGTGTCTGACTATCATCTTTATCTCTGTTTGTCTCTATGTCTCTCTTTCTTTCTTTTTCTGTCTATCTCTCTCTGTCTGTCTCTCTTTCTCACTTTGTCTCACTCTGTCTATCTCTTTTTGTCTGTCTCTCTCTATGTGTCTGACTATCATCTTTATCTCTGTTTGTCTCTATGTCTCTCTTTCTTTCTTTTTCTGTCTATCTCTCTCTGTCTGTCTCTCTTTCTCACTTTGTCTCACTCTGTCTATCTCTTTTTGTCTGTCTCTCTCTATGTGTCTGACTCTGACTATCATCTTTATCTCTGTTTGTCTCTATGTCTCTCTTTCTTTCTTTTTCTGTCTATCTCTCTCTGTCTGTCTCTCTTTCTCACTTTGTCTCACTCTGTCTATCTCTTTTTGTCTGTCTCTCTCTATGTGTCTGACTATCATCTTTATCTCTGTTTGTCTCTATGTCTCTCTTTCTTTCTTTTTCTGTCTATCTCTCTCTGTCTGTCTCTCTTTCTCACTTTGTCTCACTCTGTCTATCTCTTTTTGTCTGTCTCTCTCTATGTGTCTGACTATCATCTTTATCTCTGTTTGTCTCTATGTCTCTCTTTCTTTCTTTTTCTGTCTATCTCTCTCTGTCTGTCTCTCTTTCTCACTTTGTCTCACTCTGTCTATCTCTTTTTGTCTGTCTCTCTCTATGTGTCTGACTCTCATCTTTATCTCTGTTTGTCTCTATGTCTCTCTTTCTTTCTTTTTCTGTCTATCTCTCTCTGTCTGTCTCTCTTTCTCACTTTGTCTCACTCTGTCTATCTCTTTTTGTCTGTCTCTCTCTATGTGTCTGACTATCATCTTTATCTCTGTTTGTCTCTATGTCTCTCTTTCTTTCTTTTTCTGTCTATCTCTCTCTGTCTGTCTCTCTTTCTCACTTTGTCTCACTCTGTCTATCTCTTTTTGTCTGTCTCTCTCTATGTGTCTGACTATCATCTTTATCTCTGTTTGTCTCTATGTCTCTCTTTCTTTCTTTTTCTGTCTATCTCTCTCTGTCTGTCTCTCTTTCTCACTTTGTCTCTTTGGTCCATTCGCAAAGCCAAAACGAACGACCACAGAACCCTCGCCATTAATATCTATTGTAAGCGTGCCAAATCAATAAGTATCAATTTTTTTTCTATGAGCCTCGACCAGAGAGTGGTTGCTACCCACAAACACTCGTCGCGAGCTGTTCCATTGTCTGTTGATTCCCATTCTGCTGTTTTTGTCTCATAATCAAGATAAATTTGGAACAGCCCTTAAATTAACACCAAGCAGATCAATTTTTATATTTAAATATAAAATCATTTCCTCATTAATTCATAATCATAAAATCATTTAATCCGTGTCACCCATGCTATTTATCTAGCAAATTTCGTCAAAAAAATACAACAAGTTTTAGTTATGGCGGGAAAACTGAAAAAAAAATTCTCTATTTAAAACGGGTGTACACGATTGTACACGTGTACGGACGGACCTTACCGAACCGGCAAACAAGTCGCTTCATGCACATCAGTGGTGCGTTTCTTCGTGGCGCGTGTCAGAAGAATTACACAGCGCAGGAAAAATACGTATTTACAGAAATCGTTAAAAAAAAAAAACTCGGATAATCGCTAAAATCGTTGTGGCCGGTGTACCATATTGGAAATATATATATATATAAATATAATTCCGTTTCCCGGTTCCCTGTCGCTCGCTGAGCGCCGATCAAGTCAAGTGCTTCGAACAAGTGCAAAAAAAAAGTAGTACTTTATCCGTGTGCGAGTGGGTAAACGAGTGTACCGGCCTTACACGTCCTGGAAACAAGCGGTCGCAAGGTGCACACTTGCTCCGCCCGCTTCCAGGTCACAGTAAGGCCCTTTAATAACCAGCGCAAAGAAGCCCCAGATCACCTGCTCCCCCATGTATGTACCCATAACTTCCAAGTTCATAAATCATATTGAACAAGACAAGACACACTCACCTTTTAAAGAAGACTTGCTTGTACAATTGATCGCAGCGGTGCCTCCAAGATTGTCAGGGAATTTACTGGGGGACTCACAGGACTCCAAAGACCGGACACAGGTTACAAAAGGTCTCGTTTATTAAACTGTATTCACTTCATCCAATTACCAAAATGATACCGCATAATATAATGGATCAGGTTAGCTCTTTTCGCTGGTCCTTCTCTCCATCCGACACTCCCGTTCGGTCAGCGCTTCACGTAGCAAGTACTCGTTCATTCCATCGTTCCGTCGGGCAGGGCCTCTGAGGACAAGTGTACTTTACTCAACGTTTGCTCTCGTTATATCGCCAAACTGGACTTAATCTCCTCTCCGCTAATGTCCCGGGGTCATGCATCGCACCGAGTCCTGGCATCAGCTCGCTCCCCTCCTGCTGTGTAAATGGAAATCACAGCAGGGGGGGTGCTCTAGCCTGGGGCCTTGACCAGGTGTTTCAAGAGATTACATTGTTCATACACATAAAATGTATCTGCTTTGTTACCAGGTTAATTAATAAGTTACCAGGGCCAATCAATATGTTACACTGAGTTACACTTCCACAGCCTCAACAGATTCGATTACTGGACAAACATGAACAACTGTCAATGATTCTTGTGTCTGAAAAGTTTTCAGAGCAAGAATGATTCATTTTTCTTTTTGCTTGTTAACAAATTAATAATTAATTGATCAAATGCCAAAATTGGATCTTCTATTTTGGGCACAGCAATTTTAAATTTACAAAGTTTGGAACAATTGCGTTGCAATTGTTGGCAAACCAAGTAACAAGAGTCACATGATGATCAGGTGGGAATTTCGGACTATTGTTCCGCACGATTGATAGGTCAATGGTCGACTGACATGCAAATGGGTGTGTAGTCAAAATTTGGATAGATTATTGTGAAGGCAGAAAGGGTAATTTCAATTTGACATCATAAGGGTTTTCTAAGAATGGACTTTTGGTTTATTTGTCTATAAGCATTTTGAATTTGATTGACAAATTTTATGAAATTGAAATAAAATTGACACCCATCTGATCTGTAAATAATGGTTCCAACGCAAACAAATATGCATAATGCATGTGTGTGTGTGTTTTTGTGTATCAATCTTACAAGATTGTTGACACCGACAGTGTGCCTGTCTGGAAATGGATAGTTATATGTGGATGGGATTGGGATATGTGGATGGGATTGAATATCCAGAGAATCCGTAAAATAAAATAGAAATATAATTTGATTATGAACATTATCTCTTTTGTCAAGGGAAATGGAATATAAAAAATTTGATGTGCTGGGTTATGAGCAGCCATTAATTAATAGTAAAATTGTGAGTAATTTTGGGATTCCATTTTTGATAGAATGTATATGAGAATAACATCTATTTATGGATATGAGCTTCATAAAAGGAAATGAGGAAGTACAAAATCATCCAAATTTGGGAGAGGTCTTACACTGACTTCCCAGAATACTCTGCTCATGGATTTTATATATATAAACTTGAATTTTATCAGCATATAAATTGTGCTGTATGTATGGATGTGTTTTAGGCATAGATGATATGGGAAAAGAGTAAAGAAAATTTTGCTGGTTTGAACTATTGTGGGTTTTTCAGTTCTGGAGTTTAAACAAAGTCACTGGTTAACAGATGAGAAAGGATAGTAAATAAATTATTCTCTGCTGGGCAAATTAAGTACGATATTACTAAGACTTATGAGAGCTATTGTTCCACCTTACAGCAGTGGAAAATTATTGGAAAAAATTAGATCCAACATAATGAATCTATAAAAGAATGTGATAGGGATAATATCCTCAATTTGTACTAATTATTTGATTGTGGGTAAAGGAATTAAGTCATCGTAGTGGATTGTTAACAGCAGCCTGAAAATGTCCTGAGAATGTGCATCCATGTAATCAGAAATCCCAGATTTGTTTTTACAAACAACATTTTGGTAGAGGTCTTGTGTGGAACACTTCCTTGGTAGATAAAAACGGTACTGCATGCTGGCAGCCACTTTTGCGGCCAGTTAGGCCAAACAAATTGAGAGGAAATTGTAGTTAAATACGTAAGTTACACATGGCTATTTGTAAAAAAAAGGAAATTTGTTGAGATGGGAAACATTTTTTCGAAGGTTTATTAAGGTGTTATAATATGACATGTGGCAAGGCAAACTATTGGATGGGAAAATTAGATCTGGCTATAGAATAAAGTTATTGACCCCTTGAAGTTAATCCTTCGAATCATTGTTTCACTGGCATTTTTGTTCAAATTGGAAATAGTTTGGTAGAGCTTTGGTTAAAACCTTTGGTTGCGGTATCTTGGAACGAATTGATAAACCATAGGAGATTGATAAGAATAGAAACAAATATGGACCCAAAATAGAAAGTTGGATTCATGCCTCTCATTGCAAGCAAGCACATGGGGCTAAGGTGGACGATCCCACAGAAAATGAGGCTGCACCTAGCAGCCCAGCAGAACATTCAGTGGTAGAAAAATGATAGTCATGATTTACAGTCATTTGAATTACATTTTAACACCCCTTGCATTGATAAACATTACATTTTCAACATGTGATATTCCTACTTGGAATAGTGACATTTATTTGCCTACATGACATACAATTACCTGCTGATATAAATACAGCATGAGTGAAAAAATGTATCACAACTACACTCATGATCAGGGGATTGAGTTCAACCCCGGGAGATAGGGGGATCAGGGTAAGACAAATAATCTGATTATGTTACATATTAAGGGATTTTCTTTATTTACCTTTTAGGAAGCTTGTTAGTTTGGTATATAATGTTAAATGTCATCGACATATAACTATGTCATAGATATGAATATATACAAGGAGTAGCAGACTTGTTTGTTGGTTTAGTAGTTATATTGGCAATTGTTTTAGTGGTGGCTTGCTTGAAAGCCTTAGTGACGGTGTGTTTGAATAAGGTAACCAACAACACGATGATAACACATGAAGTGACAAATGAGGAAAGAAATGTGGAACCAGAAAAGGAAGACTTTTATGGCGACATAAACAGTAGAATTAAGATAATGGCATAACGACAATGTTATGAGTTGTGTCAATTACAATATCAATGAACTCATATCACCACGAGTGACACACTGTTAAAAAAAAAAAAAAAAAAAAAAAAAAAAAAAGAGGGAAAAGAAAAAGTGGAGAGGAATTATGGTAATAATACATTATGCTTAATTTGTTGGTTTGGGAAAATTGTTGTTGGGAATTAGGTATTCCCGTTTGTGATTGTAATCATATACAATGCTATTCTTAGTTTAGTAATAAAATACATACCTGATTGAATATTATTTGTGTGACGCATATAAATGAATATAACTTTTTGTGTTAAGGAAAAACAACAAATTGTTGAATGTGAAACTGTCGGAAGATATACATGATTATGCTGATTTCATGGTAAGATGTACCCTATCTGATTCAGTGTGTGCGGAAAGCAGATTCAGATATGACTGAGCATAAGGATAAGACGAGATCACATTTTGGAGGGATTGCTAACGGAATTGGGAAGAAGAAAGAAAGAAAATTTGTGGCTAAAAAATGAAGTTAATCGTGGCATACACCCTCTTTCTCAAAGAATGATGAAGACATTCTCCCGTGAAACTTGGAGATGAATGCTTACCTTCACCAAGGAAATTTATGTGACCATTTGCCTGGATCACACTGCAACATATGAAAGAAAGGCGATCACTTACTCTTGTTCGAAGACTTCGAACATTCACCACATCAGAAGTTGCAGGACAACGACATTTTACCTGCAACCTCTGTGAAATGCGGGGACATATGTTATTACTTCACCAACGTCCGGGGAACCAGCATGGAGCTGCAAAAAACGGCTGTGCCCTTGTCACAACAGCTGTGCACGATTCTGCTGGTTGCTCCTGGTAAGGACCATGAATGACCTGAACACCATGGTCCCAACATCAGTGTGGATGCATCCGGCATCCCTGTTCCACATCTTGCTGGCCAATCAACGTCACACCAATACTTGCTGCCCACTCACAATGAGGGAAGAGGCAAGTCGACTACAACTGGGTGAAGGCCTTGTTCAAGGAATCATTATGGTTCACAGCAAAAAAAAAGTGGCAAGAATGCTACATGGAGAGAAGGGTCAGTCTATGACTCCGCAGTGTTACCACAACAGCGAAATCCTACACGAAGTAGTGCAGGAGCTATGAAGACATTAGGAGAAAATGTTTCATACCTGGATTCAAACACAAGTGATCAGCCCTTCCTTTCAAACAAAGTTAACATTTGTGTGGAGGCAAACGTTTTTGCCAGATGGTGCAGATGCTTTACAAAACTTGAAAATGAAGTGAAATTGTTGTATCTTGGTGATGGTGAAGTGTTGTTTTGAAAATATATTTGTGATGCAAATGCAATAGATTGAACAATATGGAAGGAGTCAATGACCAACAAAATGTTTTGTGATTCTTGCAGGATGACGGTGTATGCCTAAGGGAATTTGATTACCAAAGTGATTGATTATTTACTTATACTTGTAATGATGTTTACAAAGTGATTGATTATTTACTTATACTTGTAATGATGTTTACTAGTAGTGATTGATTGTTTACTTATATTGATGTTTAGATTAATGGTTAATATAAACAAAAACAAAAAGATGAGGGAATTGTGGAAGTGTAACTCAGTGTAACATATTGATTGGCCCTGGTAACTTATTAATTAACCTGGTAACAAAGCAGATACATTTTATGTGTATGAACAATGTAATCTCTTGAAACACCTGGTCAAGGCCCCAGGCTAGAGCACCCCCCCCCCCCCTGCTGTGATTTCCATTTACACAGCAGGAGGGGAGCGAGCTGATGCCAGGACTCGGTGCGATGCATGACCTCGGGACATTAGCGGAGAGGAGATTAAGTCCAGTTTGGCGATATAAGCGGGAGCTGCGGCTGGAGTCGGGAGTACTTGCTGCGAGGAGCTCTGACGAACGGGACCATGGCGGAGGAACATCAGCCGAACGAAAAGGACCATGGAAAAGAGTTAATCTCAGCCATTGAATAATGCGGTATTATTTGGTAAATGGAATGAAGTGAATAACCAGTTAATAAAGTTGTGACCTTTTGTAAAACCTGTTTCCGACCATTGGCGTCTTGAGTCTCACCCTCCACTTCCGCGACACCAGTTATGCCTTCAGCATTAGTTTACCTTTCACCAAGCCCAGTTATGCCTTCAGCATTAGTTTACCTTTCACCAAGCACAGTTATGCCTTCAGCATTAGTTTACCTTTCACCAAGCCCAGTTATGCCTTCAGCATTAGTTTACCTTTCACCAGGCCCAGTTATGCCTTCAATTAGTTTACCTTTCACCAAGCCCAGTTATGCCTTCAGCATTAGTTTACCTTTCATGAGGCCCAGTTATGCCTTCAATTAGTTTACCTTTCACCAGGCCCAGTTATGCCTTCAGCATTAGTTTACCTTTCACCAAGCCCAGTTATGCCTTCAGCATTAGTTTACCTTTCACCAAGCCCAGTTATGCCTTCAATTAGTTTACCTTTCACCAAGCCCAGTTATGTCTTCAATTAGTTTACCTTTCACCAAGCCCAGTTATGCCTTCAGCATTAGTTTACCTTTCACCAAGCCCAGTTATGCCTTCAGCATTAGTTTACCTTTCTCCAGGCCCAGTTATGCCTTCAATTAGTTTACCTTTCACCAAGCCCAGTTACACCTTCAGCATTAGTTTACCTTTCACCAAGCCCAGTTATGCCTTCAATTAGTTTACCTTTCACCAAGCCCAGTTATGCCTTCAATTAGTTTACCTTTCACCAAGCCCAGTTATGCCTTCAGCATTAGTTTACCTTTCACCAAGCCCAGTTATGCCTTCAATTAGTTTACCTTTCACCAAGCCCCGTTATGCCTTCAGCAATAGTTTACCTTTCGCCAAGCCCAGTTATGCCTTCAGCAATAGTTTACCTTTCACCAAGCCCAGTTATGCCTTCAATTAGTTTACCTTTCACCAAGCCCAGTTATGCCTTCAATTAGTTTACCTTTCACCAAGCCCAGTTATGCCTTCAGCATTAGATTACCTTTCACCAAGCCCAGTTATGCCTTCAATTAGTTTACCTTTCACCAAGCCCAGTTATGCCTTCAATTAGTTTACCTTTCACCAGGCCCAGTTATGCCTTCAATTAGTTTACCTTTCACCAAGCCCAGTTATGCCTTCAATTAGTTTACCTTTCACCAAGCCCAGTTATGCCTTCAGCAATAGTTTACCTTTCACCAAGCCCATTTATGCCTTCAGCATTAGTTTACCTTTCACCAAGCCCAGTTATGCCTTCAATTAGTTTACCTTTAACCAAGCCCAGTTATGCCTTCAATTAGTTTACCTTTCACCAAGCCCAGTTATGCCTTCAGCATTAGTTTACCTTTCACCAAGCCCAGTTATGCCTTCAGCAATAGTTTACCTTTCATGAAGCCCATTTATGCCTTCAGCATTAGTTTACCTTTCACCAAGCCCAGTTATGCCTTCAATTAGTTTACCTTTCACCAAGCCCAGTTATGCCTTCAATTAGTTTACCTTTCACCAGGCCCAGTTATGCCTTCAATTAGTTTACCTTTCACCAAGCCCAGTTATGCCTTCAGCATTAGTTTACCTTTCTCCAAGCCCAGTTATGCCTTCAGCAATTGTTTACCTTTCACCAAGCCCATTTATGCCTTCAGCATTAGTTTACCTTTCACCAAGCCCAGTTATGTCTTCAGCATTAGTTTACCTTTCACCAAGTCCAGTTATGCCTTCAGCAATAGTTTACCTTTCACCTCGCCCATTTATGCCTTCAGCATTAGTTTACCTTTCACCAAGCCCAGTTATGCCTTCAGCATTAGTTTACCTTTCACCAAGCCCAGTTATGCCTTCAGCAATAGTTTACCTTTCACCAAGCCCATTTATGCCTTCAGCATTAGTTTACCTTTCACCAGGCCCAGTTAAGCCTTCAGCATTAGTTTACCTTTCACCAAGCCCAGTTATGCCTTCAGCATTAGTTTACCTTTCACCAGGCCCAGTTATGCCTTCAGCATTAGTTTACCTTTCACCAAGTCCAGTTGTGCCTTCAGCATTAGTTTACCTTTCACCAAGGCCATTTATGCCTTCAGCATTAGTTTACCTTTCACCAGGCCCAGTTAAGCCTTCAGCATTAGTTTACCTTTCACCAAGTCCAGTTATGCCTTCAGCATTAGTTTACCTTTCACCAAGTCCAGTTATGCCTTCAGCATTAGTTTACCTTTCACCAAGCCTAGTTATGCCTTCAGCATTAGTTTACCTTTCACGAGGCCCAGTTATGCCTTCAATTAGTTTACCTTTCACCAAGCCCAGTTATGCCTTCAGCATTAGTTTACCTTTCACCAAGCCCAGTTATGCCTTCAATTAGTTTACCTTTCACCAAGCCCAGTTATGCCTTCAGCATTAGTTTACCTTTCACCAGGCCCAATTATGCCTTCAGCATTAGTTTACCTTTCACCAAGCCCAGTTATGCCTTCAGCATTAGTTTACCTTTCACCAAGCCCAGTTATGCCTTCAGCATTAGTTTACCTTTCACCAAGCCCAGTTATGCCTTCAGCATTAGTTTACCTTTCACCAAGCCCAGTTATGCCTTCAGCATTAGTTTACCTTTCACCAAGCTCAGGTATGCCTTCAGCATTAGTTTACCTTTCACCGGGCCCAGTTATGCCTTCAGCATTAGTTTACCTTTCACCAGGCCCAGTTATGCCTTCAATTAGTTTACCTTTCTCCCGGCCCAGTTATGCCTTCAGCATTAGTTTACCTTTCACCAGGCCCAGTTATGCCTTCAGCATTAGTTTACCTTTCACCAAGCCCAGTTATGCCTTCAGCATTAGTTTACCTTTCACCAGGCCCAGTTATGCCTTCAATTAGTTTACCTTTCACCAAGCCCAGTTATGCCTTCAGCATTAGTTTACCTTTCACCAGGCCCAGTTATGCCTTCAGCATTAGTTTACCTTTCACCAGGCCCAGTTATGCCTTCAATTAGTTTATCTTTCTCCAGGCCCAGTTATGCCTTCAGCATTAGTTTACCTTTCACCAAGCTCAGTTATGCCTTCAGCATTAGTTTACCTTTCACCAAGCCCAGTTATGCCTTCAGCATTAGTTTACCTTTCACCAAGCCTAGTTATGCCTTCAGCATTAGTTTACCTTTCACCAAGCCTAGTTATGCCTTCAGCATTAGTTTACCTTTCACCAAGCTCAGTTATGCCTTCAGCATTAGTTTACCTTTCACCAAGCCTAGTTATGCCTTCAGCATTAGTTTACCTTTCACCAAGACCAGTTATGCCTTCAGCATTAGTTTACCTTTCACCAAGCCCAGTTATGCCTTCAGCATTAGTTTACCTTTCACCAAGCCCAGTTAAGCCTTCAGCATTAGTTTACCTTTCACCAAGTCCAGTTATGCCTTCAGCATTAGTTTACCTTTCACCAAGCCCAGTTATGCCTTCAGCATTAGTTTACCTTTCACCAAGTCCAGTTATGCCTTCAGCATTAGTTTACCTTTCACCAAGGCTAGTTATGCCTTCAGCATTAGTTTACCTTTCACCAAGCCTAGTTATGCCTTCAGCATTAGTTTACCTTTCACCAAGCCCAGTTAAGCCTTCAGCATTAGTTTACCTTTCACCAAGCCCAATTATGCCTTCAGCATTAGTTTGCCTTTCACCAAGCCCAGTTATGCCTTCAGCATTAGTTTACCTTTCACGAGGCCCAGTTATGCCTTCAATTAGTTTACCTTTCACCAAGCCCAGTTATGCCTTCAGCATTAGTTTACCTTTCACCAAGCCCAGTTATGCCTTCAATTAGTTTACCTTTCACCAAGCCCAGTTATGCCTTCAGCATTAGTTTACCTTTCACCAGGCCCAATTATGCCTTCAGCATTAGTTTACCTTTCACCAAGCCCAGTTATGCCTTCAGCATTAGTTTACCTTTCACCAAGCCCAGTTATGCCTTCAGCATTAGTTTACCTTTCACCAAGCCCAGTTATGCCTTCAGCATTAGTTTACCTTTCACCAAGCCCAGTTATGCCTTCAGCATTAGTTTACCTTTCACCAAGCTCAGGTATGCCTTCAGCATTAGTTTACCTTTCACCGGGCCCAGTTATGCCTTCAGCATTAGTTTACCTTTCACCAGGCCCAGTTATGCCTTCAATTAGTTTACCTTTCTCCCGGCCCAGTTATGCCTTCAGCATTAGTTTACCTTTCACCAGGCCCAGTTATGCCTTCAGCATTAGTTTACCTTTCACCAAGCCCAGTTATGCCTTCAGCATTAGTTTACCTTTCACCAGGCCCAGTTATGCCTTCAATTAGTTTACCTTTCACCAAGCCCAGTTATGCCTTCAGCATTAGTTTACCTTTCACCAGGCCCAGTTATGCCTTCAGCATTAGTTTACCTTTCACCAGGCCCAGTTATGCCTTCAATTAGTTTATCTTTCTCCAGGCCCAGTTATGCCTTCAGCATTAGTTTACCTTTCACCAAGCTCAGTTATGCCTTCAGCATTAGTTTACCTTTCACCAAGCCCAGTTATGCCTTCAGCATTAGTTTACCTTTCACCAGGCCCAGTTATGCCTTCAGCATTAGTTTACCTTTCACCAAGCCCAGTTATGCCTTCAGCATTAGTTTACCTTTCACCAAGCACAGTTATGCCTTCAGCATTAGTTTACCTTTCACCAAGCCCAGTTATGCCTTCAGCATTAGTTTACCATTCACCAAGCCCAGTTATGCCTTCAGCATTAGTTTACCTTTCACCAAGCCCAGTTATGCCTTCAGCATTAGTTTACCTTTCACCAAGCCCAGTTATGCCTTCAGCATTAGTTTACCTTTCACCAAGCACAGTTATGCCTTCAGCATTAGTTTACCTTTCACCAAGCCCAGTTATACCTTCAGCATTAGTTTACCTTTCACCAGGCCCAGTTATGCCTTCAATTAGTTTACCTTTCACCAAGCCCAGTTATGCCTTCAGCATTAGTTTACCTTTCACGAGGCCCAGTTATGCCTTCAATTAGTTTACCTTTCACCAGGCCCAGTTATGCCTTCAGCATTAGTTTACCTTTCACCAAGCCCAGTTATGCCTTCAGCATTAGTTTACCTTTCACCAAGCCCAGTTATGCCTTCAGCATTAGTTTACCTTTCACCAAGCACAGTTATGCCTTCAGCATTAGTTTACCTTTCACCAAGCCCAGTTATGCCTTCAGCATTAGTTTACCTTTCACCAAGCCCAGTTATGCCTTCAATTAGTTTACCTTTCACCAAGCCCAGTTATGTCTTCAATTAGTTTACCTTTCACCAAGCCCAGTTATGCCTTCAGCATTAGTTTACCTTTCACCAAGCCCAGTTATGCCTTCAGCATTAGTTTACCTTTCACCAGGCCCAGTTATGCCTTCAATTAGTTTACCTTTCACCAAGCCCAGTTATGCCTTCAGCATTAGTTTACCTTTCACCAAGCCCAGTTATGCCTTCAATTAGTTTACCTTTCACCAAGCCCAGTTATGCCTTCAATTAGTTTACCTTTCACCAAGCCCAGTTATGCCTTCAGCATTAGTTTACCTTTCACCAAGCCCAGTTATGCCTTCAATTAGTTTACCTTTCACCAAGCCCAGTTATGCCTTCAGCAATAGTTTACCTTTCGCCAAGCACAGTTATGCCTTCAGCAATAGTTTACCTTTCACCAAGCCCAGTTATGTCTTCAATTAGTTTACCTTTCACCAAGCCCAGTTATGCCTTCAGCATTAGTTTACCTTTCACGAGGCCCAGTTATGCCTTCAATTAGTTTACCATTCACCAAGCCCAGTTATGCCTTCAGCATTAGTTTACCTTTCACCAGGCCCAGTTATGCCTTCAATTAGTTTACCTTTCACCAAGCCCAGTTATGCCTTCAATTAGTTTACCTTTCACCAAGCCCAGTTATGCCTTCAGCAATAGTTTACCTTTCACCAAGCCCATTTATGCCTTCAGCATTAGTTTACCTTTCACCAAGCCCAGTTATGCCTTCAATTAGTTTACCTTTCACCAAGCCCAGTTATGCCTTGAGCATTAGTTTACCTTTCACCAAGCCCAGTTATGCCTTCAGCAATAGTTTACCTTTCACGAAGCCCATTTATGCCTTCAGCATTAGTTTACCTTTCACCAAGCCCAGTTATGCCTTCAGCAATAGTTTACCTTTCACCAAGCCCATTTATGCCTTCAGCATTAGTTTACCTTTCACCAAGCCCAGTTATGCCTTCAATTAGTTTACCTTTCACCAAGCCCAGTTATGCCTTCAGCATTAGTTTACCTTTCACCAAGCCCAGTTATGCCTTCAGCAATAGTTTACCTTTCACGAAGCCCATTTATGCCTTCAGCATTAGTTTACCTTTCACCAAGTCCAGTTATGCCTTCAATTAGTTTACCTTTCACCAAGCCCAGTTATGCCTTCAATTAGTTTACCTTTCACCAAGCCCAGTTATGCCTTCAGCAATTGTATACCTTTCACCAAGCCCATTTATGCCTTCAGCATTAGTTTACCTTTCACCAAGCCCAGTTATGCCTTCAGCATTAGTTTACCTTTCACCAAGTCCAGTTATGCCTTCAGCATTAGTTTACCTTTCACCAAGCCCAGTTATGCCTTCAGCAATAGTTTACCTTTCACCAAGCACAGTTATGCCTTCAGCATTAGTTTACCTTTCACTTAGCCCATTTATGCCTTCAGCATTAGTTTACCTTTCACCAAGCCCAGTTATGCCTTCAGCATTAGTTTACCTTTCACCAAGCCCAGTTAAGCCTTCAGCATTAGTTTACCTTTCACCAAGCCCAGTTAAGCCTTCAGCATTAGTTTACCTTTCACCAAGTCCAGTTATGCCTTCAGCATTAGTTTACCTTTCACCAAGTCCAGTTATGCCTTCAGCATTAGTTTACCTTTCACCAGGCCCAATTATGCCTTCAGCATTAGTTTACCTTTCACCAAGCCTAGTTATGCCTTCAGCATTAGTTTACCTTTCTCCAAGCCTAGTTATGCCTTCAGCATTAGTTTACCTTTCACCAAGCCCAGTTATGCCTTCAGCATTAGTTTACCTTTCACGAGGCAAAGTTATGCCTTCAATTCGTTTATCTTTAACCAAGCCCAGTTATGCCTTCAGCATTAGTTTACCTTTCACCAAGCCCAGTTATGCCTTCAATTAGTTTACCTTTCACCAAGCCCAGTTATGCCTTCAGCATTAGTTTACCTTTCACCAGGCCCAATTATGCCTTCAGCATTAGTTTACCTTTCACCAAGCCCAGTTATGCCTTCAGCATTAGTTTACCTTTCACCAAGCCCAGTTATGCCTTCAGCATTAGTTTACCTTTCACCAAGCCCAGTTATGCCTTCAGCATTAGTTTACCTTTCACCAAGCCCAGTTATGCCTTCAGCATTAGTTTACCTTTCACCAAGCCCAGTTATGCCTTCAGCATTAGTTTACCTTTCACCAAGCTCAGTTATGCCTTCAGCATTAGTTTACCTTTCACCAAGCTCAGTTATGCCTTCAGCATTAGTTTAGCTTTCACCAAGCCCAGTTATGCCTTCAGCATTAGTTTACCTTTCACCAGGCCCAGTTATGCCTTCAGCATTAGTTTACCTTTCACCAGGCCCAGTTATGCCTTCAATTAGTTTACCTTTCTCCAGGCCCAGTTATGCCTTCAGCATTAGTTTACCTTTCACCAGGCCCAGTTATGCCTTCAGCATTAGTTTACCTTTCACCAAGCCCAGTTATGCCTTCAGCATTAGTTTAGCTTTCACCAGGCCCAGTTATGCCTTCAATTAGTTTACCTTTCACCAAGCCCAGTTATGCCTTCAGCATTAGTTTACCTTTCACCAGGCCCAGTTATGCCTTCAGCATTAGTTTACCTTTCTCCAGGCCCAGTTATGCCTTCAGCATTAGTTTACCTTTCACCAAGCACAGTTATGCCTTCAGCAATAGTTTACCTTTCACCAAGCCCAGTTATGCCTTCAGCATTAGTTTACCTTTCACCAGGCCCAGTTATGCCTTCAATTAGTTTACCTTTCACCAAGCCCAGTTATGCCTTCAGCATTAGTTTACCTTTCATGAGGCCCAGTTATGCCTTCAATTAGTTTACCTTTCACCAGGCCCAGTTATGCCTTCAGCATTAGTTTACCTTTCACCAAGCCCAGTTATGCCTTCAGCATTAGTTTACCTTTCACCAAGCCCAGTTATGCCTTCAGCATTAGTTTACCTTTCACCAAGCCCAGTTATGCCTTCAGCATTAGTTTACCCTTCACCAAGCCCAGTTATGCCTTCAGCATTAGTTTACCTTTCACCAAGCCCAGTTATGCCTTCAATTAGTTTACCTTTCACCAAGCCCAGTTATGCCTTCAGCATTAGTTTACCTTTCACCAGGCCCAATTATGCCTTCAGCATTAGTTTACCTTTCACCAAGCCCAGTTATGCCTTCAGCATTAGTTTACCTTTCACCAAGCCCAGTTATGCCTTCAGCATTAGTTTACCTTTCACCAAGCCCAGTTATGCCTTCAGCATTAGTTTACCTTTCACCAAGCCCAGTTATGCCTTCAGCATTAGTTTACCTTTCACCAAGCTCAGGTATGCCTTCAGCATTAGTTTACCTTTCACCGGGCCCAGTTATGCCTTCAGCATTAGTTTACCTTTCACCAGGCCCAGTTATGCCTTCAATTAGTTTACCTTTCTCCCGGCCCAGTTATGCCTTCAGCATTAGTTTACCTTTCACCAGGCCCAGTTATGCCTTCAGCATTAGTTTACCTTTCACCAAGCCCAGTTATGCCTTCAGCATTAGTTTACCTTTCACCAGGCCCAGTTATGCCTTCAATTAGTTTACCTTTCACCAAGCCCAGTTATGCCTTCAGCATTAGTTTACCTTTCACCAGGCCCAGTTATGCCTTCAGCATTAGTTTACCTTTCACCAGGCCCAGTTATGCCTTCAATTAGTTTATCTTTCTCCAGGCCCAGTTATGCCTTCAGCATTAGTTTACCTTTCACCAAGCTCAGTTATGCCTTCAGCATTAGTTTACCTTTCACCAAGCCCAGTTATGCCTTCAGCATTAGTTTACCTTTCACCAGGCCCAGTTATGCCTTCAGCATTAGTTTACCTTTCACCAAGCCCAGTTATGCCTTCAGCATTAGTTTACCTTTCACCAAGCACAGTTATGCCTTCAGCATTAGTTTACCTTTCACCAAGCCCAGTTATGCCTTCAGCATTAGTTTACCATTCACCAAGCCCAGTTATGCCTTCAGCATTAGTTTACCTTTCACCAAGCCCAGTTATGCCTTCAGCATTAGTTTACCTTTCACCAAGCCCAGTTATGCCTTCAGCATTAGTTTACCTTTCACCAAGCACAGTTATGCCTTCAGCATTAGTTTACCTTTCACCAAGCCCAGTTATACCTTCAGCATTAGTTTACCTTTCACCAGGCCCAGTTATGCCTTCAATTAGTTTACCTTTCACCAAGCCCAGTTATGCCTTCAGCATTAGTTTACCTTTCACGAGGCCCAGTTATGCCTTCAATTAGTTTACCTTTCACCAGGCCCAGTTATGCCTTCAGCATTAGTTTACCTTTCACCAAGCCCAGTTATGCCTTCAGCATTAGTTTACCTTTCACCAAGCCCAGTTATGCCTTCAGCATTAGTTTACCTTTCACCAAGCACAGTTATGCCTTCAGCATTAGTTTACCTTTCACCAAGCCCAGTTATGCCTTCAGCATTAGTTTACCTTTCACCAAGCCCAGTTATGCCTTCAATTAGTTTACCTTTCACCAAGCCCAGTTATGTCTTCAATTAGTTTACCTTTCACCAAGCCCAGTTATGCCTTCAGCATTAGTTTACCTTTCACCAAGCCCAGTTATGCCTTCAGCATTAGTTTACCTTTCACCAGGCCCAGTTATGCCTTCAATTAGTTTACCTTTCACCAAGCCCAGTTATGCCTTCAGCATTAGTTTACCTTTCACCAAGCCCAGTTATGCCTTCAATTAGTTTACCTTTCACCAAGCCCAGTTATGCCTTCAATTAGTTTACCTTTCACCAAGCCCAGTTATGCCTTCAGCATTAGTTTACCTTTCACCAAGCCCAGTTATGCCTTCAATTAGTTTACCTTTCACCAAGCCCAGTTATGCCTTCAGCAATAGTTTACCTTTCGCCAAGCACAGTTATGCCTTCAGCAATAGTTTACCTTTCACCAAGCCCAGTTATGTCTTCAATTAGTTTACCTTTCACCAAGCCCAGTTATGCCTTCAGCATTAGTTTACCTTTCACCAAGCCCAGTTATGCCTTCAATTAGTTTACCTTTCACCAAGCCCAGTTATGCCTTCAATTAGTTTACCTTTCACCAGGCCCAGTTATGCCTTCAATTAGTTTACCTTTCACCAAGCCCAGTTATGCCTTCAATTAGTTTACCTTTCACCAAGCCCAGTTATGCCTTCAGCAATAGTTTACCTTTCACCAAGCCCATTTATGCCTTCAGCATTAGTTTACCTTTCACCAAGCCCAGTTATGCCTTCAATTAGTTTACCTTTCACCAAGCCCAGTTATGCCTTGAGCATTAGTTTACCTTTCACCAAGCCCAGTTATGCCTTCAGCAATAGTTTACCTTTCACGAAGCCCATTTATGCCTTCAGCATTAGTTTACCTTTCACCAAGCCCAGTTATGCCTTCAGCAATAGTTTACCTTTCACCAAGCCCATTTATGCCTTCAGCATTAGTTTACCTTTCACCAAGCCCAGTTATGCCTTCAATTAGTTTACCTTTCACCAAGCCCAGTTATGCCTTCAGCATTAGTTTACCTTTCACCAAGCCCAGTTATGCCTTCAGCAATAGTTTACCTTTCACGAAGCCCATTTATGCCTTCAGCATTAGTTTACCTTTCACCAAGTCCAGTTATGCCTTCAATTAGTTTACCTTTCACCAAGCCCAGTTATGCCTTCAATTAGTTTACCTTTCACCAAGCCCAGTTATGCCTTCAGCAATTGATTACCTTTCACCAAGCCCATTTATGCCTTCAGCATTAGTTTACCTTTCACCAAGCCCAGTTATGCCTTCAGCATTAGTTTACCTTTCACCAAGTCCAGTTATGCCTTCAGCATTAGTTTACCTTTCACCAAGCCCAGTTATGCCTTCAGCAATAGTTTACCTTTCACCAAGCACAGTTATGCCTTCAGCATTAGTTTACCTTTCACTTAGCCCATTTATGCCTTCAGCATTAGTTTACCTTTCACCAAGCCCAGTTATGCCTTCAGCATTAGTTTACCTTTCACCAAGCCCAGTTAAGCCTTCAGCATTAGTTTACCTTTCACCAAGCCCAGTTAAGCCTTCAGCATTAGTTTACCTTTCACCAAGTCCAGTTATGCCTTCAGCATTAGTTTACCTTTCACCAAGTCCAGTTATGCCTTCAGCATTAGTTTACCTTTCACCAGGCCCAATTATGCCTTCAGCATTAGTTTACCTTTCACCAAGCCTAGTTATGCCTTCAGCATTAGTTTACCTTTCTCCAAGCCTAGTTATGCCTTCAGCATTAGTTTACCTTTCACCAAGCCCAGTTATGCCTTCAGCATTAGTTTACCTTTCACGAGGCAAAGTTATGCCTTCAATTCGTTTATCTTTAACCAAGCCCAGTTATGCCTTCAGCATTAGTTTACCTTTCACCAAGCCCAGTTATGCCTTCAATTAGTTTACCTTTCACCAAGCCCAGTTATGCCTTCAGCATTAGTTTACCTTTCACCAGGCCCAATTATGCCTTCAGCATTAGTTTACCTTTCACCAAGCCCAGTTATGCCTTCAGCATTAGTTTACCTTTCACCAAGCCCAGTTATGCCTTCAGCATTAGTTTACCTTTCACCAAGCCCAGTTATGCCTTCAGCATTAGTTTACCTTTCACCAAGCCCAGTTATGCCTTCAGCATTAGTTTACCTTTCACCAAGCCCAGTTATGCCTTCAGCATTAGTTTACCTTTCACCAAGCTCAGTTATGCCTTCAGCATTAGTTTACCTTTCACCAAGCTCAGTTATGCCTTCAGCATTAGTTTAGCTTTCACCAAGCCCAGTTATGCCTTCAGCATTAGTTTACCTTTCACCAGGCCCAGTTATGCCTTCAGCATTAGTTTACCTTTCACCAGGCCCAGTTATGCCTTCAATTAGTTTACCTTTCTCCAGGCCCAGTTATGCCTTCAGCATTAGTTTACCTTTCACCAGGCCCAGTTATGCCTTCAGCATTAGTTTACCTTTCACCAAGCCCAGTTATGCCTTCAGCATTAGTTTAGCTTTCACCAGGCCCAGTTATGCCTTCAATTAGTTTACCTTTCACCAAGCCCAGTTATGCCTTCAGCATTAGTTTACCTTTCACCAGGCCCAGTTATGCCTTCAGCATTAGTTTACCTTTCTCCAGGCCCAGTTATGCCTTCAGCATTAGTTTACCTTTCACCAAGCTCAGTTATGCCTTCAGCATTACTTTACCTTTCACCAAGCCCAGTTATGCCTTCAGCATTAGTTTACCTTTCACCAGGCCCAGTTATGCCTTCAGCATTAGTTTACCTTTCACCAAGCCCAGTTATGCCTTCAGCATTAGTTTACCTTTCACCAAGCCCAGTTATGCCTTCAGCATTAGTTTACCTTTCACCAAGCACAGTTATGCCTTCAGCATTAGTTTACCTTTCACCAAGCCCAGTTATGCCTTCAGCATTAGTTTACCTTTCACCAAGCCCAGTTATGCCTTCAGCATTAGTTTACCTTTCACCAAGGCCAGTTATGCCTTCAGCATTAGTTTACCTTTCACCAAGCCCAGTTATGCCTTCAGCATTAGTTTACCTTTCACCAAGCACAGTTATGCCTTCAGCATTAGTTTACCTTTCACCAAGCCCAGCTATGCCTTCAGCATTAGTTTACCTTTCACCAGGCCCAGTTATGCCTTCAATTAGTTTACCTTTCACCAAGCCCAGTTATGCCTTCAGCATTAGTTTACCTTTCATGAGGCCCAGTTATGCCTTCAATTAGTTTACCTTTCACCAGGCCCAGTTATGCCTTCAGCATTAGTTTACCTTTCACCAAGCCCAGTTATGCCTTCAGCATTAGTTTACCTTTCACCAAGCCCAGTTATGCCTTCAGCATTAGTTTACCTTTCACCAAGCCCAGTTATGCCTTCAGCATTAGTTTACCCTTCACCAAGCACAGTTATGCCTTCAGCATTAGTTTACCTTTCACCAAGCCCAGTTATGCCTTCAATTAGTTTACCTTTCACCAAGCCCAGTTATGCCTTCAGCATTAGTTTACCTTTCACCAGGCCTAATTATGCCTTCAGCATTAGTTTACCTTTCACCAAGTCCAGTTATGCCTTCAGCATTAGTTTACCTTTCACCAAGCCCAGTTATGCCTTCAGTATTAGTTTACCTTTCACCAAGCCCAGTTATGCCTTCAGCATTAGTTTACCTTTCACCAAGCCCAGTTATGCCTTCAGCATTAGTTTACCTTTCACCAAGCCCAGTTATGCCTTCAGCATTAGTTTACCTTTCACCAAGCTCAGTTATGCCTTCAGCATTAGTTTACCTTTCACCAAGCTCAGTTATGCCTTCAGCATTAGTTTACCTTTCACCAAGCCCAGTTATGCCTTCAGCATTAGTTTACCTTTCACCAGGCCCAGTTATGCCTTCAGCATTAGTTTACCTTTCACCAGGCCCAGTTATGCCTTCAATTAGTTTACCTTTCTCCAGGCCCAGTTATGCCTTCAATTAGTTTACCTTTCACCAAGCCCAGTTATGCCTTCAGCATTAGTTTACCTTTCACCAGGCCCAGTTATGCCTTCAGCATTAGTTTACCTTTCACCAAGCCCAGTTATGCCTTCAGCATTAGTTTACCTTTCACCAGGCCCAGTTATGCCTTCAATTAGTTTACCTTTCACCAAGCCCAGTTATGCCTTCAGCATTAGTTTACCTTTCACCAGGCCCAGTTATGCCTTCAGCATTAGTTTACCTTTCTCCAGGCCCAGTTATGCCTTCAGCATTAGTTTACCTTTCACCAAGCTCAGTTATGCCTTCAGCATTACTTTACCTTTCACCAAGCCCAGTTATGCCTTTAGCATTAGTTTACCTTTCACCAGGCCCAGTTATGCCTTCAGCATTAGTTTACCTTTCACCAAGCCCAGTTATGCCTTCAGCATTAGTTTACCTTTCACCAAGCACAGTTATGCCTTCAGCATTAGTTTACCTTTCACCAAGCCCAGTTATGCCTTCAGCATTAGTTTACCTTTCACCAAGCCCAGTTATGCCTTCAGCATTAGTTTACCTTTCACCAAGGCCAGTTATGCCTTCAGCATTAGTTTACCTTTCACCAAGCCCAGTTATGCCTTCAGCATTAGTTTACCTTTCACCAAGCACAGTTATGCCTTCAGCATTAGTTTACCTTTCACCAAGCCCAGTTATACCTTCAGCATTAGTTTACCTTTCACCAGGCCCAGTTATGCCTTCAATTAGTTTACCTTTCACCAAGCCCAGTTATGCCTTCAGCATTAGTTTACCTTTCACGAGGCCCAGTTATGCCTTCAATTAGTTTACCTTTCACCAGGCCCAGTTATGCCTTCAGCATTAGTTTACCTTTCACCAAGCCCAGTTATGCCTTCAGCATTAGTTTACCTTTCACCAAGCCCAGTTATGCCTTCAGCATTAGTTTACCTTTCACCAAGCACAGTTATGCCTTCAGCATTAGTTTACCTTTCACCAAGCCCAGTTATGCCTTCAGCATTAGTTTACCTTTCACCAAGCCCAGTTATGCCTTCAATTAGTTTACCTTTCACCAAGCCCAGTTATGTCTTCAATTAGTTTACCTTTCACCAAGCCCAGTTATGCCTTCAGCATTAGTTTACCTTTCACCAAGCCCAGTTATGCCTTCAGCATTAGTTTACCTTTCACCAGGCCCAGTTATGCCTTCAATTAGTTTACCTTTCACCAAGCCCAGTTATGCCTTCAGCATTAGTTTACCTTTCACCAAGCCCAGTTATGCCTTCAATTAGTTTACCTTTCACCAAGCCCAGTTATGCCTTCAATTAGTTTACCTTTCACCAAGCCCAGTTATGCCTTCAGCATTAGTTTACCTTTCACCAAGCCCAGTTATGCCTTCAATTAGTTTACCTTTCACCAAGCCCAGTTATGCCTTCAGCAATAGTTTACCTTTCGCCAAGCCCAGTTATGCCTTCAGCAATAGTTTACCTTTCACCAAGCCCAGTTATGTCTTCAATTAGTTTACCTTTCACCAAGCCCAGTTATGCCTTCAGCATTAGTTTACCTTTCACCAAGCCCAGTTATGCCTTCAATTAGTTTACCTTTCACCAAGCCCAGTTATGCCTTCAATTAGTTTACCTTTCACCAGGCCCAGTTATGCCTTCAATTAGTTTACCTTTCACCAAGCCCAGTTATGCCTTCAATTAGTTTACCTTTCACCAAGCCCAGTTATGCCTTCAGCAATAGTTTACCTTTCACCAAGCCCATTTATGCCTTCAGCATTAGTTTACCTTTCACCAAGCCCAGTTATGCCTTCAATTAGTTTACCTTTCACCAAGCCCAGTTATGCCTTGAGCATTAGTTTACCTTTCACCAAGCCCAGTTATGCCTTCAGCAATAGTTTACCTTTCACGAAGCCCATTTATGCCTTCAGCATTAGTTTACCTTTCACCAAGCCCAGTTATGCCTTCAGCAATAGTTTACCTTTCACCAAGCCCATTTATGCCTTCAGCATTAGTTTACCTTTCACCAAGCCCAGTTATGCCTTCAATTAGTTTACCTTTCACCAAGCCCAGTTATGCCTTCAGCATTAGTTTACCTTTCACCAAGCCCAGTTATGCCTTCAGCAATAGTTTACCTTTCACGAAGCCCATTTATGCCTTCAGCATTAGTTTACCTTTCACCAAGTCCAGTTATGCCTTCAATTAGTTTACCTTTCACCAAGCCCAGTTATGCCTTCAATTAGTTTACCTTTCACCAAGCCCAGTTATGCCTTCAGCAATTGTTTACCTTTCACCAAGCCCATTTATGCCTTCAGCATTAGTTTACCTTTCACCAAGCCCAGTTATGCCTTCAGCATTAGTTTACCTTTCACCAAGTCCAGTTATGCCTTCAGCATTAGTTTACCTTTCACCAAGCCCAGTTATGCCTTCAGCAATAGTTTACCTTTCACCAAGCACAGTTATGCCTTCAGCATTAGTTTACCTTTCACTTAGCCCATTTATGCCTTCAGCATTAGTTTACCTTTCACCAAGCCCAGTTATGCCTTCAGCATTAGTTTACCTTTCACCAAGCCCAGTTAAGCCTTCAGCATTAGTTTACCTTTCACCAAGCCCAGTTAAGCCTTCAGCATTAGTTTACCTTTCACCAAGTCCAGTTATGCCTTCAATTAGTTTACCTTTCTCCCGGCCCAGTTATGCCTTCAGCATTAGTTTACCTTTCACCAGGCCCAGTTATGCCTTCAGCATTAGTTTACCTTTCACCAAGCCCAGTTATGCCTTCAGCATTAGTTTACCTTTCACCAGGCCCAGTTATGCCTTCAATTAGTTTACCTTTCACCAAGCCCAGTTATGCCTTCAGCATTAGTTTACCTTTCACCAGGCCCAGTTATGCCTTCAGCATTAGTTTACCTTTCACCAGGCCCAGTTATGCCTTCAATTAGTTTATCTTTCTCCAGGCCCAGTTATGCCTTCAGCATTAGTTTACCTTTCACCAAGCTCAGTTATGCCTTCAGCATTAGTTTACCTTTCACCAAGCCCAGTTATGCCTTCAGCATTAGTTTACCTTTCACCAGGCCCAGTTATGCCTTCAGCATTAGTTTACCTTTCACCAAGCCCAGTTATGCCTTCAGCATTAGTTTACCTTTCACCAAGCACAGTTATGCCTTCAGCATTAGTTTACCTTTCACCAAGCCCAGTTATGCCTTCAGCATTAGTTTACCATTCACCAAGCCCAGTTATGCCTTCAGCATTAGTTTACCTTTCACCAAGCCCAGTTATGCCTTCAGCATTAGTTTACCTTTCACCAAGCCCAGTTATGCCTTCAGCATTAGTTTACCTTTCACCAAGCACAGTTATGCCTTCAGCATTAGTTTACCTTTCACCAAGCCCAGTTATACCTTCAGCATTAGTTTACCTTTCACCAGGCCCAGTTATGCCTTCAATTAGTTTACCTTTCACCAAGCCCAGTTATGCCTTCAGCATTAGTTTACCTTTCACGAGGCCCAGTTATGCCTTCAATTAGTTTACCTTTCACCAGGCCCAGTTATGCCTTCAGCATTAGTTTACCTTTCACCAAGCCCAGTTATGCCTTCAGCATTAGTTTACCTTTCACCAAGCCCAGTTATGCCTTCAGCATTAGTTTACCTTTCACCAAGCACAGTTATGCCTTCAGCATTAGTTTACCTTTCACCAAGCCCAGTTATGCCTTCAGCATTAGTTTACCTTTCACCAAGCCCAGTTATGCCTTCAATTAGTTTACCTTTCACCAAGCCCAGTTATGTCTTCAATTAGTTTACCTTTCACCAAGCCCAGTTATGCCTTCAGCATTAGTTTACCTTTCACCAAGCCCAGTTATGCCTTCAGCATTAGTTTACCTTTCACCAGGCCCAGTTATGCCTTCAATTAGTTTACCTTTCACCAAGCCCAGTTATGCCTTCAGCATTAGTTTACCTTTCACCAAGCCCAGTTATGCCTTCAATTAGTTTACCTTTCACCAAGCCCAGTTATGCCTTCAATTAGTTTACCTTTCACCAAGCCCAGTTATGCCTTCAGCATTAGTTTACCTTTCACCAAGCCCAGTTATGCCTTCAATTAGTTTACCTTTCACCAAGCCCAGTTATGCCTTCAGCAATAGTTTACCTTTCGCCAAGCACAGTTATGCCTTCAGCAATAGTTTACCTTTCACCAAGCCCAGTTATGTCTTCAATTAGTTTACCTTTCACCAAGCCCAGTTATGCCTTCAGCATTAGTTTACCTTTCACCAAGCCCAGTTATGCCTTCAATTAGTTTACCTTTCACCAAGCCCAGTTATGCCTTCAATTAGTTTACCTTTCACCAGGCCCAGTTATGCCTTCAATTAGTTTACCTTTCACCAAGCCCAGTTATGCCTTCAATTAGTTTACCTTTCACCAAGCCCAGTTATGCCTTCAGCAATAGTTTACCTTTCACCAAGCCCATTTATGCCTTCAGCATTAGTTTACCTTTCACCAAGCCCAGTTATGCCTTCAATTAGTTTACCTTTCACCAAGCCCAGTTATGCCTTGAGCATTAGTTTACCTTTCACCAAGCCCAGTTATGCCTTCAGCAATAGTTTACCTTTCACGAAGCCCATTTATGCCTTCAGCATTAGTTTACCTTTCACCAAGCCCAGATATGCCTTCAGCAATAGTTTACCTTTCACCAAGCCCATTTATGCCTTCAGCATTAGTTTACCTTTCACCAAGCCCAGTTATGCCTTCAATTAGTTTACCTTTCACCAAGCCCAGTTATGCCTTCAGCATTAGTTTACCTTTCACCAAGCCCAGTTATGCCTTCAGCAATAGTTTACCTTTCACGAAGCCCATTTATGCCTTCAGCATTAGTTTACCTTTCACCAAGTCCAGTTATGCCTTCAATTAGTTTACCTTTCACCAAGCCCAGTTATGCCTTCAATTAGTTTACCTTTCACCAAGCCCAGTTATGCCTTCAGCAATTGATTACCTTTCACCAAGCCCATTTATGCCTTCAGCATTAGTTTACCTTTCACCAAGCCCAGTTATGCCTTCAGCATTAGTTTACCTTTCACCAAGTCCAGTTATGCCTTCAGCATTAGTTTACCTTTCACCAAGCCCAGTTATGCCTTCAGCAATAGTTTACCTTTCACCAAGCACAGTTATGCCTTCAGCATTAGTTTACCTTTCACTTAGCCCATTTATGCCTTCAGCATTAGTTTACCTTTCACCAAGCCCAGTTATGCCTTCAGCATTAGTTTACCTTTCACCAAGCCCAGTTAAGCCTTCAGCATTAGTTTACCTTTCACCAAGCCCAGTTAAGCCTTCAGCATTAGTTTACCTTTCACCAAGTCCAGTTATGCCTTCAGCATTAGTTTACCTTTCACCAAGTCCAGTTATGCCTTCAGCATTAGTTTACCTTTCACCAGGCCCAATTATGCCTTCAGCATTAGTTTACCTTTCACCAAGCCTAGTTATGCCTTCAGCATTAGTTTACCTTTCTCCAAGCCTAGTTATGCCTTCAGCATTAGTTTACCTTTCACCAAGCCCAGTTATGCCTTCAGCATTAGTTTACCTTTCACGAGGCAAAGTTATGCCTTCAATTCGTTTATCTTTAACCAAGCCCAGTTATGCCTTCAGCATTAGTTTACCTTTCACCAAGCCCAGTTATGCCTTCAATTAGTTTACCTTTCACCAAGCCCAGTTATGCCTTCAGCATTAGTTTACCTTTCACCAGGCCCAATTATGCCTTCAGCATTAGTTTACCTTTCACCAAGCCCAGTTATGCCTTCAGCATTAGTTTACCTTTCACCAAGCCCAGTTATGCCTTCAGCATTAGTTTACCTTTCACCAAGCCCAGTTATGCCTTCAGCATTAGTTTACCTTTCACCAAGCCCAGTTATGCCTTCAGCATTAGTTTACCTTTCACCAAGCCCAGTTATGCCTTCAGCATTAGTTTACCTTTCACCAAGCTCAGTTATGCCTTCAGCATTAGTTTACCTTTCACCAAGCTCAGTTATGCCTTCAGCATTAGTTTAGCTTTCACCAAGCCCAGTTATGCCTTCAGCATTAGTTTACCTTTCACCAGGCCCAGTTATGCCTTCAGCATTAGTTTACCTTTCACCAGGCCCAGTTATGCCTTCAATTAGTTTACCTTTCTCCAGGCCCAGTTATGCCTTCAGCATTAGTTTACCTTTCACCAGGCCCAGTTATGCCTTCAGCATTAGTTTACCTTTCACCAAGCCCAGTTATGCCTTCAGCATTAGTTTAGCTTTCACCAGGCCCAGTTATGCCTTCAATTAGTTTACCTTTCACCAAGCCCAGTTATGCCTTCAGCATTAGTTTACCTTTCACCAGGCCCAGTTATGCCTTCAGCATTAGTTTACCTTTCTCCAGGCCCAGTTATGCCTTCAGCATTAGTTTACCTTTCACCAAGCTCAGTTATGCCTTCAGCATTACTTTACCTTTCACCAAGCCCAGTTATGCCTTCAGCATTAGTTTACCTTTCACCAGGCCCAGTTATGCCTTCAGCATTAGTTTACCTTTCACCAAGCCCAGTTATGCCTTCAGCATTAGTTTACCTTTCACCAAGCCCAGTTATGCCTTCAGCATTAGTTTACCTTTCACCAAGCACAGTTATGCCTTCAGCATTAGTTTACCTTTCACCAAGCCCAGTTATGCCTTCAGCATTAGTTTACCTTTCACCAAGCCCAGTTATGCCTTCAGCATTAGTTTACCTTTCACCAAGGCCAGTTATGCCTTCAGCATTAGTTTACCTTTCACCAAGCCCAGTTATGCCTTCAGCATTAGTTTACCTTTCACCAAGCACAGTTATGCCTTCAGCATTAGTTTACCTTTCACCAAGCCCAGCTATGCCTTCAGCATTAGTTTACCTTTCACCAGGCCCAGTTATGCCTTCAATTAGTTTACCTTTCACCAAGCCCAGTTATGCCTTCAGCATTAGTTTACCTTTCATGAGGCCCAGTTATGCCTTCAATTAGTTTACCTTTCACCAGGCCCAGTTATGCCTTCAGCATTAGTTTACCTTTCACCAAGCCCAGTTATGCCTTCAGCATTAGTTTACCTTTCACCAAGCCCAGTTATGCCTTCAGCATTAGTTTACCTTTCACCAAGCCCAGTTATGCCTTCAGCATTAGTTTACCCTTCACCAAGCACAGTTATGCCTTCAGCATTAGTTTACCTTTCACCAAGCCCAGTTATGCCTTCAATTAGTTTACCTTTCACCAAGCCCAGTTATGCCTTCAGCATTAGTTTACCTTTCACCAGGCCTAATTATGCCTTCAGCATTAGTTTACCTTTCACCAAGTCCAGTTATGCCTTCAGCATTAGTTTACCTTTCACCAAGCCCAGTTATGCCTTCAGTATTAGTTTACCTTTCACCAAGCCCAGTTATGCCTTCAGCATTAGTTTACCTTTCACCAAGCCCAGTTATGCCTTCAGCATTAGTTTACCTTTCACCAAGCCCAGTTATGCCTTCAGCATTAGTTTACCTTTCACCAAGCTCAGTTATGCCTTCAGCATTAGTTTACCTTTCACCAAGCTCAGTTATGCCTTCAGCATTAGTTTACCTTTCACCAAGCCCAGTTATGCCTTCAGCATTAGTTTACCTTTCACCAGGCCCAGTTATGCCTTCAGCATTAGTTTACCTTTCACCAGGCCCAGTTATGCCTTCAATTAGTTTACCTTTCTCCAGGCCCAGTTATGCCTTCAATTAGTTTACCTTTCACCAAGCCCAGTTATGCCTTCAGCATTAGTTTACCTTTCACCAGGCCCAGTTATGCCTTCAGCATTAGTTTACCTTTCACCAAGCCCAGTTATGCCTTCAGCATTAGTTTACCTTTCACCAGGCCCAGTTATGCCTTCAATTAGTTTACCTTTCACCAAGCCCAGTTATGCCTTCAGCATTAGTTTACCTTTCACCAGGCCCAGTTATGCCTTCAGCATTAGTTTACCTTTCTCCAGGCCCAGTTATGCCTTCAGCATTAGTTTACCTTTCACCAAGCTCAGTTATGCCTTCAGCATTACTTTACCTTTCACCAAGCCCAGTTATGCCTTTAGCATTAGTTTACCTTTCACCAGGCCCAGTTATGCCTTCAGCATTAGTTTACCTTTCACCAAGCCCAGTTATGCCTTCAGCATTAGTTTACCTTTCACCAAGCACAGTTATGCCTTCAGCATTAGTTTACCTTTCACCAAGCCCAGTTATGCCTTCAGCATTAGTTTACCTTTCACCAAGCCCAGTTATGCCTTCAGCATTAGTTTACCTTTCACCAAGGCCAGTTATGCCTTCAGCATTAGTTTACCTTTCACCAAGCCCAGTTATGCCTTCAGCATTAGTTTACCTTTCACCAAGCACAGTTATGCCTTCAGCATTAGTTTACCTTTCACCAAGCCCAGTTATACCTTCAGCATTAGTTTACCTTTCACCAGGCCCAGTTATGCCTTCAATTAGTTTACCTTTCACCAAGCCCAGTTATGCCTTCAGCATTAGTTTACCTTTCACGAGGCCCAGTTATGCCTTCAATTAGTTTACCTTTCACCAGGCCCAGTTATGCCTTCAGCATTAGTTTACCTTTCACCAAGCCCAGTTATGCCTTCAGCATTAGTTTACCTTTCACCAAGCCCAGTTATGCCTTCAGCATTAGTTTACCTTTCACCAAGCACAGTTATGCCTTCAGCATTAGTTTACCTTTCACCAAGCCCAGTTATGCCTTCAGCATTAGTTTACCTTTCACCAAGCCCAGTTATGCCTTCAATTAGTTTACCTTTCACCAAGCCCAGTTATGTCTTCAATTAGTTTACCTTTCACCAAGCCCAGTTATGCCTTCAGCATTAGTTTACCTTTCACCAAGCCCAGTTATGCCTTCAGCATTAGTTTACCTTTCACCAGGCCCAGTTATGCCTTCAATTAGTTTACCTTTCACCAAGCCCAGTTATGCCTTCAGCATTAGTTTACCTTTCACCAAGCCCAGTTATGCCTTCAATTAGTTTACCTTTCACCAAGCCCAGTTATGCCTTCAATTAGTTTACCTTTCACCAAGCCCAGTTATGCCTTCAGCATTAGTTTACCTTTCACCAAGCCCAGTTATGCCTTCAATTAGTTTACCTTTCACCAAGCCCAGTTATGCCTTCAGCAATAGTTTACCTTTCGCCAAGCCCAGTTATGCCTTCAGCAATAGTTTACCTTTCACCAAGCCCAGTTATGTCTTCAATTAGTTTACCTTTCACCAAGCCCAGTTATGCCTTCAGCATTAGTTTACCTTTCACCAAGCCCAGTTATGCCTTCAATTAGTTTACCTTTCACCAAGCCCAGTTATGCCTTCAATTAGTTTACCTTTCACCAGGCCCAGTTATGCCTTCAATTAGTTTACCTTTCACCAAGCCCAGTTATGCCTTCAATTAGTTTACCTTTCACCAAGCCCAGTTATGCCTTCAGCAATAGTTTACCTTTCACCAAGCCCATTTATGCCTTCAGCATTAGTTTACCTTTCACCAAGCCCAGTTATGCCTTCAATTAGTTTACCTTTCACCAAGCCCAGTTATGCCTTGAGCATTAGTTTACCTTTCACCAAGCCCAGTTATGCCTTCAGCAATAGTTTACCTTTCACGAAGCCCATTTATGCCTTCAGCATTAGTTTACCTTTCACCAAGCCCAGTTATGCCTTCAGCAATAGTTTACCTTTCACCAAGCCCATTTATGCCTTCAGCATTAGTTTACCTTTCACCAAGCCCAGTTATGCCTTCAATTAGTTTACCTTTCACCAAGCCCAGTTATGCCTTCAGCATTAGTTTACCTTTCACCAAGCCCAGTTATGCCTTCAGCAATAGTTTACCTTTCACGAAGCCCATTTATGCCTTCAGCATTAGTTTACCTTTCACCAAGTCCAGTTATGCCTTCAATTAGTTTACCTTTCACCAAGCCCAGTTATGCCTTCAATTAGTTTACCTTTCACCAAGCCCAGTTATGCCTTCAGCAATTGTTTACCTTTCACCAAGCCCATTTATGCCTTCAGCATTAGTTTACCTTTCACCAAGCCCAGTTATGCCTTCAGCATTAGTTTACCTTTCACCAAGTCCAGTTATGCCTTCAGCATTAGTTTACCTTTCACCAAGCCCAGTTATGCCTTCAGCAATAGTTTACCTTTCACCAAGCACAGTTATGCCTTCAGCATTAGTTTACCTTTCACTTAGCCCATTTATGCCTTCAGCATTAGTTTACCTTTCACCAAGCCCAGTTATGCCTTCAGCATTAGTTTACCTTTCACCAAGCCCAGTTAAGCCTTCAGCATTAGTTTACCTTTCACCAAGCCCAGTTAAGCCTTCAGCATTAGTTTACCTTTCACCAAGTCCAGTTATGCCTTCAGCATTAGTTTACCTTTCACCAAGTCCAGTTATGCCTTCAGCATTAGTTTACCTTTCACCAGGCCCAATTATGCCTTCAGCATTAGTTTACCTTTCACCAAGCCTAGTTATGCCTTCAGCATTAGTTTACCTTTCTCCAAGCCTAGTTATGCCTTCAGCATTAGTTTACCTTTCACCAAGCCCAGTTATGCCTTCAGCATTAGTTTACCTTTCACGAGGCAAAGTTATGCCTTCAATTCGTTTATCTTTAACCAAGCCCAGTTATGCCTTCAGCATTAGTTTACCTTTCACCAAGCCCAGTTATGCCTTCAATTAGTTTACCTTTCACCAAGCCCAGTTATGCCTTCAGCATTAGTTTACCTTTCACCAGGCCCAATTATGCCTTCAGCATTAGTTTACCTTTCACCAAGCCCAGTTATGCCTTCAGCATTAGTTTACCTTTCACCAAGCCCAGTTATGCCTTCAGCATTAGTTTACCTTTCACCAAGCCCAGTTATGCCTTCAGCATTAGTTTACCTTTCACCAAGCCCAGTTATGCCTTCAGCATTAGTTTACCTTTCACCAAGCCCAGTTATGCCTTCAGCATTAGTTTACCTTTCACCAAGCTCAGTTATGCCTTCAGCATTAGTTTACCTTTCACCAAGCTCAGTTATGCCTTCAGCATTAGTTTAGCTTTCACCAAGCCCAGTTATGCCTTCAGCATTAGTTTACCTTTCACCAGGCCCAGTTATGCCTTCAGCATTAGTTTACCTTTCACCAGGCCCAGTTATGCCTTCAATTAGTTTACCTTTCTCCAGGCCCAGTTATGCCTTCAGCATTAGTTTACCTTTCACCAGGCCCAGTTATGCCTTCAGCATTAGTTTACCTTTCACCAAGCCCAGTTATGCCTTCAGCATTAGTTTAGCTTTCACCAGGCCCAGTTATGCCTTCAATTAGTTTACCTTTCACCAAGCCCAGTTATGCCTTCAGCATTAGTTTACCTTTCACCAGGCCCAGTTATGCCTTCAGCATTAGTTTACCTTTCTCCAGGCCCAGTTATGCCTTCAGCATTAGTTTACCTTTCACCAAGCTCAGTTATGCCTTCAGCATTACTTTACCTTTCACCAAGCCCAGTTATGCCTTCAGCATTAGTTTACCTTTCACCAGGCCCAGTTATGCCTTCAGCATTAGTTTACCTTTCACCAAGCCCAGTTATGCCTTCAGCATTAGTTTACCTTTCACCAAGCCCAGTTATGCCTTCAGCATTAGTTTACCTTTCACCAAGCACAGTTATGCCTTCAGCATTAGTTTACCTTTCACCAAGCCCAGTTATGCCTTCAGCATTAGTTTACCTTTCACCAAGCCCAGTTATGCCTTCAGCATTAGTTTACCTTTCACCAAGGCCAGTTATGCCTTCAGCATTAGTTTACCTTTCACCAAGCCCAGTTATGCCTTCAGCATTAGTTTACCTTTCACCAAGCACAGTTATGCCTTCAGCATTAGTTTACCTTTCACCAAGCCCAGCTATGCCTTCAGCATTAGTTTACCTTTCACCAGGCCCAGTTATGCCTTCAATTAGTTTACCTTTCACCAAGCCCAGTTATGCCTTCAGCATTAGTTTACCTTTCATGAGGCCCAGTTATGCCTTCAATTAGTTTACCTTTCACCAGGCCCAGTTATGCCTTCAGCATTAGTTTACCTTTCACCAAGCCCAGTTATGCCTTCAGCATTAGTTTACCTTTCACCAAGCCCAGTTATGCCTTCAGCATTAGTTTACCTTTCACCAAGCCCAGTTATGCCTTCAGCATTAGTTTACCCTTCACCAAGCACAGTTATGCCTTCAGCATTAGTTTACCTTTCACCAAGCCCAGTTATGCCTTCAATTAGTTTACCTTTCACCAAGCCCAGTTATGCCTTCAGCATTAGTTTACCTTTCACCAGGCCTAATTATGCCTTCAGCATTAGTTTACCTTTCACCAAGTCCAGTTATGCCTTCAGCATTAGTTTACCTTTCACCAAGCCCAGTTATGCCTTCAGTATTAGTTTACCTTTCACCAAGCCCAGTTATGCCTTCAGCATTAGTTTACCTTTCACCAAGCCCAGTTATGCCTTCAGCATTAGTTTACCTTTCACCAAGCCCAGTTATGCCTTCAGCATTAGTTTACCTTTCACCAAGCTCAGTTATGCCTTCAGCATTAGTTTACCTTTCACCAAGCTCAGTTATGCCTTCAGCATTAGTTTACCTTTCACCAAGCCCAGTTATGCCTTCAGCATTAGTTTACCTTTCACCAGGCCCAGTTATGCCTTCAGCATTAGTTTACCTTTCACCAGGCCCAGTTATGCCTTCAATTAGTTTACCTTTCTCCAGGCCCAGTTATGCCTTCAATTAGTTTACCTTTCACCAAGCCCAGTTATGCCTTCAGCATTAGTTTACCTTTCACCAGGCCCAGTTATGCCTTCAGCATTAGTTTACCTTTCACCAAGCCCAGTTATGCCTTCAGCATTAGTTTACCTTTCACCAGGCCCAGTTATGCCTTCAATTAGTTTACCTTTCACCAAGCCCAGTTATGCCTTCAGCATTAGTTTACCTTTCACCAGGCCCAGTTATGCCTTCAGCATTAGTTTACCTTTCTCCAGGCCCAGTTATGCCTTCAGCATTAGTTTACCTTTCACCAAGCTCAGTTATGCCTTCAGCATTACTTTACCTTTCACCAAGCCCAGTTATGCCTTTAGCATTAGTTTACCTTTCACCAGGCCCAGTTATGCCTTCAGCATTAGTTTACCTTTCACCAAGCCCAGTTATGCCTTCAGCATTAGTTTACCTTTCACCAAGCACAGTTATGCCTTCAGCATTAGTTTACCTTTCACCAAGCCCAGTTATGCCTTCAGCATTAGTTTACCTTTCACCAAGCCCAGTTATGCCTTCAGCATTAGTTTACCTTTCACCAAGGCCAGTTATGCCTTCAGCATTAGTTTACCTTTCACCAAGCCCAGTTATGCCTTCAGCATTAGTTTACCTTTCACCAAGCACAGTTATGCCTTCAGCATTAGTTTACCTTTCACCAAGCCCAGTTATGCCTTCAGCATTAGTTTACCTTTCACCAGGCCCAGTTATGCCTTCAATTAGTTTACCTTTCACCAAGCCCAGTTATGCCTTCAGCATTAGTTTAACTTTCATGAGGCCCAGTTATGCCTTCAATTAGTTTACCTTTCACCAGGCCCAGTTATGCCTTCAGCATTAGTTTACCTTTCACCAAGCCCAGTTATGCCTTCAGCATTAGTTTACCTTTCACCAAGCCCAGTTATGCCTTCAGCATTAGTTTACCTTTCACCAAGCCCAGTTATGCCTTCAGCATTAGTTTACCCTTCACCAAGCACAGTTATGCCTTCAGCATTAGTTTACCTTTCACCAAGCCCAGTTATGCCTTCAGCATTAGTTTACCTTTCACCAGGCCCAGTTATGCCTTCAATTAGTTTACCTTTCACAAAGCCCAGTTATGCCTTCAGCATTAGTTTACCTTTCAGCAAGCCCAGTTATGCCTTCAATTAGTTTACCTTTCACCAAGCCCAGTTATGTCTTCAATTCGTTTACCTTTCACCAATCCCAGTTATGCCTTCAGCATTAGTTTACCTTTCACCAAGCCCAGTTATGCCTTCAGCATTAGTTTACCTTTCACCAAGCCCAGTTATGCCTTCAGCATTAGTTTACCTTTCACCAAGCCCAGTTATGCCTTCAATTAGTTTACCTTTCACCAAGCCCAGTTATGTCTTCAATTAGTTTACCTTTCACCAAGCCCAGTTATGCCTTCAGCATTAGTTTACCTTTCACCAAGCCCAGTTATGCCTTCAGCATTAGTTTACCTTTCTCCAGGCCCAGTTATGCCTTCAATTAGTTTACCTTTCACCAAGCCCAGTTTCACCTTCAGCATTAGTTTACCTTTCACCAAGCCCAGTTATGCCTTCAATTAGTTTACATTTCACCAAGCCCAGTTATGCCTTCAATTAGTTTACCTTTCACCAAGCCCAGTTATGCCTTCAGCATTAGTTTACCTTTCACCAAGCCCAGTTATGCCTTCAATTAGTTTACCTTTCACCAAGCCCCGTTATGCCTTCAGCAATAGTTTACCTTTCGCCAAGCCCAGTTATGCCTTCAGCAATAGTTTACCTTTCACCAAGCCCAGTTATGCCTTCAATTAGTTTACCTTTCACCAAGCCCAGTTATGCCTTCAATTAGTTTACCTTTCACCAAGCCCAGTTATGCCTTCAGCATTAGTTTACCTTTCACCAAGCCCAGTTATGCCTTCAATTAGTTTACCTTTCACCAAGCCCAGTTATGCCTTCAATTAGTTTACCTTTCACCAGGCCCAGTTATGCCTTCAATTAGTTTACCTTTCACCAAGCCCAGTTATGCCTTCAATTAGTTTACCTTTCACCAAGCCCAGTTATGCCTTCAATTAGTTTACCTTTCACCAAGCCCAGTTATGCCTTCAGCATTAGTTTACCTTTCACCAAGCCCAGCTATGCCTTCAATTAGTTTACCTTTCACCAAGCCCCGTTATGCCTTCAGCAATAGTTTACCTTTCGCCAAGCCCAGTTATGCCTTCAGCAATAGTTTACCTTTCACCAAGCCCAGTTATGCCTTCAATTAGTTTACCTTTCACCAAGCCCAGTTATGCCTTCAATTAGTTTACCTTTCACCAAGCCCAGTTATGCCTTCAGCATTAGTTTACCTTTCACCAAGCCCAGTTATGCCTTCAATTAGTTTACCTTTCACCAAGCCCAGTTATGCCTTCAATTAGTTTACCTTTCACCAGGCCCAGTTATGCCTTCAATTAGTTTACCTTTCACCAAGCACAGTTATGCCTTCAATTAGTTTACCTTTCACCAAGCCCAGTTATGCCTTCAGCAATAGTTTACCTTTCACCAAGCCCATTTATGCCTTCAGCATTAGTTTACCTTTCACCAAGCCCAGTTATGCCTTCAATTAGTTTACCTTTAACCAAGCCCAGTTATGCCTTCAATTAGTTTACCTTTCACCAAGCCCAGTTATGCCTTCAGCATTAGTTTACCTTTCACCAAGCCCAGTTATGCCTTCAGCAATAGTTTACCTTTCATGAAGCCCATTTATGCCTTCAGCATTAGTTTACCTTTCACCAAGCCCAGTTATGCCTTCAATTAGTTTACCTTTCACCAAGCCCAGTTATGCCTTCAATTAGTTTACATTTCACCAAGCCCAGTTATGCCTTCAATTAGTTTACCTTTCACCAAGCCCAGTTATGCCTTCAGCATTAGTTTACCTTTCACCAAGCCCAGTTATGCCTTCAATTAGTTTACCTTTCACCAAGCCCCGTTATGCCTTCAGCAATAGTTTACCTTTCGCCAAGCCCAGTTATGCCTTCAGCAATAGTTTACCTTTCACCAAGCCCAGTTATGCCTTCAATTAGTTTACCTTTCACCAAGCCCAGTTATGCCTTCAATTAGTTTACCTTTCACCAAGCCCAGTTATGCCTTCAGCATTAGTTTACCTTTCACCAAGCCCAGTTATGCCTTCAATTAGTTTACCTTTCACCAAGCCCAGTTATGCCTTCAATTAGTTTACCTTTCACCAGGCCCAGTTATGCCTTCAATTAGTTTACCTTTCACCAAGCCCAGTTATGCCTTCAATTAGTTTACCTTTCACCAAGCCCAGTTATGCCTTCAATTAGTTTACCTTTCACCAAGCCCAGTTATGCCTTCAGCATTAGTTTACCTTTCACCAAGCCCAGCTATGCCTTCAATTAGTTTACCTTTCACCAAGCCCCGTTATGCCTTCAGCAATAGTTTACCTTTCGCCAAGCCCAGTTATGCCTTCAGCAATAGTTTACCTTTCACCAAGCCCAGTTATGCCTTCAATTAGTTTACCTTTCACCAAGCCCAGTTATGCCTTCAATTAGTTTACCTTTCACCAAGCCCAGTTATGCCTTCAGCATTAGTTTACCTTTCACCAGGCCCAGTTATGCCTTCAATTAGTTTACCTTTCACCAAGCCCAGTTATGCCTTCAGCATTAGTTTAACTTTCATGAGGCCCAGTTATGCCTTCAATTAGTTTACCTTTCACCAGGCCCAGTTATGCCTTCAGCATTAGTTTACCTTTCACCAAGCCCAGTTATGCCTTCAGCATTAGTTTACCTTTCACCAAGCCCAGTTATGCCTTCAGCATTAGTTTACCTTTCACCAAGCCCAGTTATGCCTTCAGCATTAGTTTACCCTTCACCAAGCACAGTTATGCGTTCAGCATTAGTTTAACTTTCACCAAGCCCAGTTATGCCTTCAGCATTAGTTTACCTTTCACCAGGCCCAGTTATGCCTTCAATTAGTTTACCTTTCACAAAGCCCAGTTATGCCTTCAATTAGTTTACCTTTCACCAAGCCCAGTTATGTCTTCAATTCGTTTACCTTTCACCAATCCCAGTTATGCCTTCAGCATTAGTTTACCTTTCACCAAGCCCAGTTATGCCTTCAGCATTAGTTTACCTTTCACCAAGCCCAGTTATGCCTTCAGCATTAGTTTACCTTTCACCAAGCCCAGTTATGCCTTCAATTAGTTTACCTTTCACCAAGCCCAGTTATGTCTTCAATTAGTTTACCTTTCACCAAGCCCAGTTATGCCTTCAGCATTAGTTTACCTTTCACCAAGCCCAGTTATGCCTTCAGCATTAGTTTACCTTTCTCCAGGCCCAGTTATGCCTTCAATTAGTTTACCTTTCACCAAGCCCAGTTTCACCTTCAGCATTAGTTTACCTTTCACCAAGCCCAGTTATGCCTTCAATTAGTTTACATTTCACCAAGCCCAGTTATGCCTTCAATTAGTTTACCTTTCACCAAGCCCAGTTATGCCTTCAGCATTAGTTTACCTTTCACCAAGCCCAGTTATGCCTTCAATTAGTTTACCTTTCACCAAGCCCCGTTATGCCTTCAGCAATAGTTTACCTTTCGCCAAGCCCAGTTATGCCTTCAGCAATAGTTTACCTTTCACCAAGCCCAGTTATGCCTTCAATTAGTTTACCTTTCACCAAGCCCAGTTATGCCTTCAATTAGTTTACCTTTCACCAAGCCCAGTTATGCCTTCAGCATTAGTTTACCTTTCACCAAGCCCAGTTATGCCTTCAATTAGTTTACCTTTCACCAAGCCCAGTTATGCCTTCAATTAGTTTACCTTTCACCAGGCCCAGTTATGCCTTCAATTAGTTTACCTTTCACCAAGCCCAGTTATGCCTTCAATTAGTTTACCTTTCACCAAGCCCAGTTATGCCTTCAATTAGTTTACCTTTCACCAAGCCCAGTTATGCCTTCAGCATTAGTTTACCTTTCACCAAGCCCAGCTATGCCTTCAATTAGTTTACCTTTCACCAAGCCCCGTTATGCCTTCAGCAATAGTTTACCTTTCGCCAAGCCCAGTTATGCCTTCAGCAATAGTTTACCTTTCACCAAGCCCAGTTATGCCTTCAATTAGTTTACCTTTCACCAAGCCCAGTTATGCCTTCAATTAGTTTACCTTTCACCAAGCCCAGTTATGCCTTCAGCATTAGTTTACCTTTCACCAAGCCCAGTTATGCCTTCAATTAGTTTACCTTTCACCAAGCCCAGTTATGCCTTCAATTAGTTTACCTTTCACCAGGCCCAGTTATGCCTTCAATTAGTTTACCTTTCACCAAGCACAGTTATGCCTTCAATTAGTTTACCTTTCACCAAGCCCAGTTATGCCTTCAGCAATAGTTTACCTTTCACCAAGCCCAGTTATGCCTTCAATTAGTTTACCTTTAACCAAGCCCAGTTATGCCTTCAATTAGTTTACCTTTCACCAAGCCCAGTTATGCCTTCAGCATTAGTTTACCTTTCACCAAGCCCAGTTATGCCTTCAGCAATAGTTTACCTTTCATGAAGCCCATTTATGCCTTCAGCATTAGTTTACCTTTCACCAAGCCCAGTTATGCCTTCAATTAGTTTACCTTTCACCAAGCCCAGTTATGCCTTCAATTAGTTTACCTTTCACCAGGCCCAGTTATGCCTTCAATTAGTTTACCTTTCACCAAGCCCAGTTATGCCTTCAGCATTAGTTTACCTTTCACCAAGCCCAGTTATGCCTTCAGCAATTGTTTACCTTTCACCAAGCCCATTTATGCCTTCAGCATTAGTTTACCTTTCACCAAGCCCAGTTATGTCTTCAGCATTAGTTTACCTTTCACCAAGTCCAGTTATGCCTTCAGCAATAGTTTACCTTTCACCTAGCCCATTTATGCCTTCAGCATTAGTTTACCTTTCACCAAGCCCAGTTATGCCTTCAGCATTAGTTTACCTTTCACCAAGCCCAGTTATGCCTTCAGCAATAGTTTACCTTTCACCACTCCCAGTTATGCCTTCAGCATTAGTGTACCTTTCACCAAGCCCAGTTAAGCCTTCAGCATTAGTTTACCTTTCACCAAGCCCAGTTAAGCCTTCAGCATTAGTTTACCTTTCACCAAGTCCAGTTATGCCTTCAGCATTAGTTTACCTTTCACCAAGTCCAGTTATGCCTTCAGCATTAGTTTACCTTTCACCAGGCCCAATTATGCCTTCAGCATTAGTTTACCTTTCACCAAGCCTAGTTATGCCTTCAGCATTAGTTTACCTTTCTCCAAGCCTAGTTATGCCTTCAGCATTAGTTTACCTTTCACCAAGCCCAGTTATGCCTTCAGCATTAGTTTACCTTTCACCAAGCTCAGTTATGCCTTCAGCATTAGTTTACCTTTCACCAAGCTCAGTTATGCCTTCAGCATTAGTTTACCTTTCACCAGGCCCAGTTATGCCTTCAGCATTAGTTTACCTTTCACCAGGCCCAGTTATGCCTTCAATTAGTTTACCTTTCTCCAGGCCCAGTTATGCCTTCAGCATTAGTTTACCTTTCACCAGGCCCAGTTATGCCTTCAGCATTAGTTTACCTTTCACCAAGCCCAGTTATGCCTTCAGCATTAGTTTACCTTTCACCAGGCCCAGTTATGCCTTCAATTAGTTTACCTTTCACCAAGCCCAGTTATGCCTTCAGCATTAGTTTGCCTTTCACCAGGCCCAGTTATGCCTTCAGCATTAGTTTACCTTTCTCCAGGCCCAGTTATGCCTTCAGCATTAGTTTACCTTTCACCAAGCTCAGTTATGCCTTCAGCATTACTTTACCTTTCACCAAGCCCAGTTATGCCTTCAGCATTAGTTTACCTTTCACCAGGCCCAGTTATGCCTTCAGCATTAGTTTACCTTTCACCAAGCCCAGTTATGCCTTCAGCATTAGTTTACCTTTCACCAAGCACAGTTATGCCTTCAGCATTAGTTTACCTTTCACCAAGCCCAGTTATGCCTTCAGCATTAGTTTACCTTTCACCAAGCCCAGTTATGCCTTCAGCATTAGTTTACCTTTTACCAAGGCCAGTTATGCCTTCAGCATTAGTTTACCTTTCACCAAGCCCAGTTATGCCTTCAGCATTAGTTTACCTTTCACCAAGCCCAGTTATGCCTTCAGCATTAGTTTACCTTTCACCAAGCCCAGTTATGCCTTCAGCATTAGTTTACCTTTCACCAAGCCCAGTTATGCCTTCAGCATTAGTTTACCTTTCACCAAGCTCAGTTATGCCTTCAGCATTAGTTTACCTTTCACCAAGCTCAGTTATGCCTTCAGCATTAGTTTACCTTTCACCAAGCCCAGTTATGCCTTCAGCATTAGTTTACCTTTCACCAGGCCCAGTTATGCCTTCAGCATTAGTTTACCTTTCACCAGGCCCAGTTATGCCTTCAATTAGTTTACCTTTCTCCAGGCCCAGTTATGCCTTCAGCATTAGTTTACCTTTCACCAAGCCCAGTTATGCCTTCAGCATTAGTTTACCTTTCACCAAGCCCAGTTATGCCTTCAGCATTAGTTTACCTTTCACCAAGCCCAGTTATGCCTTCAGCATTAGTTTACCTTTCACCAAGCCCAGTTATGCCTTCAGCATTAGTTTACCTTTCACCAAGCTCAGTTATGCCTTCAGCATTAGTTTACATTTCACCAAGCTCAGTTATGCCTTCAGCATTAGTTTACCTTTCACCAGGCCCAATTATGCCTTCAGCATTAGTTTACCTTTCACCAAGCCTAGTTATGCCTTCAGCATTAGTTTACCTTTCTCCAAGCCTAGTTATGCCTTCAGCATTAGTTTACCTTTCACCAAGCCCAGTTATGCCTTCAGCATTAGTTTACCTTTCACCAAGCCCAGTTATGCCTTCAGCATTAGTTTACCTTTCACGAGGCCCAGTTATGCCTTCAATTCGTTTATCTTTAACCAAGCCCAGTTATGCCTTCAGCATTAGTTTACCTTTCACCAGGCCCAGTTATGCCTTCAGCATTAGTTTACCTTTCACCAAGCCCAGTTATGCCTTCAGCATTAGTTTACCTTTCACCAAGCCCAGTTATGCCTTCAGCATTAGTTTACCTTTCACCAAGCACAGTTATGCCTTCAGCATTAGTTTACCTTTCACCAAGCCCAGTTATGCCTTCAGCATTAGTTTACCTTTCACCAAGCCCAGTTATGCCTTCAGCATTAGTTTACCTTTCACCAAGGCCAGTTATGCCTTCAGCATTAGTTTACCTTTCACCAAGCCCAGTTATGCCTTCAGCATTAGTTTACCTTTCACCAAGCACAGTTATGCCTTCAGCATTAGTTTACCTTTCACCAAGCCCAGTTATGCCTTCAGCATTAGTTTACCTTTCACCAGGCCCAGTTATGCCTTCAATTAGTTTACCTTTCACCAAGCCCAGTTATGCCTTCAGCATTAGTTTACCTTTCATGAGGCCCAGTTATGCCTTCAATTAGTTTACCTTTCACCAGGCCCAGTTATGCCTTCAGCATTAGTTTACCTTTCACCAAGCCCAGTTATGCCTTCAGCATTAGTTTACCTTTCACCAAGCCCAGTTATGCCTTCAGCATTAGTTTACCTTTCACCAAGCCCAGTTATGCCTTCAGCATTAGTTTACCCTTCACCAAGCACAGTTATGCCTTCAGCATTAGTTTACCTTTCACCAAGCCCAGTTATGCCTTCAATTAGTTTACCTTTCACCAAGCCCAGTTATGCCTTCAGCATTAGTTTACCTTTCACCAGGCCTAATTATGCCTTCAGCATTAGTTTACCTTTCACCAAGCCCAGTTATGCCTTCAGCATTAGTTTACCTTTCACCAAGCCCAGTTATGCCTTCAGTATTAGTTTACCTTTCACCAAGCCCAGTTATGCCTTCAGCATTAGTTTACCTTTCACCAAGCCCAGTTATGCCTTCAGCATTAGTTTACCTTTCACCAAGCCCAGTTATGCCTTCAGCATTAGTTTACCTTTCACCAAGCTCAGTTATGCCTTCAGCATTAGTTTACCTTTCACCAAGCTCAGTTATGCCTTCAGCATTAGTTTACCTTTCACCAAGCTCAGTTATGCCTTCAGCATTAGTTTACCTTTCACCAGGCCCAGTTATGCCTTCAGCATTAGTTTACCTTTCACCAGGCCCAGTTATGCCTTCAATTAGTTTACCTTTCTCCAGGCCCAGTTATGCCTTCAGCATTAGTTTACCTTTCACCAGGCCCAGTTATGCCTTCAGCATTAGTTTACCTTTCACCAAGCCCAGTTATGCCTTCAGCATTAGTTTACCTTTCACCAGGCCCAGTTATGCCTTCAATTAGTTTACCTTTCACCAAGCCCAGTTATGCCTTCAGCATTAGTTTACCTTTTACCAAGGCCAGTTATGCCTTCAGCATTAGTTTACCTTTCACCAAGCCCAGTTATGCCTTCAGCATTAGTTTACCTTTCACCAAGCCCAGTTATGCCTTCAGCATTAGTTTACCTTTCACCAAGCCCAGTTATGCCTTCAGCATTAGTTTACCTTTCACCAAGCCCAGTTATGCCTTCAGCATTAGTTTACCTTTCACCAAGCCCAGTTATGCCTTCAGCATTAGTTTACCTTTCACCAGGCCCAGTTATGCCTTCAATTAGTTTACCTTTCACCAAGCCCAGTTATGCCTTCAGCATTAGTTTACCTTTTACCAAGGCCAGTTATGCCTTCAGCATTAGTTTACCTTTCACCAAGCCCAGTTATGCCTTCAGCATTAGTTTACCTTTCACCAAGCCCAGTTATGCCTTCAGCATTAGTTTACCTTTCACCAAGCCCAGTTATGCCTTCAGCATTAGTTTACCTTTCACCAAGCCCAGTTATGCCTTCAGCATTAGTTTACCTTTCACCAAGCTCAGTTATGCCTTCAGCATTAGTTTACCTTTCACCAAGCTCAGTTATGCCTTCAGCATTAGTTTACCTTTCACCAAGCCCAGTTATGCCTTCAGCATTAGTTTACCTTTCACCAGGCCCAGTTATGCCTTCAGCATTAGTTTACCTTTCACCAGGCCCAGTTATGCCTTCAATTAGTTTACCTTTCTCCAGGCCCAGTTATGCCTTCAGCATTAGTTTACCTTTCACCAGGCCCAGTTATGCCTTCAGCATTAGTTTACCTTTCACCAAGCCCAGTTATGCCTTCAGCATTAGTTTACCTTTCACCAGGCCCAGTTATGCCTTCAATTAGTTTACCTTTCACCAAGCCCAGTTATGCCTTCAGCATTAGTTTACCTTTCACCAGGCCCAGTTATGCCTTCAGCATTAGTTTACCTTTCTCCAGGCCCAGTTATGCCTTCAGCATTAGTTTACCTTTCACCAAGCTCAGTTATGCCTTCAGCATTACTTTACCTTTCACCAAGCCCAGTTATGCCTTCAGCATTAGTTTACCTTTCACCAGGCCCAGTTATGCCTTCAGCATTAGTTTACCTTTCACCAAGCCCAGTTATGCCTTCAGCATTAGTTTACCTTTCACCAAGCCCAGTTATGCCTTCAGCATTAGTTTACCTTTCACCAAGCACAGTTATGCCTTCAGCATTAGTTTACCTTTCACCAAGCCCAGTTATGCCTTCAATTAGTTTACCTTTCACCAAGCCCAGTTATGCCTTCAATTAGTTTACATTTCACCAGGCCCAGTTATGCCTTCAATTAGTTTACCTTTCACCAAGCCCAGTTATGCCTTCAGCATTAGTTTACCTTTCACCAAGCCCAGTTATGCCTTCAGCAATTGTTTACCTTTCACCAAGCCCATTTATGCCTTCAGCATTAGTTTACCTTTCACCAAGCCCAGTTATGTCTTCAGCATTAGTTTACCTTTCACCAAGTCCAGTTATGCCTTCAGCAATAGTTTACCTTTCACCTTGCCCATTTATGCCTTCAGCATTAGTTTACCTTTCACCAAGCCCAGTTATGCCTTCAGCATTAGTTTACCTTTCACCAAGCCCAGTTATGCCTTCAGCAATAGTTTACCTTTCACCACTCCCAGTTATGCCTTCAGCATTAGTTTACCTTTCACCAAGCCCAGTTAAGCCTTCAGCATTAGTTTACCTTTCACCAAGCCCAGTTATGCCTTCAGCATTAGTTTACCTTTCACCAAGCCCAGTTATGCCTTCAGCAATTGTTTACCTTTCACCAAGCCCATTTATGCCTTCAGCATTAGTTTACCTTTCACCAAGCCCAGTTATGTCTTCAGCATTAGTTTACCTTTCACCAAGTCCAGTTATGCCTTCAGCAATAGTTTACCTTTCACCTTGCCCATTTATGCCTTCAGCATTAGTTTACCTTTCACCAAGCCCAGTTATGCCTTCAGCATTAGTTTACCTTTCACCAAGCCCAGTTATGCCTTCAGCAATAGTTTACCTTTCACCACTCCCAGTTATGCCTTCAGCATTAGTTTACCTTTCACCAAGCCCAGTTAAGCCTTCAGCATTAGTTTACCTTTCACCAAGTCCAGTTAAGCCTTCAGCATTAGTTTACCTTTCACCAAGTCCAGTTATGCCTTCAGCATTAGTTTACCTTTCACCAGGCCCAATTATGCCTTCAGCATTAGTTTACCTTTCACCAAGCCTAGTTATGCCTTCAGCATTAGTTTACCTTTCTCCAAGCCTAGTTATGCCTTCAGCATTAGTTTACCTTTCACCAAGCCCAGTTATGCCTTCAGCATTAGTTTACCTTTCACCAAGCTCAGTTATGCCTTCAGCATTAGTTTACCTTTCACCAAGCTCAGTTATGCCTTCAGCATGAGTTTACCTTTCACCAGGCCCAGTTATGCCTTCAGCATTAGTTTACCTTTCACCAGGCCCAGTTATGCCTTCAATTAGTTTACCTTTCTCCAGGCCCAGTTATGCCTTCAGCATTAGTTTACCTTTCACCAGGCCCAGTTATGCCTTCAGCATTAGTTTACCTTTCACCAAGCCCAGTTATGCCTTCAGCATTAGTTTACCTTTCACCAGGCCCAGTTATGCCTTCAATTAGTTTACCTTTCACCAAGCCCAGTTATGCCTTCAGCATTAGTTTACCTTTCACCAGGCCCAGTTATGCCTTCAGCATTAGTTTACCTTTCACCAGGCCCAGTTATGCCTTCAGCATTAGTTTACCTTTCACCAAGCTAAGTTATGCCTTCAGCATTAGTTTACATTTCACCAAGCTCAGTTATGCCTTCAGCATTAGTTTACCTTTCACCAAGCCCAGTTATGCCTTCAGCATTAGTTTACCTTTCACCAGGCCCAGTTATGCCTTCAGCATTAGTTTACCTTTCACCAGGCCCAGTTATGCCTTCAATTAGTTTACCTTTCTCCAGGCCCAGTTATGCCTTCAGCATTAGTTTACCTTTCACCAGGCCCAGTTATGCCTTCAGCATTAATTTACCTTTCACCAAGCCCAGTTATGCCTTCAGCATTAGTTTACCTTTCACCAGGCCCAGTTATGCCTTCAATTAGTTTACCTTTCACCAAGCCCAGTTATGCCTTCAGCATTAGTTTACCTTTCACCAGGCCCAGTTATGCCTTCAGCATTAGTTTACCTTTCTCCAGGCCCAGTTATGCCTTCAGCATTAGTTTACCTTTCACCAAGCTCAGTTATGCCTTCAGCATTACTTTACCTTTCACCAAGCCCAGTTATGCCTTCAGCATTAGTTTACCTTTCACCAGGCCCAGTTATGCCTTCAGCATTAGTTTACCTTTCACCAAGCCCAGTTATGCCTTCAGCATTAGTTTACCTTTCACCAAGCCCAGTTATGCCTTCAGCATTAGTTTACCTTTCACCAAGCACAGTTATGCCTTCAGCATTAGTTTACCTTTCACCAAGCCCAGTTATGCCTTCAGCATTAGTTTACCTTTCACCAAGCCCAGTTATGCCTTCAGCATTAGTTTACCTTTCACCAAGGCCAGTTATGCCTTCAGCATTAGTTTACCTTTCACCAAGCCCAGTTATGCCTTCAGCATTAGTTTACCTTTCACCAAGCACAGTTATGCCTTCAGCATTAGTTTACCTTTCACCAAGCCCAGTTATGCCTTCAGCATTAGTTTACCTTTCACCAGGCCCAGTTATGCCTTCAATTAGTTTACCTTTCACCAAGCCCAGTTATGCCTTCAGCATTAGTTTACCTTTCATGAGGCCCAGTTATGCCTTCAATTAGTTTACCTTTCACCAGGCCCAGTTATGCCTTCAGCATTAGTTTACCTTTCACCAAGCCCAGTTATGCCTTCAGCATTAGTTTACCTTTCACCAAGCCCAGTTATGCCTTCAGCATTAGTTTACCTTTCACCAAGCCCAGTTATGCCTTCAGCATTAGTTTACCCTTCACCAAGCACAGTTATGCCTTCAGCATTAGTTTACCTTTCACCAAGCCCAGTTATGCCTTCAATTAGTTTACCTTTCACCAAGCCCAGTTATGCCTTCAGCATTAGTTTACCTTTCACCAGGCCTAATTATGCCTTCAGCATTAGTTTACCTTTCACCAAGCCCAGTTATGCCTTCAGCATTAGTTTACCTTTCACCAAGCCCAGTTATGCCTTCAGTATTAGTTTACCTTTCACCAAGCCCAGTTATGCCTTCAGCATTAGTTTACCTTTCACCAAGCCCAGTTATGCCTTCAGCATTAGTTTACCTTTCACCAAGCCCAGTTATGCCTTCAGCATTAATTTACCTTTCACCAAGCTCAGTTATGCCTTCAGCATTAGTTTACCTTTCACCAAGCTCAGTTATGCCTTCAGCATTAGTTTACCTTTCACCAGGCCCAGTTATGCCTTCAGCATTAGTTTACCTTTCACCAGGCCCAGTTATGCCTTCAATTAGTTTACCTTTCTCCAGGCCCAGTTATGCCTTCAGCATTAGTTTACCTTTCACCAGGCCCAGTTATGCCTTCAGCATTAGTTTACCTTTCACCAAGCCCAGTTATGCCTTCAGCATTAGTTTACCTTTCACCAGGCCCAGTTATGCCTTCAATTAGTTTACCTTTCACCAAGCCCAGTTATGCCTTCAGCATTAGTTTACCTTTCACCAGGCCCAGTTATGCCTTCAGCATTAGTTTACCTTTCTCCAGGCCCAGTTATGCCTTCAGCATTAGTTTACCTTTCACCAAGCTCAGTTATGCCTTCAGCATTACTTTACCTTTCACCAAGCCCAGTTATGCCTTCAGCATTAGTTTACCTTTCACCAGGCCCAGTTATGCCTTCAGCATTAGTTTACCTTTCACCAAGCCCAGTTATGCCTTCAGCATTAGTTTACCTTTCACCAAGCACAGTTATGCCTTCAGCATTAGTTTACCTTTCACCAAGCCCAGTTATGCCTTCAGCATTAGTTTACCTTTCACCAAGCCCAGTTATGCCTTCAGCATTAGTTTACCTTTTACCAAGGCCAGTTATGCCTTCAGCATTAGTTTACCTTTCACCAAGCCCAGTTATGCCTTCAGCATTAGTTTACCTTTCACCAAGCCCAGTTATGCCTTCAGCATTAGTTTACCTTTCACCAAGCCCAGTTATGCCTTCAGCATTAGTTTACCTTTCACCAAGCCCAGTTATGCCTTCAGCATTAGTTTACCTTTCACCAAGCTCAGTTATGCCTTCAGCATTAGTTTACCTTTCACCAAGCTCAGTTATGCCTTCAGCATTAGTTTACCTTTCACCAAGCCCAGTTATGCCTTCAGCATTAGTTTACCTTTCACCAGGCCCAGTTATGCCTTCAGCATTAGTTTACCTTTCACCAGGCCCAGTTATGCCTTCAATTAGTTTACCTTTCTCCAGGCCCAGTTATGCCTTCAGCATTAGTTTACCTTTCACCAGGCCCAGTTATGCCTTCAGCATTAGTTTACCTTTCACCAAGCCCAGTTATGCCTTCAGCATTAGTTTACCTTTCACCAGGCCCAGTTATGCCTTCAATTAGTTTACCTTTCACCAAGCCCAGTTATGCCTTCAGCATTAGTTTACCTTTCACCAGGCCCAGTTATGCCTTCAGCATTAGTTTACCTTTCTCCAGGCCCAGTTATGCCTTCAGCATTAGTTTACCTTTCACCAAGCTCAGTTATGCCTTCAGCATTACTTTACCTTTCACCAAGCCCAGTTATGCCTTCAGCATTAGTTTACCTTTCACCAGGCCCAGTTATGCCTTCAGCATTAGTTTACCTTTCACCAAGCCCAGTTATGCCTTCAGCATTAGTTTACCTTTCACCAAGCCCAGTTATGCCTTCAGCATTAGTTTACCTTTCACCAAGCACAGTTATGCCTTCAGCATTAGTTTACCTTTCACCAAGCCCAGTTATGCCTTCAGCATTAGTTTACCTTTCACCAAGCCCAGTTATGCCTTCAGCATTAGTTTACCTTTCACCAAGGCCAGTTATGCCTTCAGCATTAGTTTACCTTTCACCAAGCCCAGTTATGCCTTCAGCATTAGTTTACCTTTCACCAAGCACAGTTATGCCTTCAGCATTAGTTTACCTTTCACCAAGCCCAGTTATGCCTTCAGCATTAGTTTACCTTTCACCAGGCCCAGTTATGCCTTCAATTAGTTTACCTTTCACCAAGCCCAGTTATGCCTTCAGCATTAGTTTACCTTTCATGAGGCCCAGTTATGCCTTCAATTAGTTTACCTTTCACCAAGCACAGTTATGCCTTCAATTAGTTTACCTTTCACCAAGCCCAGTTATGCCTTCAGCAATAGTTTACCTTTCACCAAGCCCATTTATGCCTTCAGCATTAGTTTACCTTTCACCAAGCCCAGTTATGCCTTCAATTAGTTTACCTTTAACCAAGCCCAGTTATGCCTTCAATTAGTTTACCTTTCACCAAGCCCAGTTATGCCTTCAGCATTAGTTTACCTTTCACCAAGCCCAGTTATGCCTTCAGCAATAGTTTACCTTTCATGAAGCCCATTTATGCCTTCAGCATTAGTTTACCTTTCACCAAGCCCAGTTATGCCTTCAATTAGTTTACCTTTCACCAAGCCCAGTTATGCCTTCAATTAGTTTACCTTTCACCAGGCCCAGTTATGCCTTCAATTAGTTTACCTTTCACCAAGCCCAGTTATGCCTTCAGCATTAGTTTACCTTTCACCAAGCCCAGTTATGCCTTCAGCAATTGTTTACCTTTCACCAAGCCCATTTATGCCTTCAGCATTAGTTTACCTTTCACCAAGCCCAGTTATGTCTTCAGCATTAGTTTACCTTTCACCAAGTCCAGTTATGCCTTCAGCAATAGTTTACCTTTCACCTAGCCCATTTATGCCTTCAGCATTAGTTTACCTTTCACCAAGCCCAGTTATGCCTTCAGCATTAGTTTACCTTTCACCAAGCCCAGTTATGCCTTCAGCAATAGTTTACCTTTCACCACTCCCAGTTATGCCTTCAGCATTAGTGTACCTTTCACCAAGCCCAGTTAAGCCTTCAGCATTAGTTTACCTTTCACCAAGCCCAGTTAAGCCTTCAGCATTAGTTTACCTTTCACCAAGTCCAGTTATGCCTTCAGCATTAGTTTACCTTTCACCAAGTCCAGTTATGCCTTCAGCATTAGTTTACCTTTCACCAGGCCCAATTATGCCTTCAGCATTAGTTTACCTTTCACCAAGCCTAGTTATGCCTTCAGCATTAGTTTACCTTTCTCCAAGCCTAGTTATGCCTTCAGCATTAGTTTACCTTTCACCAAGCCCAGTTATGCCTTCAGCATTAGTTTACCTTTCACCAAGCTCAGTTATGCCTTCAGCATTAGTTTACCTTTCACCAAGCTCAGTTATGCCTTCAGCATTAGTTTACCTTTCACCAGGCCCAGTTATGCCTTCAGCATTAGTTTACCTTTCACCAGGCCCAGTTATGCCTTCAATTAGTTTACCTTTCTCCAGGCCCAGTTATGCCTTCAGCATTAGTTTACCTTTCACCAGGCCCAGTTATGCCTTCAGCATTAGTTTACCTTTCACCAAGCCCAGTTATGCCTTCAGCATTAGTTTACCTTTCACCAGGCCCAGTTATGCCTTCAATTAGTTTACCTTTCACCAAGCCCAGTTATGCCTTCAGCATTAGTTTACCTTTCACCAGGCCCAGTTATGCCTTCAGCATTAGTTTACCTTTCTCCAGGCCCAGTTATGCCTTCAGCATTAGTTTACCTTTCACCAAGCTCAGTTATGCCTTCAGCATTACTTTACCTTTCACCAAGCCCAGTTATGCCTTCAGCATTAGTTTACCTTTCACCAGGCCCAGTTATGCCTTCAGCATTAGTTTACCTTTCACCAAGCCCAGTTATGCCTTCAGCATTAGTTTACCTTTCACCAAGCACAGTTATGCCTTCAGCATTAGTTTACCTTTCACCAAGCCCAGTTATGCCTTCAGCATTAGTTTACCTTTCACCAAGCCCAGTTATGCCTTCAGCATTAGTTTACCTTTTACCAAGGCCAGTTATGCCTTCAGCATTAGTTTACCTTTCACCAAGCCCAGTTATGCCTTCAGCATTAGTTTACCTTTCACCAAGCCCAGTTATGCCTTCAGCATTAGTTTACCTTTCACCAAGCCCAGTTATGCCTTCAGCATTAGTTTACCTTTCACCAAGCCCAGTTATGCCTTCAGCATTAGTTTACCTTTCACCAAGCTCAGTTATGCCTTCAGCATTAGTTTACCTTTCACCAAGCTCAGTTATGCCTTCAGCATTAGTTTACCTTTCACCAAGCCCAGTTATGCCTTCAGCATTAGTTTACCTTTCACCAGGCCCAGTTATGCCTTCAGCATTAGTTTACCTTTCACCAGGCCCAGTTATGCCTTCAATTAGTTTACCTTTCTCCAGGCCCAGTTATGCCTTCAGCATTAGTTTACCTTTCACCAAGCCCAGTTATGCCTTCAGCATTAGTTTACCTTTCACCAAGCCCAGTTATGCCTTCAGCATTAGTTTACCTTTCACCAAGCCCAGTTATGCCTTCAGCATTAGTTTACCTTTCACCAAGCCCAGTTATGCCTTCAGCATTAGTTTACCTTTCACCAAGCTCAGTTATGCCTTCAGCATTAGTTTACATTTCACCAAGCTCAGTTATGCCTTCAGCATTAGTTTACCTTTCACCAGGCCCAATTATGCCTTCAGCATTAGTTTACCTTTCACCAAGCCTAGTTATGCCTTCAGCATTAGTTTACCTTTCTCCAAGCCTAGTTATGCCTTCAGCATTAGTTTACCTTTCACCAAGCCCAGTTATGCCTTCAGCATTAGTTTACCTTTCACCAAGCCCAGTTATGCCTTCAGCATTAGTTTACCTTTCACGAGGCCCAGTTATGCCTTCAATTCGTTTATCTTTAACCAAGCCCAGTTATGCCTTCAGCATTAGTTTACCTTTCACCAGGCCCAGTTATGCCTTCAGCATTAGTTTACCTTTCACCAAGCCCAGTTATGCCTTCAGCATTAGTTTACCTTTCACCAAGCCCAGTTATGCCTTCAGCATTAGTTTACCTTTCACCAAGCACAGTTATGCCTTCAGCATTAGTTTACCTTTCACCAAGCCCAGTTATGCCTTCAGCATTAGTTTACCTTTCACCAAGCCCAGTTATGCCTTCAGCATTAGTTTACCTTTCACCAAGGCCAGTTATGCCTTCAGCATTAGTTTACCTTTCACCAAGCCCAGTTATGCCTTCAGCATTAGTTTACCTTTCACCAAGCACAGTTATGCCTTCAGCATTAGTTTACCTTTCACCAAGCCCAGTTATGCCTTCAGCATTAGTTTACCTTTCACCAGGCCCAGTTATGCCTTCAATTAGTTTACCTTTCACCAAGCCCAGTTATGCCTTCAGCATTAGTTTACCTTTCATGAGGCCCAGTTATGCCTTCAATTAGTTTACCTTTCACCAGGCCCAGTTATGCCTTCAGCATTAGTTTACCTTTCACCAAGCCCAGTTATGCCTTCAGCATTAGTTTACCTTTCACCAAGCCCAGTTATGCCTTCAGCATTAGTTTACCTTTCACCAAGCCCAGTTATGCCTTCAGCATTAGTTTACCCTTCACCAAGCACAGTTATGCCTTCAGCATTAGTTTACCTTTCACCAAGCCCAGTTATGCCTTCAATTAGTTTACCTTTCACCAAGCCCAGTTATGCCTTCAGCATTAGTTTACCTTTCACCAGGCCTAATTATGCCTTCAGCATTAGTTTACCTTTCACCAAGCCCAGTTATGCCTTCAGCATTAGTTTACCTTTCACCAAGCCCAGTTATGCCTTCAGTATTAGTTTACCTTTCACCAAGCCCAGTTATGCCTTCAGCATTAGTTTACCTTTCACCAAGCCCAGTTATGCCTTCAGCATTAGTTTACCTTTCACCAAGCCCAGTTATGCCTTCAGCATTAGTTTACCTTTCACCAAGCTCAGTTATGCCTTCAGCATTAGTTTACCTTTCACCAAGCTCAGTTATGCCTTCAGCATTACTTTACCTTTCACCAAGCTCAGTTATGCCTTCAGCATTAGTTTACCTTTCACCAGGCCCAGTTATGCCTTCAGCATTAGTTTACCTTTCACCAGGCCCAGTTATGCCTTCAATTAGTTTACCTTTCTCCAGGCCCAGTTATGCCTTCAGCATTAGTTTACCTTTCACCAGGCCCAGTTATGCCTTCAGCATTAGTTTACCTTTCACCAAGCCCAGTTATGCCTTCAGCATTAGTTTACCTTTCACCAGGCCCAGTTATGCCTTCAATTAGTTTACCTTTCACCAAGCCCAGTTATGCCTTCAGCATTAGTTTACCTTTTACCAAGGCCAGTTATGCCTTCAGCATTAGTTTACCTTTCACCAAGCCCAGTTATGCCTTCAGCATTAGTTTACCTTTCACCAAGCCCAGTTATGCCTTCAGCATTAGTTTACCTTTCACCAAGCCCAGTTATGCCTTCAGCATTAGTTTACCTTTCACCAAGCCCAGTTATCCCTTCAGCATTAGTTTACCTTTCACCAAGCCCAGTTATGCCTTCAGCATTAGTTTACCTTTCACCAGGCCCAGTTATGCCTTCAATTAGTTTACCTTTCACCAAGCCCAGTTATGCCTTCAGCATTAGTTTACCTTTTACCAAGGCCAGTTATGCCTTCAGCATTAGTTTACCTTTCACCAAGCCCAGTTATGCCTTCAGCATTAGTTTACCTTTCACCAAGCCCAGTTATGCCTTCAGCATTAGTTTACCTTTCACCAAGCCCAGTTATGCCTTCAGCATTAGTTTACCTTTCACCAAGCCCAGTTATGCCTTCAGCATTAGTTTACCTTTCACCAAGCTCAGTTATGCCTTCAGCATTAGTTTACCTTTCACCAAGCTCAGTTATGCCTTCAGCATTAGTTTACCTTTCACCAAGCCCAGTTATGCCTTCAGCATTAGTTTACCTTTCACCAGGCCCAGTTATGCCTTCAGCATTAGTTTACCTTTCACCAGGCCCAGTTATGCCTTCAATTAGTTTACCTTTCTCCAGGCCCAGTTATGCCTTCAGCATTAGTTTACCTTTCACCAGGCCCAGTTATGCCTTCAGCATTAGTTTACCTTTCACCAAGCCCAGTTATGCCTTCAGCATTAGTTTACCTTTCACCAGGCCCAGTTATGCCTTCAATTAGTTTACCTTTCACCAAGCCCAGTTATGCCTTCAGCATTAGTTTACCTTTCACCAGGCCCAGTTATGCCTTCAGCATTAGTTTACCTTTCTCCAGGCCCAGTTATGCCTTCAGCATTAGTTTACCTTTCACCAAGCTCAGTTATGCCTTCAGCATTACTTTACCTTTCACCAAGCCCAGTTATGCCTTCAGCATTAGTTTACCTTTCACCAGGCCCAGTTATGCCTTCAGCATTAGTTTACCTTTCACCAAGCCCAGTTATGCCTTCAGCATTAGTTTACCTTTCACCAAGCCCAGTTATGCCTTCAGCATTAGTTTACCTTTCACCAAGCACAGTTATGCCTTCAGCATTAGTTTACCTTTCACCAAGCCCAGTTATGCCTTCAATTAGTTTACCTTTCACCAAGCCCAGTTATGCCTTCAATTAGTTTACATTTCACCAGGCCCAGTTATGCCTTCAATTAGTTTACCTTTCACCAAGCCCAGTTATGCCTTCAGCATTAGTTTACCTTTCACCAAGCCCAGTTATGCCTTCAGCAATTGTTTACCTTTCACCAAGCCCATTGATGCCTTCAGCATTAGTTTACCTTTCACCAAGCCCAGTTATGTCTTCAGCATTAGTTTACCTTTCACCAAGTCCAGTTATGCCTTCAGCAATAGTTTACCTTTCACCTTGCCCATTTATGCCTTCAGCATTAGTTTACCTTTCACCAAGCCCAGTTATGCCTTCAGCATTAGTTTACCTTTCACCAAGCCCAGTTATGCCTTCAGCAATAGTTTACCTTTCACCACTCCCAGTTATGCCTTCAGCATTAGTTTACCTTTCACCAAGCCCAGTTAAGCCTTCAGCATTAGTTTACCTTTCACCAAGCCCAGTTAAGCCTTCAGCATTAGTTTACCTTTCACCAAGTCCAGTTATGCCTTCAGCATTAGTTTACCTTTCACCAGGCCCAATTATGCCTTCAGCATTAGTTTACCTTTCACCAAGCCTAGTTATGCCTTCAGCATTAGTTTACCTTTCTCCAAGCCTAGTTATGCCTTCAGCATTAGTTTACCTTTCACCAAGCCCAGTTATGCCTTCAGCATTAGTTTACCTTTCACCAAGCTCAGTTATGCCTTCAGCATTAGTTTACCTTTCACCAAGCTCAGTTATGCCTTCAGCATTAGTTTACCTTTCACCAGGCCCAGTTATGCCTTCAGCATTAGTTTACCTTTCACCAGGCCCAGTTATGCCTTCAATTAGTTTACCTTTCTCCAGGCCCAGTTATGCCTTCAGCATTAGTTTACCTTTCACCAGGCCCAGTTATGCCTTCAGCATTAGTTTACCTTTCACCAAGCCCAGTTATGCCTTCAGCATTAGTTTACCTTTCACCAGGCCCAGTTATGCCTTCAATTAGTTTACCTTTCACCAAGCCCAGTTATGCCTTCAGCATTAGTTTACCTTTCACCAGGCCCAGTTATGCCTTCAGCATTAGTTTACCTTTCACCAAGCTCAGTTATGCCTTCAGCATTAGTTTACATTTCACCAAGCTCAGTTATGCCTTCAGCATTAGTTTACCTTTCACCAAGCCCAGTTATGCCTTCAGCATTAGTTTACCTTTCACCAGGCCCAGTTATGCCTTCAGCATTAGTTTACCTTTCACCAGGCCCAGTTATGCCTTCAATTAGTTTACCTTTCTCCAGGCCCAGTTATGCCTTCAGCATTAGTTTACCTTTCACCAGGCCCAGTTATGCCTTCAGCATTAGTTTACCTTTCACCAAGCCCAGTTATGCCTTCAGCATTAGTTTACCTTTCACCAGGCCCAGTTATGCCTTCAATTAGTTTACCTTTCACCAAGCCCAGTTATGCCTTCAGCATTAGTTTACCTTTCACCAGGCCCAGTTATGCCTTCAGCATTAGTTTACCTTTCTCCAGGCCCAGTTATGCCTTCAGCATTAGTTTACCTTTCACCAAGCTCAGTTATGCCTTCAGCATTACTTTACCTTTCACCAAGCCCAGTTATGCCTTCAGCATTAGTTTACCTTTCACCAGGCCCAGTTATGCCTTCAGCATTAGTTTACCTTTCACCAAGCCCAGTTATGCCTTCAGCATTAGTTTACCTTTCACCAAGCCCAGTTATGCCTTCAGCATTAGTTTACCTTTCACCAAGCACAGTTATGCCTTCAGCATTAGTTTACCTTTCACCAAGCCCAGTTATGCCTTCAGCATTAGTTTACCTTTCACCAAGCCCAGTTATGCCTTCAGCATTAGTTTACCTTTCACCAAGGCCAGTTATGCCTTCAGCATTAGTTTACCTTTCACCAAGCCCAGTTATGCCTTCAGCATTAGTTTACCTTTCACCAAGCACAGTTATGCCTTCAGCATTAGTTTACCTTTCACCAAGCCCAGTTATGCCTTCAGCATTAGTTTACCTTTCACCAGGCCCAGTTATGCCTTCAATTAGTTTACCTTTCACCAAGCCCAGTTATGCCTTCAGCATTAGTTTACCTTTCATGAGGCCCAGTTATGCCTTCAATTAGTTTACCTTTCACCAGGCCCAGTTATGCCTTCAGCATTAGTTTACCTTTCACCAAGCCCAGTTATGCCTTCAGCATTAGTTTACCTTTCACCAAGCGCAGTTATGCCTTCAGCATTAGTTTACCTTTCACCAAGCCCAGTTATGCCTTCAGCATTAGTTTACCCTTCACCAAGCACAGTTATGCCTTCAGCATTAGTTTACCTTTCACCAAGCCCAGTTATGCCTTCAATTAGTTTACCTTTCACCAAGCCCAGTTATGCCTTCAGCATTAGTTTACCTTTCACCAGGCCTAATTATGCCTTCAGCATTAGTTTACCTTTCACCAAGCCCAGTTATGCCTTCAGCATTAGTTTACCTTTCACCAAGCCCAGTTATGCCTTCAGTATTAGTTTACCTTTCACCAAGCCCAGTTATGCCTTCAGCATTAGTTTACCTTTCACCAAGCCCAGTTATGCCTTCAGCATTAGTTTACCTTTCACCAAGCCCAGTTATGCCTTCAGCATTAGTTTACCTTTCACCAAGCTCAGTTATGCCTTCAGCATTAGTTTACCTTTCACCAAGCTCAGTTATGCCTTCAGCATTAGTTTACCTTTCACCAAGCTCAGTTATGCCTTCAGCATTAGTTTACCTTTCACCAGGCCCAGTTATGCCTTCAGCATTAGTTTACCTTTCACCAGGCCCAGTTATGCCTTCAATTAGTTTACCTTTCTCCAGGCCCAGTTATGCCTTCAGCATTAGTTTACCTTTCACCAGGCCCAGTTATGCCTTCAGCATTAGTTTACCTTTCACCAAGCCCAGTTATGCCTTCAGCATTAGTTTACCTTTCACCAGGCCCAGTTATGCCTTCAATTAGTTTACCTTTCACCAAGCCCAGTTATGCCTTCAGCATTAGTTTACCTTTCACCAGGCCCAGTTATGCCTTCAGCATTAGTTTACCTTTCTCCAGGCCCAGTTATGCCTTCAGCATTAGTTTACCTTTCGCCAAGCTCAGTTATGCCTTCAGCATTACTTTAACTTTCACCAAGCCCAGTTATGCCTTCAGCATTAGTTTACCTTTCACCAGGCCCAGTTATGCCTTCAGCATTAGTTTACCTTTCACCAAGCCCAGTTATGCCTTCAGCATTAGTTTACCTTTCACCAAGCACAGTTATGCCTTCAGCATTAGTTTACCTTTCACCAAGCCCAGTTATGCCTTCAGCATTAGTTTACCTTTCACCAAGCCCAGTTATGCCTTCAGCATTAGTTTACCTTTTACCAAGGCCAGTTATGCCTTCAGCATTAGTTTACCTTTCACCAAGCCCAGTTATGCCTTCAGCATTAGTTTACCTTTCACCAAGCCCAGTTATGCCTTCAGCATTAGTTTACCTTTCACCAAGCCCAGTTATGCCTTCAGCATTAGTTTACCTTTCACCAAGCCCAGTTATGCCTTCAGCATTAGTTTACCTTTCACCAAGCTCAGTTATGCCTTCAGCATTAGTTTACCTTTCACCAAGCTCAGTTATGCCTTCAGCATTAGTTTACCTTTCACCAAGCCCAGTTATGCCTTCAGCATTAGTTTACCTTTCACCAGGCCCAGTTATGCCTTCAGCATTAGTTTACCTTTCACCAGGCCCAGTTATGCCTTCAATTAGTTTACCTTTCTCCAGGCCCAGTTATGCCTTCAGCATTAGTTTACCTTTCACCAGGCCCAGTTATGCCTTCAGCATTCGTTTACCTTTCACCAAGCCCAGTTATGCCTTCAGCATTAGTTTACCTTTCACCAGGCCCAGTTATGCCTTCAATTAGTTTACCTTTCACCAAGCCCAGTTATGCCTTCAGCATTAGTTTACCTTTCACCAGGCCCAGTTATGCCTTCAGCATTAGTTTACCTTTCTCCAGGCCCAGTTATGCCTTCAGCATTAGTTTACCTTTCACCAAGCTCAGTTATGCCTTCAGCATTACTTTACCTTTCACCAAGCCCAGTTATGCCTTCAGCATTAGTTTACCTTTCACCAGGCCCAGTTATGCCTTCAGCATTAGTTTACCTTTCACCAAGCCCAGTTATGCCTTCAGCATTAGTTTACCTTTCACCAAGCCCAGTTATGCCTTCAGCATTAGTTTACCTTTCACCAAGCACAGTTATGCCTTCAGCATTAGTTTACCTTTCACCAGGCCAGGTTTTGCCTTCAGCATTAGTTTACCTTTCACCAAGCCCAGTTATGCCTTCAGCATTAGTTTACCTTTCACCAAGCCCAGTTATGCCTTCAGCATTAGTTTACCTTTCACCAAGGCCAGTTATGCTTTCAGCATTAGTTTACCTTTCACCAAGCCCAGTTATGCCTTCAGCATTAGTTTACCTTTCACCAAGCACAGTTATGCCTTCAGCATTAGTTTACCTTTCACCAAGCCCAGTTATGCCTTCAGCATTAGTTTACCTTTCACCAGGCCCAGTTATGCCTTCAATTAGTTTACCTTTCACCAAGCCCAGTTATGCCTTCAGCATTAGTTTACCTTTCATGAGGCCCAGTTATGCCTTCAATTAGTTTACCTTTCACCAGGCCCAGTTATGCCTTCAGCATTAGTTTACCTTTCACCAAGCCCAGTTATGCCTTCAGCATTAGTTTACCTTTCACCAAGCCCAGTTATGCCTTCAGCATTAGTTTACCTTTCACCAAGCCCAGTTATGCCTTCAGCATTAGTTTACCTTTCATGAGGCCCAGTTATGCCTTCAATTAGTTTACCTTTCACCAGGCCCAGTTATGCCTTCAGCATTAGTTTACCTTTCACCAGGCCCAGTTATGCCTTCAGCATTACTTTACCTTTCACCAAGCCCAGTTATGCCTTCAGCATTAGTTTACCTTTCACCAGGCCCAGTTATGCCTTCAGCATTAGTTTACCTTTCACCAAGCCCAGTTATGCCTTCAGCATTAGTTTACCTTTCACCAAGCCCAGTTATGCCTTCAGCATTAGTTTACCTTTCATGAGGCCCAGTTATGCCTTCAATTAGTTTACCTTTCACCAGGCCCAGTTATGCCTTCAGCATTAGTTTACCTTTCACCAAGCCCAGTTATGCCTTCAGCATTAGTTTACCTTTCACCAAGCCCAGTTATGCCTTCAGCATTAGTTTACCTTTCACCAAGCCCAGTTATGCCTTCAGCATTAGTTTACCCTTCACCAAGCACAGTTATGCCTTCAGCATTAGTTTACCTTTCACCAAGCCCAGTTATGCCTTCAATTAGTTTACCTTTCACCAAGCCCAGTTATGCCTTCAGCATTAGTTTACCTTTCACCAGGCCTAATTATGCCTTCAGCATTAGTTTACCTTTCACCAAGCCCAGTTATGCCTTCAGCATTAGTTTACCTTTCACCAAGCCCAGTTATGCCTTCAGTATTAGTTTACCTTTCACCAAGCCCAGTTATGCCTTCAGCATTAGTTTACCTTTCACCAAGCCCAGTTATGCCTTCAGCATTAGTTTACCTTTCACCAAGCCCAGTTATGCCTTCAGCATTAGTTTACCTTTCACCAAGCTCAGTTATGCCTTCAGCATTAGTTTACCTTTCACCAAGCTCAGTTATGCCTTCAGCATTAGTTTTCCTTTCACCAAGCTCAGTTATGCCTTCAGCATTAGTTTACCTTTCACCAGGCCCAGTTATGCCTTCAGCATTAGTTTACCTTTCACCAGGCCCAGTTATGCCTTCAATTAGTTTACCTTTCTCCAGGCCCAGTTATGCCTTCAGCATTAGTTTACCTTTCACCAGGCCCAGTTATGCCTTCAGCATTAGTTTACCTTTCACCAAGCCCAGTTATGCCTTCAGCATTAGTTTACCTTTCACCAGGCCCAGTTATGCCTTCAATTAGTTTACCTTTCACCAAGCCCAGTTATGCCTTCAGCATTAGTTTACCTTTCACCAGGCCCAGTTATGCCTTCAGCATTAGTTTACCTTTCTCCAGGCCCAGTTATGCCTTCAGCATTAGTTTACCTTTCACCAAGCTCAGTTATGCCTTCAGCATTACTTTACCTTTCACCAAGCCCAGTTATGCCTTCAGCATTAGTTTACCTTTCACCAGGCCCAGTTATGCCTTCAGCATTAGTTTACCTTTCACCAAGCCCAGTTATGCCTTCAGCATTAGTTTACCTTTCACCAAGCACAGTTATGCCTTCAGCATTAGTTTACCTTTCACCAAGCCCAGTTATGCCTTCAGCATTAGTTTACCTTTCACCAAGCCCAGTTATGCCTTCAGCATTAGTTTACCTTTTACCAAGCCCAGTTATGCCTTCAGCATTAGTTTACCTTTCACCAAGCCCAGTTATGCCTTCAGCATTAGTTTACCTTTCACCAAGCCCAGTTATGCCTTCAGCATTAGTTTACCTTTCACCAAGCCCAGTTATGCCTTCAGCATTAGTTTACCTTTCACCAAGCTCAGTTATGCCTTCAGCATTAGTTTACCTTTCACCAAGCTCAGTTATGCCTTCAGCATTAGTTTACCTTTCACCAAGCCCAGTTATGCCTTCAGCATTAGTTTACCTTTCACCAGGCCCAGTTATGCCTTCAGCATTAGTTTACCTTTCACCAGGCCCAGTTATGCCTTCAATTAGTTTACCTTTCTCCAGGCCCAGTTATGCCTTCAGCATTAGTTTACCTTTCACCAGGCCCAGTTATGCCTTCAGCATTAGTTTACCTTTCACCAAGCCCAGTTATGCCTTCAGCATTAGTTTACCTTTCACCAGGCCCAGTTATGCCTTCAATTAGTTTACCTTTCACCAAGCCCAGTTATGCCTTCAGCATTAGTTTACCTTTCACCAGGCCCAGTTATGCCTTCAGCATTAGTTTACCTTTCTCCAGGCCCAGTTATGCCTTCAGCATTAGTTTACCTTTCACCAAGCTCAGTTATGCCTTCAGCATTACTTTACCTTTCACCAAGCCCAGTTATGCCTTCAGCATTAGTTTACCTTTCACCAGGCCCAGTTATGCCTTCAGCATTAGTTTACCTTTCACCAAGCCCAGTTATGCCTTCAGCATTAGTTTACCTTTCACCAAGCCCAGTTATGCCTTCAGCATTAGTTTACCTTTCACCAAGCACAGTTATGCCTTCAGCATTAGTTTACCTTTCACCAAGCCCAGTTATGCCTTCAGCATTAGTTTACCTTTCACCAAGCCCAGTTATGCCTTCAGCATTAGTTTACCTTTCACCAAGGCCAGTTATGCCTTCAGCATTAGTTTACCTTTCACCAAGCCCAGTTATGCCTTCAGCATTAGTTTACCTTTCACCAAGCACAGTTATGCCTTCAGCATTAGTTTACCTTTCACCAAGCCCAGTTATGCCTTCAGCATTAGTTTACCTTTCACCAGGCCCAGTTATGCCTTCAATTAGTTTACCTTTCACCAAGCCCAGTTATGCCTTCAGCATTAGTTTACCTTTCATGAGGCCCAGTTATGCCTTCAATTAGTTTACCTTTCACCAGGCCCAGTTATGCCTTCAGCATTAGTTTACCTTTCACCAAGCCCAGTTATGCCTTCAGCATTAGTTTACCTTTCACCAAGCCCAGTTATGCCTTCAGCATTAGTTTACCTTTCACCAAGCCCAGTTATGCCTTCAGCATTAGTTTACCTTTCATGAGGCCCAGTTATGCCTTCAATTAGTTTACCTTTCACCAGGCCCAGTTATGCCTTCAGCATTAGTTTACCTTTCACCAGGCCCAGTTATGCCTTCAGCATTACTTTACCTTTCACCAAGCCCAGTTATGCCTTCAGCATTAGTTTACCTTTCACCAGGCCCAGTTATGCCTTCAGCATTAGTTTACCTTTCACCAAGCCCAGTTATGCCTTCAGCATTAGTTTACCTTTCACCAAGCCCAGTTATGCCTTCAGCATTAGTTTACCTTTCACCAAGCACAGTTATGCCTTCAGCATGAGTTTACCTTTCACCAAGCCCAGTTATGCCTTCAGCATTAGTTTACCTTTCACCAAGCCCAGTTATGCCTTCAGCATTAGTTTACCTTTCACCAAGGCCAGTTATGCCTTCAGCATTAGTTTACCTTTCACCAAGCCCAGTTATGCCTTCAGCATTAGTTTACCTTTCACCAAGCACAGTTATGCCTTCAGCATTAGTTTACCTTTCACCAAGCCCAGTTATGCCTTCAGCATTAGTTTACCTTTCACCAGGCCCAGTTATGCCTTCAATTAGTTTACCTTTCACCAAGCCCAGTTATGCCTTCAGCATTAGTTTACCTTTCATGAGGCCCAGTTATGCCTTCAATTAGTTTACCTTTCACCAGGCCCAGTTATGCCTTCAGCATTAGTTTACCTTTCACCAAGCCCAGTTATGCCTTCAGCATTAGTTTACCTTTCACCAAGCCCAGTTATGCCTTCAGCATTAGTTTACCTTTCACCAAGCCCAGTTATGCCTTCAGCATTAGTTTACCCTTCACCAAGCACAGTTATGCCTTCAGCATTAGTTTACCTTTCACCAGGCCTAATTATGCCTTCAGCATTAGTTTACCTTTCACCAAGCCCAGTTATGCCTTCAGCATTAGTTTACCTTTCACCAAGCCCAGTTATGCCTTCAGTATTAGTTTACCTTTCACCAAGCCCAGTTATGCCTTCAGCATTAGTTTACCTTTCACCAAGCCCAGTTATGCCTTCAGCATTAGTTTACCTTTCACCAAGCCCAGTTATGACTTCAGCATTAGTTTACCTTTCACCAAGCTCAGTTATGCCTTCAGCATTAGTTTACCTTTCACCAAGCTCAGTTATGCCTTCAGCATTAGTTTACCTTTCACCAAGCTCAGTTATGCCTTCAGCATTAGTTTACCTTTCACCAGGCCCAGTTATGCCTTCAGCATTAGTTTACCTTTCACCAGGCCCAGTTATGCCTTCAATTAGTTTACCTTTCTCCAGGCCCAGTTATGCCTTCAGCATTAGTTTACCTTTCACCAGGCCCAGTTATGCCTTCAGCATTAGTTTACCTTTCACCAAGCCCAGTTATGCCTTCAGCATTAGTTTACCTTTCACCAGGCCCAGTTATGCCTTCAATTAGTTTACCTTTCACCAAGCCCAGTTATGCCTTCAGCATTAGTTTACCTTTCACCAGGCCCAGTTATGCCTTCAGCATTAGTTTACCTTTCTCCAGGCCCAGTTATGCCTTCAGCATTAGTTTACCTTTCACCAAGCTCAGTTATGCCTTCAGCATTACTTTACCTTTCACCAAGCCCAGTTATGCCTTCCGCATTAGTTTACCTTTCACCAGGCCCAGTTATGCCTTCAGCATTAGTTTACCTTTCACCAAGCCCAGTTATGCCTTCAGCATTAGTTTACCTTTCACCAAGCACAGTTATGCCTTCAGCATTAGTTTACCTTTCACCAAGCCCAGTTATGCCTTCAGCATTAGTTTACCTTTCACCAAGCCCAGTTATGCCTTCAGCATTAGTTTACCTTTTACCAAGGCCAGTTATGCCTTCAGCATTAGTTTACCTTTCACCAAGCCCAGTTATGCCTTCAGCATTAGTTTACCTTTCACCAAGCTCAGTTATGCCTTCAGCATTAGTTTACCTTTCACCAAGCCCAGTTATGCCTTCAGCATTAGTTTACCTTTCACCAAGCCCAGTTATGCCTTCAGCATTAGTTTACCTTTCACCAAGCTCAGTTATGCCTTCAGCATTAGTTTACCTTTCACCAAGCTCAGTTATGCCTTCAGCATTAGTTTACCTTTCACCAAGCCCAGTTATGCCTTCAGCATTAGTTTACCTTTCACCAGGCCCAGTTATGCCTTCAGCATTAGTTTACCTTTCACCAGGCCCAGTTATGCCTTCAATTAGTTTACCTTTCTCCAGGCCCAGTTATGCCTTCAGCATTAGTTTACCTTTCACCAGGCCCAGTTATGCCTTCAGCATTAGTTTACCTTTCACCAAGCCCAGTTATGCCTTCAGCATTAGTTTACCTTTCACCAGGCCCAGTTATGCCTTCAATTAGTTTACCTTTCACCAAGCCCAGTTATGCCTTCAGCATTAGTTTACCTTTCACCAGGCCCAGTTATGCCTTCAGCATTAGTTTACCTTTCTCCAGGCCCAGTTATGCCTTCAGCATTAGTTTACCTTTCACCAAGCTCAGTTATGCCTTCAGCATTACTTTACCTTTCACCAAGCCCAGTTATGCCTTCAGTATTAGTTTACCTTTCACCAAGCCCAGTTATGCCTTCAGCATTAGTTTACCTTTCACCAAGCCCAGTTATGCCTTCAGCATTAGTTTACCTTTCACCAAGCCCAGTTATGCCTTCAGCATTAGTTTACCTTTCACCAAGCTCAGTTATGCCTTCAGCATTAGTTTACCTTTCACCAAGCTCAGTTATGCCTTCAGCATTAGTTTACCTTTCACCAAGCTCAGTTATGCCTTCAATTAGTTTACCTTTCACCAAGCCCAGTTATGCCTTCAGCATTAGTTTACCTTTCACCAGGCCTAATTATGCCTTCAGCATTAGTTTACCTTTCACCAAGCCCAGTTATGCCTTCAGCATTAGTTTACCTTTCACCAAGCCCAGTTATGCCTTCAGCATTAGTTTACCTTTCACCAAGCTCAGTTATGCCTTCAATTAGTTTACCTTTCTCCAGGCCCAGTTATGCCTTCAGCATTAGTTTACCTTTCACCAGGCCCAGTTATGCCTTCAGCATTAGTTTACCTTTCACCAAGCCCAGTTATGCCTTCAGCATTAGTTTACCTTTCACCAGGCCCAGTTATGCCTTCAATTAGTTTACCTTTCACCAAGCCCAGTTATGCCTTCAGCATTAGTTTACCTTTCACCAGGCCCAGTTATGCCTTCAGCATTAGTTTACCTTTCTCCAGGCCCAGTTATGCCTTCAGCATTAGTTTACCTTTCACCAAGCTCAGTTATGCCTTCAGCATTACTTTACCTTTCACCAAGCCCAGTTATGCCTTCAGTATTAGTTTACCTTTCACCAAGCCCAGTTATGCCTTCAGCATTAGTTTACCTTTCACCAAGCCCAGTTATGCCTTCAGCATTAGTTTACCTTTCACCAAGCCCAGTTATGCCTTCAGCATTAGTTTACCTTTCACCAAGCTCAGTTATGCCTTCAGCATTAGTTTACCTTTCACCAAGCTCAGTTATGCCTTCAGCATTAGTTTACCTTTCACCAAGCTCAGTTATGCCTTCAATTAGTTTACCTTTCACCAAGCCCAGTTATGCCTTCAGCATTAGTTTACCTTTCACCAGGCCTAATTATGCCTTCAGCATTAGTTTACCTTTCACCAAGCCCAGTTATGCCTTCAGCATTAGTTTACCTTTCACCAAGCCCAGTTATGCCTTCAGTATTAGTTTACCTTTCACCAAGCCCAGTTATGCCTTCAGCATTAGTTTACCTTTCACCAAGCCCAGTTATGCCTTCAGCATTAGTTTACCTTTCACCAAGCCCAGTTATGCCTTCAGCATTAGTTTACCTTTCACCAAGCTCAGTTATGCCTTCAGCATTAGTTTACCTTTCACCAAGCTCAGTTATGCCTTCAGCATTAGTTTACCTTTCACCAAGCTCAGTTATGCCTTCAGCATTAGTTTACCTTTCACCAGGCCCAGTTATGCCTTCAGCATTAGTTTACCTTTCACCAGGCCCAGTTATGCCTTCAATTAGTTTACCTTTCTCCAGGCCCAGTTATGCCTTCAGCATTAGTTTACCTTTCACCAGGCCCAGTTATGCCTTCAGCATTAGTTTACCTTTCACCAAGCCCAGTTATGCCTTCAGCATTAGTTTACCTTTCACCAGGCCCAGTTATGCCTTCAATTAGTTTACCTTTCACCAAGCCCAGTTATGCCTTCAGCATTAGTTTACCTTTCACCAGGCCCAGTTATGCCTTCAGCATTAGTTTACCTTTCTCCAGGCCCAGTTATGCCTTCAGCATTAGTTTACCTTTCACCAAGCTCAGTTATGCCTTCAGCATTACTTTACCTTTCACCAAGCCCAGTTATGCCTTCCGCATTAGTTTACCTTTCACCAGGCCCAGTTATGCCTTCAGCATTAGTTTACCTTTCACCAAGCCCAGTTATGCCTTCAGCATTAGTTTACCTTTCACCAAGCACAGTTATGCCTTCAGCATTAGTTTACCTTTCACCAAGCCCAGTTATGCCTTCAGCATTAGTTTACCTTTCACCAAGCCCAGTTATGCCTTCAGCATTAGTTTACCTTTTACCAAGGCCAGTTATGCCTTCAGCATTAGTTTACCTTTCACCAAGCCCAGTTATGCCTTCAGCATTAGTTTACCTTTCACCAAGCCCAGTTATGCCTTCAGCATTAGTTTACCTTTCACCAAGCCCAGTTATGCCTTCAGCATTAGTTTACCTTTCACCAAGCCCAGTTATGCCTTCAGCATTAGTTTACCTTTCACCAAGCTCAGTTATGCCTTCAGCATTAGTTTACCTTTCACCAAGCTCAGTTATGCCTTCAGCATTAGTTTACCTTTCACCAAGCCCAGTTATGCCTTCAGCATTAGTTTACCTTTCACCAGGCCCAGTTATGCCTTCAGCATTAGTTTACCTTTCACCAGGCCCAGTTATGCCTTCAATTAGTTTACCTTTCTCCAGGCCCAGTTATGCCTTCAGCATTAGTTTACCTTTCACCAGGCCCAGTTATGCCTTCAGCATTAGTTTACCTTTCACCAAGCCCAGTTATGCCTTCAGCATTAGTTTACCTTTCACCAGGCCCAGTTATGCCTTCAATTAGTTTACCTTTCACCAAGCCCAGTTATGCCTTCAGCATTAGTTTACCTTTCACCAGGCCCAGTTATGCCTTCAGCATTAGTTTACCTTTCTCCAGGCCCAGTTATGCCTTCAGCATTAGTTTACCTTTCACCAAGCTCAGTTATGCCTTCAGCATTACTTTACCTTTCACCAAGCCCAGTTATGCCTTCAGCATTAGTTTACCTTTCACCAGGCCCAGTTATGCCTTCAGCATTAGTTTACCTTTCACCAAGCCCAGTTATGCCTTCAGCATTAGTTTACCTTTCACCAAGCCCAGTTATGCCTTCAGCATTAGTTTACCTTTCACCAAGCACAGTTATGCCTTCAGCATTAGTTTACCTTTCACCAAGCCCAGTTATGCCTTCAGCATTAGTTTACCTTTCACCAAGCCCAGTTATGCCTTCAGCATTAGTTTACCTTTCACCAAGGCCAGTTATGCCTTCAGCATTAGTTTACCTTTCACCAAGCCCAGTTATGCCTTCAGCATTAGTTTACCTTTCACCAAGCACAGTTATGCCTTCAGCATTAGTTTACCTTTCACCAAGCCCAGTTATGCCTTCAGCATTAGTTTACCTTTCACCAGGCCCAGTTATGCCTTCAATTAGTTTACCTTTCACCAAGCCCAGTTATGCCTTCAGCATTAGTTTACCTTTCATGAGGCCCAGTTATGCCTTCAATTAGTTTACCTTTCACCAGGCCCAGTTATGCCTTCAGCATTAGTTTACCTTTCACCAAGCCCAGTTATGCCTTCAGCATTAGTTTACCTTTCACCAAGCCCAGTTATGCCTTCAGCATTAGTTTACCTTTCACCAAGCCCAGTTATGCCTTCAGCATTAGTTTACCCTTCACCAAGCACAGTTATGCCTTCAGCATTAGTTTACCTTTCACCAAGCCCAGTTATGCCTTCAATTAGTTTACCTTTCACCAAGCCCAGTTATGCCTTCAGCATTAGTTTACCTTTCACCAGGCCTAATTATGCCTTCAGCATTAGTTTACCTTTCACCAAGCCCAGTTATGCCTTCAGCATTAGTTTACCTTTCACCAAGCCCAGTTATGCCTTCAGTATTAGTTTACCTTTCACCAAGCCCAGTTATGCCTTCAGCATTAGTTTACCTTTCACCAAGCCCAGTTATGCCTTCAGCATTAGTTTACCTTTCACCAAGCCCAGTTATGCCTTCAGCATTAGTTTACCTTTCACCAAGCTCAGTTATGCCTTCAGCATTAGTTTACCTTTCACCAAGCTCAGTTATGCCTTCAGCATTAGTTTACCTTTCACCAAGCTCAGTTATGCCTTCAGCATTAGTTTACCTTTCACCAGGCCCAGTTATGCCTTCAGCATTAGTTTACCTTTCACCAGGCCCAGTTATGCCTTCAATTAGTTTACCTTTCTCCAGGCCCAGTTATGCCTTCAGCATTAGTTTACCTTTCACCAGGCCCAGTTATGCCTTCAGCATTAGTTTACCTTTCACCAAGCCCAGTTATGCCTTCAGCATTAGTTTACCTTTCACCAGGCCCAGTTATGCCTTCAATTAGTTTACCTTTCACCAAGCCCAGTTATGCCTTCAGCATTAGTTTACCTTTCACCAGGCCCAGTTATGCCTTCAGCATTAGTTTACCTTTCTCCAGGCCCAGTTATGCCTTCAGCATTAGTTTACCTTTCACCAGGCCCAGTTATGCCTTCAGCATTACTTTACCTTTCACCAAGCCCAGTTATGCCTTCAGCATTAGTTTACCTTTCACCAGGCCCAGTTATGCCTTCAGCATTAGTTTACCTTTCACCAAGCCCAGTTATGCCTTCAGCATTAGTTTACCTTTCACCAAGCACAGTTATGCCTTCAGCATTAGTTTACCTTTCACCAAGCCCAGTTATGCCTTCAGCATTAGTTTACCTTTCACCAAGCCCAGTTATGCCTTCAGCATTAGTTTACCTTTTACCAAGGCCAGTTATGCCTTCAGCATTAGTTTACCTTTCACCAAGCCCAGTTATGCCTTCAGCATTAGTTTACCTTTCACCAAGCACAGTTATGCCTTCAGCATTAGTTTACCTTTCACCAAGCCCAGTTATGCCTTCAGCATTAGTTTACCTTTCACCAGGCCCAGTTATGCCTTCAATTAGTTTACCTTTCACCAAGCCCAGTTATGCCTTCAATTAGTTTACCTTTCATGAGGCCCAGTTATGCCTTCAATTAGTTTACCTTTCACCAGGCCCAGTTATGCCTTCAGCATTAGTTTACCTTTCACCAAGCCCAGTTATGCCTTCAGCATTAGTTTACCTTTCACCAAGCCCAGTTATGCCTTCAGCATTAGGTTACCTTTCACCAAGCCCAGTTATGCCTTCAGCATTAGTTTACCCTTCACCAAGCACAGTTATGCCTTCAGCATTAGTTTACCTTTCACCAAGCCCAGTTATGCCTTCAGCATTAGTTTACCTTTCACCAGGCCCAGTTATGCCTTCAATTAGTTTACCTTTCACCAAGCCCAGTTATGCCTTCAGCATTAGTTTACCTTTCACCAAGCCCAGTTATGCCTTCAATTAGTTTACCTTTCACCAAGCCCAGTTATGTCTTCAATTAGTTTACCTTTCACCAATCCCAGTTATGCCTTCAGCATTAGTTTACCTTTCACCAAGCCCAGTTATGCCTTCAGCATTAGTTTACCTTTCACCAAGCCCAGTTATGCCTTCAGCATTAGTTTACCTTTCACCAAGCCCAGTTATGCCTTCAATTAGTTTACCTTTAACCAAGCCCAGTTATGCCTTCAATTAGTTTACCTTTCACCAAGCCCAGTTATGCCTTCAGCATTAGTTTACCTTTCACCAAGCCCAGTTATGCCTTCAGCAATAGTTTACCTTTCATGAAGCCCATTTATGCCTTCAGCATTAGTTTACCTTTCACCAAGCCCAGTTATGCCTTCAATTAGTTTACCTTTCACCAAGCCCAGTTATGCCTTCAATTAGTTTACCTTTCACCAGGCCCAGTTATGCCTTCAATTAGTTTACCTATCACCAAGCCCAGTTATGCCTTCAGCATTAGTTTACCTTTCACCAAGCCCAGTTATGCCTTCAGCAATTGTTTACCTTTCACCAAGCCCATTTATGCCTTCAGCATTAGTTTACCTTTCACCAAGCCCAGTTATGTCTTCAGCATCAGTTTACCTTTCACCAAGTCCAGTTATGCCTTCAGCAATAGTTTACCTTTCACCAAGCCCAGTTATGCCTTCAGCATTAGTTTACCTTTCACCAAGCCCAGTTATGCCTTCAGCATTAGTTTACCTTTCACCAAGCCCAGTTATGCCTTCAGCAATAGTTTACCTTTCACCAAGCCCATTTATGCCTTCAGCATTAGTTTACCTTTCACCAGGCCCAGTTAAGCCTTCAGCATTAGTTTACCTTTCACCAAGCCCAGTTATGCCTTCAGCATTAGTTTACCTTTCACCAGGCCCAGTTATGCCTTCAGCATTAGTTTACCTTTCACCAAGTCCAGTTGTGCCTTCAGCATTAGTTTACCTTTCACCAAGGCCATTTATGCCTTCAGCATTAGTTTACCTTTCACCAGGCCCAGTTAAGCCTTCAGCATTAGTTTACCTTTCACCAAGTCCAGTTATGCCTTCAGCATTAGTTTACCTTTCACCAAGTCCAGTTATGCCTTCAGCATTAGTTTACCTTTCACCAAGCCTAGTTATGCCTTCAGCATTAGTTTACCTTTCACCAAGCCTAGTTATGCCTTCAGCATTAGTTTACCTTTCACCAAGCCCAGTTAAGCCTTCAGCATTAGTTTACCTTTCACCAAGCCTAGTTATGCCTTCAGCATTAGTTTACCTTTCACCAAGACCAGTTATGCCTTCAGCATTAGTTTACCTTTCACCAAGCCCAGTTATGCCTTCAGCATTAGTTTACCTTTCACCAAGCCCAGTTAAGCCTTCAGCATTAGTTTACCTTTCACCAAGTCCAGTTATGCCTTCAGCATTAGTTTACCTTTCACCAAGCTCAGTTATGCCTTCAGCATTACTTTACCTTTCACCAAGCCCAGTTATGCCTTCAGCATTAGTTTACCTTTCACCAGGCCCAGTTATGCCTTCAGCATTAGTTTACCTTTCACCAAGCCCAGTTATGCCTTCAGCATTAGTTTACCTTTCACCAAGCACAGTTATGCCTTCAGCATTAGTTTACCTTTCACCAAGCCCAGTTATGCCTTCAGCATTAGTTTACCTTTCACCAAGCCCAGTTATGCCTTCAGCATTAGTTTACCTTTTACCAAGGCCAGTTATGCCTTCAGCATTAGTTTACCTTTCACCAAGCCCAGTTATGCCTTCAGCATTAGTTTACCTTTCACCAAGCCCAGTTATGCCTTCAGCATTAGTTTACCTTTCACCAAGCCCAGTTATGCCTTCAGCATTAGTTTACCTTTCACCAAGCCCAGTTATGCCTTCAGCATTAGTTTACCTTTCACCAAGCTCAGTTATGCCTTCAGCATTAGTTTACCTTTCACCAAGCTCAGTTATGCCTTCAGCATTAGTTTACCTTTCACCAAGCCCAGTTATGCCTTCAGCATTAGTTTACCTTTCACCAGGCCCAGTTATGCCTTCAGCATTAGTTTACCTTTCACCAGGCCCAGTTATGCCTTCAATTAGTTTACCTTTCTCCAGGCCCAGTTATGCCTTCAGCATTAGTTTACCTTTCACCAGGCCCAGTTATGCCTTCAGCATTAGTTTACCTTTCACCAAGCCCAGTTATGCCTTCAGCATTAGTTTACCTTTCACCAGGCCCAGTTATGCCTTCAATTAGTTTACCTTTCACCAAGCCCAGTTATGCCTTCAGCATTAGTTTACCTTTCACCAGGCCCAGTTATGCCTTCAGCATTAGTTTACCTTTCTCCAGGCCCAGTTATGCCTTCAGCATTAGTTTACCTTTCACCAAGCTCAGTTATGCCTTCAGCATTACTTTACCTTTCACCAAGCCCAGTTATGCCTTCAGCATTAGTTTACCTTTCACCAGGCCCAGTTATGCCTTCAGCATTAGTTTACCTTTCACCAAGCCCAGTTATGCCTTCAGCATTAGTTTACCTTTCACCAAGCCCAGTTATGCCTTCAGCATTAGTTTACCTTTCACCAAGCACAGTTATGCCTTCAGCATTAGTTTACCTTTCACCAAGCCCAGTTATGCCTTCAGCATTAGTTTACCTTTCACCAAGCCCAGTTATGCCTTCAGCATTAGTTTACCTTTCACCAAGGCCAGTTATGCCTTCAGCATTAGTTTACATTTCACCAAGCCCAGTTATGCCTTCAGCATTAGTTTACCTTTCACCAAGCACAGTTATGCCTTCAGCATTAGTTTACCTTTCACCAAGCCCAGTTATGCCTTCAGCATTAGTTTACCTTTCACCAGGCCCAGTTATGCCTTCAATTAGTTTACCTTTCACCAAGCCCAGTTATGCCTTCAGCATTAGTTTACCTTTCATGAGGCCCAGTTATGCCTTCAATTAGTTTACCTTTCACCAGGCCCAGTTATGCCTTCAGCATTAGTTTACCTTTCACCAAGCCCAGTTATGCCTTCAGCATTAGTTTACCTTTCACCAAGCCCAGTTATGCCTTCAGCATTAGTTTACCTTTCACCAAGCCCAGTTATGCCTTCAGCATTAGTTTACCTTTCATGAGGCCCAGTTATGCCTTCAATTAGTTTACCTTTCACCAGGCCCAGTTATGCCTTCAGCATTAGTTTACCTTTCACCAGGCCCAGTTATGCCTTCAGCATTACTTTACCTTTCACCAAGCCCAGTTATGCCTTCAGCATTAGTTTACCTTTCACCAGGCCCAGTTATGCCTTCAGCATTAGTTTACCTTTCACCAAGCCCAGTTATGCCTTCAGCATTAGTTTACCTTTCACCAAGCCCAGTTATGCCTTCAGCATTAGTTTACCTTTCATGAGGCCCAGTTATGCCTTCAATTAGTTTACCTTTCACCAGGCCCAGTTATGCCTTCAGCATTAGTTTACCTTTCACCAAGCCCAGTTATGCCTTCAGCATTAGTTTACCTTTCACCAAGCCCAGTTATGCCTTCAGCATTAGTTTACCTTTCACCAAGCCCAGTTATGCCTTCAGCATTAGTTTACCCTTCACCAAGCACAGTTATGCCTTCAGCATTAGTTTACCTTTCACCAAGCCCAGTTATGCCTTCAATTAGTTTACCTTTCACCAAGCCCAGTTATGCCTTCAGCATTAGTTTACCTTTCACCAGGCCTAATTATGCCTTCAGCATTAGTTTACCTTTCACCAAGCCCAGTTATGCCTTCAGCATTAGTTTACCTTTCACCAAGCCCAGTTATGCCTTCAGTATTAGTTTACCTTTCACCAAGCCCAGTTATGCCTTCAGCATTAGTTTACCTTTCACCAAGCCCAGTTATGCCTTCAGCATTAGTTTACCTTTCACCAAGCCCAGTTATGCCTTCAGCATTAGTTTACCTTTCACCAAGCTCAGTTATGCCTTCAGCATTAGTTTACCTTTCACCAAGCTCAGTTATGCCTTCAGCATTAGTTTACCTTTCACCAAGCTCAGTTATGCCTTCAGCATTAGTTTACCTTTCACCAGGCCCAGTTATGCCTTCAGCATTAGTTTACCTTTCACCAGGCCCAGTTATGCCTTCAATTAGTTTACCTTTCTCCAGGCCCAGTTATGCCTTCAGCATTAGTTTACCTTTCACCAGGCCCAGTTATGCCTTCAGCATTAGTTTACCTTTCACCAAGCCCAGTTATGCCTTCAGCATTAGTTTACCTTTCACCAGGCCCAGTTATGCCTTCAATTAGTTTACCTTTCACCAAGCCCAGTTATGCCTTCAGCATTAGTTTACCTTTCACCAGGCCCAGTTATGCCTTCAGCATTAGTTTACCTTTCTCCAGGCCCAGTTATGCCTTCAGCATTAGTTTACCTTTCACCAAGCTCAGTTATGCCTTCAGCATTACTTTACCTTTCACCAAGCCCAGTTATGCCTTCAGCATTAGTTTACCTTTCACCAGGCCCAGTTATGCCTTCAGCATTAGTTTACCTTTCACCAAGCCCAGTTATGCCTTCAGCATTAGTTTACCTTTCACCAAGCACAGTTATGCCTTCAGCATTAGTTTACCTTTCACCAAGCCCAGTTATGCCTTCAGCATTAGTTTACCTTTCACCAAGCCCAGTTATGCCTTCAGCATTAGTTTACCTTTTACCAAGCCCAGTTATGCCTTCAGCATTAGTTTACCTTTCACCAAGCCCAGTTATGCCTTCAGCATTAGTTTACCTTTCACCAAGCCCAGTTATGCCTTCAGCATTAGTTTACCTTTCACCAAGCCCAGTTATGCCTTCAGCATTAGTTTACCTTTCACCAAGCTCAGTTATGCCTTCAGCATTAGTTTACCTTTCACCAAGCTCAGTTATGCCTTCAGCATTAGTTTAACTTTCACCAAGCCCAGTTATGCCTTCAGCATTAGTTTACCTTTCACCAGGCCCAGTTATGCCTTCAGCATTAGTTTACCTTTCACCAGGCCCAGTTATGCCTTCAATTAGTTTACCTTTCTCCAGGCCCAGTTATGCCTTCAGCATTAGTTTACCTTTCACCAGGCCCAGTTATGCCTTCAGCATTAGTTTACCTTTCACCAAGCCCAGTTATGCCTTCAGCATTAGTTTACCTTTCACCAGGCCCAGTTATGCCTTCAATTAGTTTACCTTTCACCAAGCCCAGTTATGCCTTCAGCATTAGTTTACCTTTCACCAGGCCCAGTTATGCCTTCAGCATTAGTTTACCTTTCTCCAGGCCCAGTTATGCCTTCAGCATTAGTTTACCTTTCACCAAGCTCAGTTATGCCTTCAGCATTACTTTACCTTTCACCAAGCCCAGTTATGCCTTCAGCATTAGTTTACCTTTCACCAGGCCCAGTTATGCCTTCAGCATTAGTTTACCTTTCACCAAGCCCAGTTATGCCTTCAGCATTAGTTTACCTTTCACCAAGCCCAGTTATGCCTTCAGCATTAGTTTACCTTTCACCAAGCACAGTTATGCCTTCAGCATTAGTTTACCTTTCACCAAGCCCAGTGATGCCTTCAGCATTAGTTTACCTTTCACTAAGCCCAGTTATGCCTTCAGCATTAGTTTACCTTTCACCAAGGCCAGTTATGCCTTCAGCATTAGTTTACCTTTCACCAAGCCCAGTTATGCCTTCAGCATTAGTTTACCTTTCACCAAGCACAGTTATGCCTTCAGCATTAGTTTACCTTTCACCAAGCCCAGTTATGCCTTCAGCATTAGTTTACCTTTCACCAGGCCCAGTTATGCCTTCAATTAGTTTACCTTTCACCAAGCCCAGTTATGCCTTCAGCATTAGTTTACCTTTCATGAGGCCCAGTTATGCCTTCAATTAGTTTACCTTTCACCAGGCCCAGTTATGCCTTCAGCATTAGTTTACCTTTCACCAAGCCCAGTTATGCCTTCAGCATTAGTTTACCTTTCACCAAGCCCAGTTATGCCTTCAGCATTAGTTTACCTTTCACCAAGCCCAGTTATGCCTTCAGCATTAGTTTACCTTTCATGAGGCCCAGTTATGCCTTCAATTAGTTTACCTTTCACCAGGCCCAGTTATGCCTTCAGCATTAGTTTACCTTTCACCAGGCCCAGTTATGCCTTCAGCATTACTTTACCTTTCACCAAGCCCAGTTATGCCTTCAGCATTAGTTTACCTTTCACCAGGCCCAGTTATGCCTTCAGCATTAGTTTACCTTTCACCAAGCCCAGTTATGCCTTCAGCATTAGTTTACCTTTCACCAAGCCCAGTTATGCCTTCAGCATTAGTTTACCTTTCACCAAGCACAGTTATGCCTTCAGCATGAGTTTACCTTTCACCAAGCCCAGTTATGCCTTCAGCATTAGTTTACCTTTCACCAAGCCCAGTTATGCCTTCAGCATTAGTTTACCTTTCACCAAGGCCAGTTATGCCTTCAGCATTAGTTTACCTTTCACCAAGCCCAGTTATGCCTTCAGCATTAGTTTACCTTTCACCAAGCACAGTTATGCCTTCAGCATTAGTTTACCTTTCACCAAGCCCAGTTATGCCTTCAGCATTAGTTTACCTTTCACCAGGCCCAGTTATGCCTTCAATTAGTTTACCTTTCACCAAGCCCAGTTATGCCTTCAGCATTAGTTTACCTTTCATGAGGCCCAGTTATGCCTTCAATTAGTTTACCTTTCACCAGGCCCAGTTATGCCTTCAGCATTAGTTTACCTTTCACCAAGCCCAGTTATGCCTTCAGCATTAGTTTACCTTTCACCAAGCCCAGTTATGCCTTCAGCATTAGTTTACCTTTCACCAAGCCCAGTTATGCCTTCAGCATTAGTTTACCCTTCACCAAGCACAGTTATGCCTTCAGCATTAGTTTACCTTTCACCAGGCCTAATTATGCCTTCAGCATTAGTTTACCTTTCACCAAGCCCAGTTATGCCTTCAGCATTAGTTTACCTTTCACCAAGCCCAGTTATGCCTTCAGTATTAGTTTACCTTTCACCAAGCCCAGTTATGCCTTCAGCATTAGTTTACCTTTCACCAAGCCCAGTTATGCCTTCAGCATTAGTTTACCTTTCACCAAGCCCAGTTATGCCTTCAGCATTAGTTTACCTTTCACCAAGCTCAGTTATGCCTTCAGCATTAGTTTACCTTTCACCAAGCTCAGTTATGCCTTCAGCATTAGTTTACCTTTCACCAAGCTCAGTTATGCCTTCAGCATTAGTTTACCTTTCACCAGGCCCAGTTATGCCTTCAGCATTAGTTTACCTTTCACCAGGCCCAGTTATGCCTTCAATTAGTTTACCTTTCTCCAGGCCCAGTTATGCCTTCAGCATTAGTTTACCTTTCACCAGGCCCAGTTATGCCTTCAGCATTAGTTTACCTTTCACCAAGCCCAGTTATGCCTTCAGCATTAGTTTACCTTTCACCAGGCCCAGTTATGCCTTCAATTAGTTTACCTTTCACCAAGCCCAGTTATGCCTTCAGCATTAGTTTACCTTTCACCAGGCCCAGTTATGCCTTCAGCATTAGTTTACCTTTCTCCAGGCCCAGTTATGCCTTCAGCATTAGTTTACCTTTCACCAAGCTCAGTTATGCCTTCAGCATTACTTTACCTTTCACCAAGCCCAGTTATGCCTTCCGCATTAGTTTACCTTTCACCAGGCCCAGTTATGCCTTCAGCATTAGTTTACCTTTCACCAAGCCCAGTTATGCCTTCAGCATTAGTTTACCTTTCACCAAGCACAGTTATGCCTTCAGCATTAGTTTACCTTTCACCAAGCCCAGTTATGCCTTCAGCATTAGTTTACCTTTCACCAAGCCCAGTTATGCCTTCAGCATTAGTTTACCTTTTACCAAGGCCAGTTATGCCTTCAGCATTAGTTTACCTTTCACCAAGCCCAGTTATGCCTTCAGCATTAGTTTACCTTTCACCAAGCTCAGTTATGCCTTCAGCATTAGTTTACCTTTCACCAAGCCCAGTTATGCCTTCAGCATTAGTTTACCTTTCACCAAGCCCAGTTATGCCTTCAGCATTAGTTTACCTTTCACCAAGCTCAGTTATGCCTTCAGCATTAGTTTACCTTTCACCAAGCTCAGTTATGCCTTCAGCATTAGTTTACCTTTCACCAAGCCCAGTTATGCCTTCAGCATTAGTTTACCTTTCACCAGGCCCAGTTATGCCTTCAGCATTAGTTTACCTTTCACCAGGCCCAGTTATGCCTTCAATTAGTTTACCTTTCTCCAGGCCCAGTTATGCCTTCAGCATTAGTTTACCTTTCACCAGGCCCAGTTATGCCTTCAGCATTAGTTTACCTTTCACCAAGCCCAGTTATGCCTTCAGCATTAGTTTACCTTTCACCAGGCCCAGTTATGCCTTCAATTAGTTTACCTTTCACCAAGCCCAGTTATGCCTTCAGCATTAGTTTACCTTTCACCAGGCCCAGTTATGCCTTCAGCATTAGTTTACCTTTCTCCAGGCCCAGTTATGCCTTCAGCATTAGTTTACCTTTCACCAAGCTCAGTTATGCCTTCAGCATTACTTTACCTTTCACCAAGCCCAGTTATGCCTTCAGTATTAGTTTACCTTTCACCAAGCCCAGTTATGCCTTCAGCATTAGTTTACCTTTCACCAAGCCCAGTTATGCCTTCAGCATTAGTTTACCTTTCACCAAGCCCAGTTATGCCTTCAGCATTAGTTTACCTTTCACCAAGCTCAGTTATGCCTTCAGCATTAGTTTACCTTTCACCAAGCTCAGTTATGCCTTCAGCATTAGTTTACCTTTCACCAAGCTCAGTTATGCCTTCAATTAGTTTACCTTTCACCAAGCCCAGTTATGCCTTCAGCATTAGTTTACCTTTCACCAGGCCTAATTATGCCTTCAGCATTAGTTTACCTTTCACCAAGCCCAGTTATGCCTTCAGCATTAGTTTACCTTTCACCAAGCTCAGTTATGCCTTCAATTAGTTTACCTTTCTCCAGGCCCAGTTATGCCTTCAGCATTAGTTTACCTTTCACCAGGCCCAGTTATGCCTTCAGCATTAGTTTACCTTTCACCAAGCCCAGTTATGCCTTCAGCATTAGTTTACCTTTCACCAGGCCCAGTTATGCCTTCAATTAGTTTACCTTTCACCAAGCCCAGTTATGCCTTCAGCATTAGTTTACCTTTCACCAGGCCCAGTTATGCCTTCAGCATTAGTTTACCTTTCTCCAGGCCCAGTTATGCCTTCAGCATTAGTTTACCTTTCACCAAGCTCAGTTATGCCTTCAGCATTACTTTACCTTTCACCAAGCCCAGTTATGCCTTCAGTATTAGTTTACCTTTCACCAAGCCCAGTTATGCCTTCAGCATTAGTTTACCTTTCACCAAGCCCAGTTATGCCTTCAGCATTAGTTTACCTTTCACCAAGCCCAGTTATGCCTTCAGCATTAGTTTACCTTTCACCAAGCTCAGTTATGCCTTCAGCATTAGTTTACCTTTCACCAAGCTCAGTTATGCCTTCAGCATTAGTTTACCTTTCACCAAGCTCAGTTATGCCTTCAATTAGTTTACCTTTCACCAAGCCCAGTTATGCCTTCAGCATTAGTTTACCTTTCACCAGGCCTAATTATGCCTTCAGCATTAGTTTACCTTTCACCAAGCCCAGTTATGCCTTCAGCATTAGTTTACCTTTCACCAAGCCCAGTTATGCCTTCAGTATTAGTTTACCTTTCACCAAGCCCAGTTATGCCTTCAGCATTAGTTTACCTTTCACCAAGCCCAGTTATGCCTTCAGCATTAGTTTACCTTTCACCAAGCCCAGTTATGCCTTCAGCATTAGTTTACCTTTCACCAAGCTCAGTTATGCCTTCAGCATTAGTTTACCTTTCACCAAGCTCAGTTATGCCTTCAGCATTAGTTTACCTTTCACCAAGCTCAGTTATGCCTTCAGCATTAGTTTACCTTTCACCAGGCCCAGTTATGCCTTCAGCATTAGTTTACCTTTCACCAGGCCCAGTTATGCCTTCAATTAGTTTACCTTTCTCCAGGCCCAGTTATGCCTTCAGCATTAGTTTACCTTTCACCAGGCCCAGTTATGCCTTCAGCATTAGTTTACCTTTCACCAAGCCCAGTTATGCCTTCAGCATTAGTTTACCTTTCACCAGGCCCAGTTATGCCTTCAATTAGTTTACCTTTCACCAAGCCCAGTTATGCCTTCAGCATTAGTTTACCTTTCACCAGGCCCAGTTATGCCTTCAGCATTAGTTTACCTTTCTCCAGGCCCAGTTATGCCTTCAGCATTAGTTTACCTTTCACCAAGCTCAGTTATGCCTTCAGCATTACTTTACCTTTCACCAAGCCCAGTTATGCCTTCCGCATTAGTTTACCTTTCACCAGGCCCAGTTATGCCTTCAGCATTAGTTTACCTTTCACCAAGCCCAGTTATGCCTTCAGCATTAGTTTACCTTTCACCAAGCACAGTTATGCCTTCAGCATTAGTTTACCTTTCACCAAGCCCAGTTATGCCTTCAGCATTAGTTTACCTTTCACCAAGCCCAGTTATGCCTTCAGCATTAGTTTACCTTTTACCAAGGCCAGTTATGCCTTCAGCATTAGTTTACCTTTCACCAAGCCCAGTTATGCCTTCAGCATTAGTTTACCTTTCACCAAGCCCAGTTATGCCTTCAGCATTAGTTTACCTTTCACCAAGCCCAGTTATGCCTTCAGCATTAGTTTACCTTTCACCAAGCCCAGTTATGCCTTCAGCATTAGTTTACCTTTCACCAAGCTCAGTTATGCCTTCAGCATTAGTTTACCTTTCACCAAGCTCAGTTATGCCTTCAGCATTAGTTTACCTTTCACCAAGCCCAGTTATGCCTTCAGCATTAGTTTACCTTTCACCAGGCCCAGTTATGCCTTCAGCATTAGTTTACCTTTCACCAGGCCCAGTTATGCCTTCAATTAGTTTACCTTTCTCCAGGCCCAGTTATGCCTTCAGCATTAGTTTACCTTTCACCAGGCCCAGTTATGCCTTCAGCATTAGTTTACCTTTCACCAAGCCCAGTTATGCCTTCAGCATTAGTTTACCTTTCACCAGGCCCAGTTATGCCTTCAATTAGTTTACCTTTCACCAAGCCCAGTTATGCCTTCAGCATTAGTTTACCTTTCACCAGGCCCAGTTATGCCTTCAGCATTAGTTTACCTTTCTCCAGGCCCAGTTATGCCTTCAGCATTAGTTTACCTTTCACCAAGCTCAGTTATGCCTTCAGCATTACTTTACCTTTCACCAAGCCCAGTTATGCCTTCAGCATTAGTTTACCTTTCACCAGGCCCAGTTATGCCTTCAGCATTAGTTTACCTTTCACCAAGCCCAGTTATGCCTTCAGCATTAGTTTACCTTTCACCAAGCCCAGTTATGCCTTCAGCATTAGTTTACCTTTCACCAAGCACAGTTATGCCTTCAGCATTAGTTTACCTTTCACCAAGCCCAGTTATGCCTTCAGCATTAGTTTACCTTTCACCAAGCCCAGTTATGCCTTCAGCATTAGTTTACCTTTCACCAAGGCCAGTTATGCCTTCAGCATTAGTTTACCTTTCACCAAGCCCAGTTATGCCTTCAGCATTAGTTTACCTTTCACCAAGCACAGTTATGCCTTCAGCATTAGTTTACCTTTCACCAAGCCCAGTTATGCCTTCAGCATTAGTTTACCTTTCACCAGGCCCAGTTATGCCTTCAATTAGTTTACCTTTCACCAAGCCCAGTTATGCCTTCAGCATTAGTTTACCTTTCATGAGGCCCAGTTATGCCTTCAATTAGTTTACCTTTCACCAGGCCCAGTTATGCCTTCAGCATTAGTTTACCTTTCACCAAGCCCAGTTATGCCTTCAGCATTAGTTTACCTTTCACCAAGCCCAGTTATGCCTTCAGCATTAGTTTACCTTTCACCAAGCCCAGTTATGCCTTCAGCATTAGTTTACCCTTCACCAAGCACAGTTATGCCTTCAGCATTAGTTTACCTTTCACCAAGCCCAGTTATGCCTTCAATTAGTTTACCTTTCACCAAGCCCAGTTATGCCTTCAGCATTAGTTTACCTTTCACCAGGCCTAATTATGCCTTCAGCATTAGTTTACCTTTCACCAAGCCCAGTTATGCCTTCAGCATTAGTTTACCTTTCACCAAGCCCAGTTATGCCTTCAGTATTAGTTTACCTTTCACCAAGCCCAGTTATGCCTTCAGCATTAGTTTACCTTTCACCAAGCCCAGTTATGCCTTCAGCATTAGTTTACCTTTCACCAAGCCCAGTTATGCCTTCAGCATTAGTTTACCTTTCACCAAGCTCAGTTATGCCTTCAGCATTAGTTTACCTTTCACCAAGCTCAGTTATGCCTTCAGCATTAGTTTACCTTTCACCAAGCTCAGTTATGCCTTCAGCATTAGTTTACCTTTCACCAGGCCCAGTTATGCCTTCAGCATTAGTTTACCTTTCACCAGGCCCAGTTATGCCTTCAATTAGTTTACCTTTCTCCAGGCCCAGTTATGCCTTCAGCATTAGTTTACCTTTCACCAGGCCCAGTTATGCCTTCAGCATTAGTTTACCTTTCACCAAGCCCAGTTATGCCTTCAGCATTAGTTTACCTTTCACCAGGCCCAGTTATGCCTTCAATTAGTTTACCTTTCACCAAGCCCAGTTATGCCTTCAGCATTAGTTTACCTTTCACCAGGCCCAGTTATGCCTTCAGCATTAGTTTACCTTTCTCCAGGCCCAGTTATGCCTTCAGCATTAGTTTACCTTTCACCAAGCTCAGTTATGCCTTCAGCATTACTTTACCTTTCACCAAGCCCAGTTATGCCTTCAGCATTAGTTTACCTTTCACCAGGCCCAGTTATGCCTTCAGCATTAGTTTACCTTTCACCAAGCCCAGTTATGCCTTCAGCATTAGTTTACCTTTCACCAAGCACAGTTATGCCTTCAGCATTAGTTTACCTTTCACCAAGCCCAGTTATGCCTTCAGCATTAGTTTACCTTTCACCAAGCCCAGTTATGCCTTCAGCATTAGTTTACCTTTTACCAAGGCCAGTTATGCCTTCAGCATTAGTTTACCTTTCACCAAGCCCAGTTATGCCTTCAGCATTAGTTTACCTTTCACCAAGCACAGTTATGCCTTCAGCATTAGTTTACCTTTCACCAAGCCCAGTTATGCCTTCAGCATTAGTTTACCTTTCACCAGGCCCAGTTATGCCTTAAATTAGTTTACCTTTCACCAAGCCCAGTTATGCCTTCAATTAGTTTACCTTTCATGAGGCCCAGTTATGCCTTCAATTAGTTTACCTTTCACCAGGCCCAGTTATGCCTTCAGCATTAGTTTACCTTTCACCAAGCCCAGTTATGCCTTCAGCATTAGTTTACCTTTCACCAAGCCCAGTTATGCCTTCAGCATTAGTTTACCTTTCACCAAGCCCAGTTATGCCTTCAGCATTAGTTTACCCTTCACCAAGCACAGTTATACCTTCAGCATTAGTTTACCTTTCACCAAGCCCAGTTATGCCTTCAGCATTAGTTTACCTTTCACCAGGCCCAGTTATGCCTTCAATTAGTTTACCTTTCACCAAGCCCAGTTATGCCTTCAGCATTAGTTTACCTTTCACCAAGCCCAGTTATGCCTTCAATTAGTTTACCTTTCACCAAGCCCAGTTATGTCTTCAATTAGTTTACCTTTCACCAATCCCAGTTATGCCTTCAGCATTAGTTTACCTTTCACCATGCCCAGTTATGCCTTCAGCATTAGTTTACCTTTCAACAAGCCCAGTTATGCCTTCAGCATTAGTTTACCTTTCACCAAGACCAGTTATGCCTTCAATTAGTTTACCTTTCACCAAGCCCAGTTATGTCTTCAATTAGTTTACCTTTCACCAAGCCCAGTTATGCCTTCAGCATTAGTTTACCTTTCACCAAGCCCAGTTATGCCTTCAGCATTAGTTTACCTTTCTCCAGGCCCAGTTATGCCTTCAATTAGTTTACCTTTCACCAAGCCCAGTTACACCTTCAGCATTAGTTTACCTTTCACCAAGCCCAGTTATGCCTTCAATTAGTTTACCTTTCACCAAGCCCAGTTATGCCTTCAATTAGTTTACCTTTCACCAAGCCCAGTTATGCCTTCAGCATTAGTTTACCTTTCACCAAGCCCAGTTATGCCTTCAATTAGTTTACCTTTCACCAAGCCCCGTTATGCCTTCAGCAATAGTTTACCTTTCGCCAAGCCCAGTTATGCCTTCAGCAATAGTTTACCTTTCACCAAGCCCAGTTATGCCTTCAATTAGTTTACCTTTCACCAAGCCCAGTTATGCCTTCAATTAGTTTACCTTTCACCAAGCCCAGTTATGCCTTCAGCATTAGTTTACCTTTCACCAAGCCCAGTTATGCCTTCAATTAGTTTACCTTTCACCAAGCCCAGTTATGCCTTCAATTAGTTTACCTTTCACCAGGCCCAGTTATGCCTTCAATTAGTTTACCTTTCACCAAGCCCAGTTATGCCTTCAATTAGTTTACCTTTCACCAAGCCCAGTTATGCCTTCAGCAATAGTTTACCTTTCACCAAGCCCATTTATGCCTTCAGCATTAGTTTACCTTTCACCAAGCCCAGTTATGCCTTCAATTAGTTTACCTTTAACCAAGCCCAGTTATGCCTTCAATTAGTTTACCTTTCACCAAGCCCAGTTATGCCTTCAGCATTAGTTTACCTTTCACCAAGCCCAGTTATGCCTTCAGCAATAGTTTACCTTTCATGAAGCCCATTTATGCCTTCAGCATTAGTTTACCTTTCACCAAGCCCAGTTATGCCTTCAATTAGTTTACCTTTCACCAAGCCCAGTTATGCCTTCAATTAGTTTACCTTTCACCAGGCCCAGTTATGCCTTCAATTAGTTTACCTATCACCAAGCCCAGTTATGCCTTCAGCATTAGTTTACCTTTCACCAAGCCCAGTTATGCCTTCAGCAATTGTTTACCTTTCACCAAGCCCATTTATGCCTTCAGCATTAGTTTACCTTTCACCAAGCCCAGTTATGTCTTCAGCATCAGTTTACCTTTCACCAAGTCCAGTTATGCCTTCAGCAATAGTTTACCTTTCACCAAGCCCAGTTATGCCTTCAGCATTAGTTTACCTTTCACCAAGCCCAGTTATGCCTTCAGCATTAGTTTACCTTTCACCAAGCCCAGTTATGCCTTCAGCAATAGTTTACCTTTCACCAAGCCCATTTATGCCTTCAGCATTAGTTTACCTTTCACCAGGCCCAGTTAAGCCTTCAGCATTAGTTTACCTTTCACCAAGCCCAGTTATGCCTTCAGCATTAGTTTACCTTTCACCAGGCCCAGTTATGCCTTCAGCATTAGTTTACCTTTCACCAAGTCCAGTTGTGCCTTCAGCATTAGTTTACCTTTCACCAAGGCCATTTATGCCTTCAGCATTAGTTTACCTTTCACCAGGCCCAGTTAAGCCTTCAGCATTAGTTTACCTTTCACCAAGTCCAGTTATGCCTTCAGCATTAGTTTACCTTTCACCAAGTCCAGTTATGCCTTCAGCATTAGTTTACCTTTCACCAAGCCTAGTTATGCCTTCAGCATTAGTTTACCTTTCACCAAGCCTAGTTATGCCTTCAGCATTAGTTTACCTTTCACCAAGCCCAGTTAAGCCTTCAGCATTAGTTTACCTTTCACCAAGCCTAGTTATGCCTTCAGCATTAGTTTACCTTTCACCAAGACCAGTTATGCCTTCAGCATTAGTTTACCTTTCACCAAGCCCAGTTATGCCTTCAGCATTAGTTTACCTTTCACCAAGCCCAGTTAAGCCTTCAGCATTAGTTTACCTTTCACCAAGTCCAGTTATGCCTTCAGCATTAGTTTACCTTTCACCAAGTCCAGTTATGCCTTCAGCATTAGTTTACCTTTCACCAAGGCTAGTTATGCCTTCAGCATTAGTTTACCTTTCACCAAGCCTAGTTATGCCTTCAGCATTAGTTTACCTTTCACCAAGCCCAGTTAAGCCTTCAGCATTAGTTTACCTTTCACCAAGCCCAATTATGCCTTCAGCATTAGTTTACCTTTCACCAAGCCCAGTTATGCCTTCAGCATTAGTTTACCTTTCACGAGGCCCAGTTATGCCTTCAATTAGTTTACCTTTCACCAAGCCCAGTTATGCCTTCAGCATTAGTTTACCTTTCACCAAGCCCAGTTATGCCTTCAATTAGTTTACCTTTCACCAAGCCCAGTTATGCCTTCAGCATTAGTTTACCTTTCACCAGGCCCAATTATGCCTTCAGCATTAGTTTACCTTTCACCAAGCCCAGTTATGCCTTCAGCATTAGTTTACCTTTCACCAAGCCCAGTTATGCCTTCAGCATTAGTTTACCTTTCACCAAGCCCAGTTATGCCTTCAGCATTAGTTTACCTTTCACCAAGCCCAGTTATGCCTTCAGCATTAGTTTACCTTTCACCAAGCCCAGTTATGCCTTCAGCATTAGTTTACCTTTCACCAAGCTCAGGTATGCCTTCAGCATTAGTTTACCTTTCACCGTGCCCAGTTATGCCTTCAGCATTAGTTTACCTTTCACCAGGCCCAGTTATGCCTTCAATTAGTTTACCTTTCTCCCGGCCCAGTTATGCCTTCAGCATTAGTTTACCTTTCACCAGGCCCAGTTATGCCTTCAGCATTAGTTTACCTTTCACAAAGCCCAGTTATGCCTTCAGCATTAGTTTACCTTTCACCAGGCCCAGTTATGCCTTCAATTAGTTTACCTTTCACCAAGCCCAGTTATGCCTTCAGCATTAGTTTACCTTTCACCAGGCCCAGTTATGCCTTCAGCATTAGTTTACCTTTCACCAGGCCCAGTTATGCCTTCAATTAGTTTATCTTTCTCCAGGCCCAGTTATGCCTTCAGCATTAGTTTACCTTTCACCAAGCTCAGTTATGCCTTCAGCATTAGTTTACCTTTCACCAAGCCCAGTTATGCCTTCAGCATTAGTTTACCTTTCACCAGGCCCAGTTATGCCTTCAGCATTAGTTTACCTTTCACCAAGCCCAGTTATGCCTTCAGCATTAGTTTACCTTTCACCAAGCACAGTTATGAGTAGTGTAATAATGTTGCTTCTGGGACACCTCCGTTTAACATGGGAAATCCCTATCTAATGTCATTTACCCCCTTGTCTTTTTCAAAAATCATAAACACCTCTATTTCTCCCACCCTCATCTTTATGAACCTTTTGTCTGTAGTACCTATCCTTAATGTTGTTCATTAGACCACTCAAACACTACAAATATTTGTTTTCTCTTATAGACCTATCATCCTTCTTCTACATATCATCTGGCAGATTAATCTTTGACCCACTCAAACATTGACCCATTCACTTCCATATTAATTCTTTCCCTCCCTCATTGCCCCTAAAGACCTCTATTTCTCTCACCCTGTTCTTTACGAACCTTCTAACCTTTTGACATGTTATCCTTATTCATTAGACCACTTAAACACCTGTGATCCTTCTGACCTTATGGACCTTTTAACCTTTGACTCTTAATATCATCTGGTGAATATAACCCACTCAAACAACGACCCTACAAATATTTGTTTATGTGTGGGAAATAATTTAATTCTCCTACAACTCTCCTCACCGTCTAATACATTAACAAAAAATATGTTTGAGTTTGGTTCTTTATTAAGATATTTTAACTGAGCTAAGATAAAATGGTAAACCTCCCTCAATGTTCTTATTTGAGCGCCTCCAGTGCCACACACTTTTTGGTAGGCTCTGCCCACCTTTTGTTAAGCTCCGTCCACTTTTTGGAAAAACCCCGCCCACTTTTTGGTAAGCCACGCCCACCTTTTACTAAGCCCCGCCCACTTTTTGTTAAGCCACGCCCACTTTTTGCTATGTCCCGCCCCCTTTTGCTAAGCTCCGCCCACTTTTGCTAAGTCCCACCCACTTTATAAACTCTTCAGCATTGTATCATTTCCAGGTAAAACATTACATCATTTTCAGGGAATTTCCATCACATCATTTCCAGTTAAGACACGCCCAGGGAATTTCCACAGGAAATGACACACACCCAGCCCTTCTTATAAAAGGCACCGACCACACAGGCTTTTTCAAACACGCTTTCTGCTTCACTTGAGAATGGACTCCTATGCCGAAATGGAATGGGATAACTTTGCTATTCCTTGGAGTCCTACTACCTGTGTAGAACTCAACCTTCAGATTGATGAACTGGACTCCAACCTCTTATCAATGGAGGTAAGTTTGTTTATTTATTTATTTATTTATTTAATTAATTATTTATTTAATTATTTATTTTAATATTTTTTTTTAGATGAGACTCGTGTAAGAGTTAACAAAGTTAATTTTAATATTCATAGAGCTTGATTTATACAAATAAAAAATATTGTATTAAATTAATACATTGTTATTTTCTTTCACAGGAAATTGTATCTGAGATACGAAATGAAAATTCTGCTTTTAACACAACTTGGGATGAAGTTATTTTTTTGTTTGAAGACATTTTGAACAACCAAGACCCCCAGAACGAGTTCTACCTTGATGACCCAGCCAAAGAGTTATACCTTGGAGATCCACAAAATCCTGAAAAAGAGTTTTACCATGATGATACTTGTTGTGAGTTATCAAAACAAAACCCACTGAACAAGTTCTACCTTGATGAGCCAGAATACAAGTCATACATTGGAGACCCACAAATTTCTGAAAATTGGGAAAGGGGAGTTCTCCCTGATGGTCCGCAGTTATACTATGTGAGACACATCATAGAAACCCTAAAAAATTGGGCAAGGAGAGTTCTCCCTGATGGTCCGCAGTTATACTATGTGAGACACATCATAGAAACCCTAAAAAATTGTGAAATGGGAATTCTCCCTGATGGTCCGCAGTTATACTATGTGAGACACATCATAGAAACCCTAAAAAATTGGGCAAGGAGAGTTCTCCCTGATGGTCCGCAGTTATACTATGTGAGACACATCATAGAAACCCTAAAAAATTGTGAAATGGGAATTCTCCCTGATGGTCCGCAGTTATACTATGTGAGACACATCATAGAAACCCTAAAAAATTGGGCAAGGAGAGTTCTCCCTGATGGTCCGCAGTTATACTATGTGAGACACATCATAGAAACCCTAAAAAATTGGGAAAGGGAAGTTTTCCCTGATGGTCCGCAGTTATACTATGTGAGACTTATCACGGAAACCCCAAATATTTCTGAAAATTGTGGTTCTACCTTGGGGACTTGGAAAGATGGTTATATTTTTGGAGACTCGGAATGGGGGTTTTGTTTTGATGACTCGGAATGTGATACCTATCTTGGAGGCTCAACAGGAATGTGGTTATACCTTGGGAACTTGGAAAGTTGGTTTTATTTTGGAGACTCTACCTGTGGGGTCCATCTTGGAGACTCTTTGGATTCTAAAGCAATGAACAATGTTCTTTGTTTAATGACGCTTGATTTAAGCAATATCAAGAAAGTTCGAGGAAGAAAATGCTGGAAAATTCTTTCTTCCCATTTCTACTTCTTCAAACTTGAAAGCCTTGAAAGACAGAATTGGAAGAAGAGGAAAAAAAATAAAAATGAAATACATATTTTTAAAAAAGAAGAAAAAAAAGATTATGTTAGGGTTTGGGTGGGATTTTGAATGTGAGGGTTAGGGATGGGGTTGGGTTAGGGATGGGGTTGGGTTAGGGTTGGGATTTTGAATGTGAGGGTTAGGGTTGGGGTTGGGTTAGGGATGGGGTTGGGTTAGGGTTGGGATTTTGAATGTGAGGGTTAGGGATGGGGTTGGGTTAGGGATGGGGTTGGGTTAGGGATGGGGTTGGGTTAGGGATGGGGTTGGGTTAGGGATTGGGTTGGGTTAGGGATGGGGTTGGGTTAGGAATGGGTTGGGTTAGGGATGGGGTTGGGTTAGGGATGGGTTTGGGTTAGGGATGGGTTTGGGTTAGGGATGGGTTTGGGTTAGGGATGGGGTTGGGTTAGGGTTTGTATATTATTATGACTCACTCACACATACACAAAAGTTAAGCCCCAACTGGAAAGTTGAGGGATTCTGTGTTTGGGGTTCACAGATTTAAAAACGTATCCCCATTATACACACACAAAAGTTAAGCCCCAACTGAAAAGTTGTGGGATTCTGTGTTTGGGGTTCACAGATTTAAAAACGTATCCCCATTATACACACACAAAAGTTAAGCCCCAACTAAAAAGTTGTGGGATTCTGTGTTTGGGGTTCACAGATTTAAAAACGTATCCCCATTATACACACACAAAAGTTAAGCCCCAACTAAAAAGTTGTGGGATTCTGTGTTTGGGGTTCACAGATTTAAAAACGTATCCCCATTATACACACACAAAAGTTAAGCCCCAACTGAAAAGTTGTGGGATTCTGTGTTTGGGGTTCACAGATTTAAAAACGTATCCCCATTATGCACACACAAAAGTTAAGCCCCAACTAAAAAGTTGTGTGATTCTGTGTTTGGGGTTCACAGATTTAAAAACGTATCCCCATTACATTTTATTTATTTATTTATTATTTTCAAGGGTATTATCTGCTTACTTGTGTTTTTTGTAATTCTTGCGAGTAAAATGAACCCAAGATTTCTTCTCCATTTAAATCATTTAATTTGTAAGTCCAAGGGACTGTATCCATTACATCAATGATTTTAAATAATTCACGAGTCCATTTTTGTGTATAACCTTTCTCAAAATGACTTTTCCATTTGTATATCCTTACCATATCACCAACTTTGAACTTGGGCTTTCTCAAATTAATCTCCTTTTCATATTCTAATTTTGTAAATGTTTCTGATGGTTTTGATTTTGTTGATGAATGAACTGTATTATTGTAATTATCTACAATATCCTGAATTAAATACACCCATTTTTGAGAACCGAGTTGTGTGAATTTTTTATATAATTTCTCTTTCAAAGTACGATTAAAACGCTCAATAACAACTGCCTTTCCTTCATTAAAGGTGCTGTATAATTTAATACCCTTCCCCTTAAGAAATTTCATGAATATTTTGTTATAGAACTCTGTTCCCTCATCAGTCCATAACTTCTTTGGTTTCCTTTTATCCCGATCAAATATTAGCTTAAAGGCTAACATTAAAGTATCACCCCTTTTTTTTTTTAAAGGGACAACCCAGGCAAATCTACTCCTCAAATCAATAACGGTTAAAGCATACCTGTATCCCCTGTCATTATTCAATTCAATTAAATCAGCGGACCATATGTGGTCGGTGTATTTAGAATAAACCTTCCTTCTTTTAAACTTTGTGATTATAGGTTTGTGTAATTCTTCAGCCAAAAGCTCCTCAGTCTTGATGACATCATTAGAGCCTAATAGTTTTTTGAGGAATAACCAAGACCAAGTTTCAATTTAGCATTTATCAAATTTCTCACAATAAACCTATCAACTTTCTCTCTCAACGTTGGATTTTGTATCAAAGACAAATTATACAACATTTCGCTGTCGGCTTTATGTTTTTCAGTCAACGTAGTGGTTTTCCCATAAGCAATATCATGCTTCATACACACTTCGTCAACCCTATTTGTAGGTTTAGACCAAGGTTTAGGATTGTCAGCCTCATCTAATCTTTTGTCCAAGTTTGTTCCTGGACCACAGAAAGAATACCCTGGAAGGTGTAATTCCCCTGGAATTCCAGTTGTTGTAAATTTACTTCCTGACAGAAACTTTTGTATGTCTCCTCCTCTTTTAGGAGAGATGAATTGGCACTTTTTAGAGCCACATACTTGACATATTCCTTTTTGATAAACTCTATTATTTTTAGCTTTAACATAAGAGATATTTTTAGATTTAGTTTTCTTTTTACATTTGAGACAATAACTCATATTTATTTATCAGAAAAATTCCGACAGAGTATCAAAACCTTTTTGGTTTTCAACATATACATTTCAATCTTTATTTTTAAAACATAAAGAATCCTAAGGAATGCCTTCACTCTCTCCTCCATTTATTTACAAATAAAAACTAACTAAAGTCAATGACACCAACATCATCAATCACATAATCTTTTCCTTCTTCTTCTTCTTCTTCTTCACCACTTTCTCGTTTAAATCTCCTCCCTGAAATTGAAGACATTGACGTTCTTATTTTTGAAACCATTATCTTCATAAGAGTTGTTAATTCTTTAATTTCCTCTTCGGTGCGTTGAGATTGATTTATTTGCTTTAATACACTCAATCTTTTATGAATCTCAGTGATTTCCATCTTTTTATATTTTTCCTCCCTCTCTCTTTGCTCCCTCTCCTCCTCCTCCATTTTCTCCCTCTCCTCCTTCTCCTTTTTCTCCCTTTTCTCCCTTTCCTCCTTCTCCCTTTTCTCCCTTTCCTCCTTCTCCTTTTTCTCCCTCTCCTCCTTCTCCTCCTTTTTCTCCCTCTCCTCCTTCTCCTCCCTCTCCCTTTCCTCCTTCTCCTTTTTCTCTCTTTCCTCCTTCTCTTCTTCAACTCCTTCCTCATCCCTTGCTACCCTTGAGTTTGAACCCCAAAGAATATTATACATATACTCATCTGGATTTTGAGATATTCTTGTATCTATAATTATTTTTCTCATAATAGGATACCAATAAGATTTGTTGACGATTTCTAAAAGAGTTTTATATTTCATAACTTTGAGAAGTTCATTTTTATTTAATATTTTAAACAAGTCTCTATTTGTGGGTTTAACAATATCAGTATAAGGCCAGTTTTTTATGACAAAATTCCCATGTATATGCTCCAAATCATAAGGTATGTAATACCGAGCACCCTTTTCTTGTAGGTATCCTTGAATACAAAAATTATAATTCTCTTGTAGTCTTCTTCCTGCCATTTATGTATCAGAAATATATGTGAGATTAATATTATGACAGGTAATACCACCCCATCTTCCCACTACCAAATCGGTTTGTATTCCTCGGCTTTCTATCCTTATCTCATTACCTTCCTTCTTTGTCATGCGAACCATCGCTATACTATCATATATTTTTATTTTCTTAAAATCACGTATTTGTTGTTTACTAATTGTACTTCCACATAAATCCTTATCTTCACCAAGTGGATAATATTCTTCTTTACGAGACTGATTTAAATCATGTAGGTCTTCTATGTTTATTGAAAAAGACCAATTATACCCTAAATCAGGCATATCATACCCCCATTTATTAATTCGCATATTAACTAAATGTCCTTCTTTATAAAATTTAATTGTAAGCAGGTAGTTAAATTCAATGAGGAAAGGTGTATGGTCAGTATAACCAGGTGTTGTGGTTGTAAATTTTACTTGTTTCACAAAACGTGCTGTTTTCTTTAAAGATATATATTGTGATAAATCACTGAATCTAATCAAGTCATTCGCATCTGTAGGGTTTGGATAATTGATTAATTTATAAGTATTCTTCATATTAATATTTTTACTTACACTATATTTTTGTCGTTCAGCCTGTGCCTTTGTATAATAATTTGATAAATCAATATCCTGAGAGGATTTTCCAAAGATAGAACCATCTTTTCCAACATAGGTCATTTATATTAGATAAAAAATGATATCATAAAAATTTTCATTATTGTTGAGTTGAAATAATACATATAAACATAATTGGCCACAACATTTAGAATTAATTTCTTGAACTTGAAATGTTTGATAAACACCATTCTGTAAGAATTGTATTACTTCAACAGGTGGTGGCATACCATAACTATCAAAATAATATTTATCCTGACTATTATGAATACAAACCCAATGAGAACCATTCTGTGTGTCTAAATTCATAATAATATTCTTTGTATTCTTATTTATATGTGTTAATTCATCTCTCATACAAATAACCACATTATCAATTTTTAGTGTTTTACAATACTTAGCTAGTTCTATATTTGACGTTGTATTCTTTCCAAATTGTTTAAACCATTTATCCATTTATTTATGAGAAAGATACAATCCATTACCCCGTTTAGTTAGTTTAACACCCGCTTGAGCGATAGAGGAAAGCATATCTCCAACCAACAATCTAGCTTTATCAGGTAGACTTTCAAGTTTTTGAGCAAAATCTACAATTACACCACTTCCACTAATTTGTTTCTCCAACTCCTTGTTATGTCTTTCCAATTCTTTTTGAGCTTTTAGTTGTGCCTTCCTTTCGTTAGCAGTTTTTACCGCTGCTGAAATACCACCAGTCAATGCTCCCGCCGCACTTAAACCAGCAAATAAAGGAATTAGAAACGGGAGAAATCCTCCTCTTGACTCGTCTATTGAATATTTCTTTAACATAGGTTTCGTCATTTTAATTTTAAGTGATCCAACATCATTTAGTGTTTTTACTTGTGTGTGTGTGAGTAAAACATCAATTCTTACAGCTCCTTTTCTTTGAATTGTATTAACATTAATAATACAAGGCTTTTGATTTTGAATACAAGATGTTAATTTATTAAGATTGATTTGATTAACATATACCCCAACCATTTATTTATGAGAAAAAACCTATGTGATATTAATCATAACACCATTATCTGTATTAATCTGTAATTCTGTTTCCTCCAAAAGCAAACAATATGCATTAACCTCTTCACTCTCCCCTCTTTCAATGTATAGAGAAGTATCCACTCGATTAGACTTTATAGTTTCCTTTTGAGAACTCAGGTCAATTGCGTAGATTGTATAAAGTTTTTGAAACGCAACCATATCCAAAATAGGATCATTATTACCATTACTTTCACACACCTTTTGGTAGGACTTGTAGGCTTCCGCATAATCATTTTTTTCCCAATCAATTTCCAATCTATCTCGCGGATAAAATGTGCCATCAAGAGAAACCCGAAGTTGTTTCACCTTTGCATTATCACTCAGGGCATTATTCTTATTAGTACCGTCCTCTCCATCTGGTTTTTTAAAAATGAGCCAGAGGTATCGTGGCTTTCCTTGAAGAACACCTAAATTCCAAGTGTAGGTAGTGTGTTCCAGTTTAACGTGTTGACATCTTCTTTTAAGGTATGATACATTTAGCGGTTTCTTTGAGTTAAGTCTTCTATTTAACATCTCTTCCGTTTTAAGATTAGGAGTATATTCACTGATATACCAACACAAATCATTAATAACAAATTTATTATTTTCTCCAAAAGCATTTTCATCCCCAAAAAGCAATCTATTTACATTATCATTCCTTTGTAGTTGAAATCTAATTTTAAGCCCATACAAAACTTTATCATAATCACAAAATCCAAATATACCTTTCAGAGGTACTGCTACGGTAAAACTATTCTCAGCTTTTGCGTCATCATTATACATTGACTTCCTTTGACTATAACCAGGGTCTGCGTTTGTACCCGTTGACATATCAGGAATAAAACCCTCAACAGCTCCCTTACCCATTCTATCACTAAACGAATATAGTGTAAATTTCATCATTTCAGATGTAGCAGAGACATAATCAACCGCTTCAACCTCTTGTGTTCCAATATACAGGCGGACACTGTCAAACATTTTCCAGAAGAAATCATTTACGAGTGTAGCATTAGTATTATTCGCAGCCTTAGTGAATTTAAATTTACACAGCAAGAAACTATCAGCTATATTCAAGTAAGTTTGTTGATTTATTTATTTCAAAACTTTTTGTTCCGTTTGAATTCCAGTCTGTTCCTGTTATAGCATTTACCTTAAAATAGTCTTCCTTTTTAGTGGAGTTTGAAATGATAATCGTATCATCCAAATCATAGATACTATCAATCGCTTCCATACTTGTATTTATATAGCATTAAAATTGTTGAAACCCTGACCCAAGTATTTTAATGATTTTTTGTCGTTCTTGTGAAGATAGTTGAGTTTTACCTTTTTTTATTTCTTTGATTGCTTGTAATTTATGAGACTCCTTTTGAGCATCTTTTATACTCTTTATAGCACCCGCAACGGAGCCCACGGCAGAAGCAGTTGAACCAATTAGGTCTTTATGTTTAAGGATGGTTGAACCAATACCCATTAGAGTATCAATTATCCCATCTCCTTTATTTCGAAATTGATGACCTACACCTCGTTGTCTCTTAGGTTTATAGTATCCTCTACCCACATACCTTGTATAGTCTGGTGAAAGGAACATGCCCTCCCCTGTAATTATTTTATATTTTCCCAACTCGTGTTTTCTCACAATAACCATTATTTATTTATTGAAAAACTTCACGTAGGTGAATTCTGATGGATATAATTTCATCATTAAAGGATATCATACGATTATCTTGGTCGGTTATCCTAAAATTTACTCTGTATATGGTTTTTCCTGACACAGGTAAATAGACAAGATTTTTTGGTTCCATATTAAATTTATAACCAATCGGGGTTGAGTATGCACTGAATGAAAATATTGTATTTGTTCTTATTCCATCGTTATAAGCACCATCAATCAAATCACAATGAATTAATACTGAATTTATACCGGAGGATATTTGGATAACATTATCACTGTAAAACGTCCCGTTATTTTCAATCTTTTTTGAAGAGAAACCCAATAGCTCTCTAAACGAATTTTCAATCGTGAAATCAACTTTATAATTATTTTTAAGTTTAATAGTTGATTTTGAAGTGTGTTTTTGAATATCTATTACAATATTTTTTGGTTCATCACCTTTTTCTTTCATAAGGCGAGAGACTTCTGAAGATATTTGAGAAATCTCGTAAGCTCCAGGTGAAACGGTTATAGTTTTATATCCACTTCCTGGATTATAACTAAACTTGTTGTTTTTCTCTGTGATATTAAAAAGGGTATTGTAAGTTTCCATTGACAACAAAGATGCCTCATATGAGGTAAGGGGGTCAAGTTGTAGTGGGTAAGGGAATGAAGCTGTGTAATCGCTCGTTGTGAAATTAAAACTAAGAATTGTGCTTCTCATCTTATTTAATATCTAATAAAATATCTTTGTATTGACATTTATTAATTATTTTCATGTTCATCAACTGATCTAAAATGGCTGAGGATTCATTAAAACAATTGTTGTTTCCAGCCTTCTTACTACCTAACAACAATAATAGCCTATTAACTAATTGTGATGGGTCATTTGGAAGAAAACTAACACCCGAACCAAGCTTACTTAAAGCATCAATAATATGTTTCTCCTTCTCATTCTTCTTACTTTTACCAGCAACAGAAACTCCATAATCAAGTGCATTTAGCAACTCAATATATACCCTATCTTCCTCTCTTTCCATATCAAGTGGTTCCTCAAAATATTTTGAACCGCTGAATCCGGGGTTTGTTAGAAGAAACATTAATCTTGGAGTTAATTTAACATTTGGTTGAGTAGAACTCAAGAACATCAATTCATCATTAAATATCAATACCTTTTCTTCCACAAGATGAAACACTGCTGGTTCTTCTGTTGGAATGAGACCTGCTCTGGTTTTTGAACCCGCCGAATATTCATTGTTTTGAAGAGCTTCCACAACATAATTAGGGGGTTGATTTACCTCCTCAAGTTTCCGAAATAATCCCTCGTCATCATATTCTAATTCACCAAGTTCTTGTTTTGTTATCTGACTAAAATCTTTGAGCATTTGAAGTTTTTTCGGAGTAAATTCTACCGTGGGTACTGTAGGTGAGTGTTGAGTTTTCAAAAGTGGTTTAAAGAATTTCTCTTGTTTTCTTTCAAAGGCTTCTTCACCAGTTAGTTTCTGTCTCCGTTTCTTCTTTATCTCTTCCTGTTGTTTAACAACTTTTGAAACTAATTGTTGATGTTCCTTAAACTTTCTTTCTCTTTCTTCAGTATTCATTTTCTGTATTTATTTATTGAAAAATATCATTTAGTATCTCATCTTGTTTCACAACAATATATTTATATTTTCCAATCGTGTGTTTCATATAATTTTCAAATTCTTTTTTACTACATAACGTAGAGCAATTATCTCTCCAAAAATTATTTACATCTATTGAATTTAACTTAAATAAAATAAAAGTATTGGCATTGTTTCTTATTGAGCGTCGAGGGAGTTGAAAATATGATTGACTAAGATATATACAATTACAAGAAGAATGTCTCCCTCTTGTATAGTAGCTATCCATTACTGTTTGGTTTCTCTCATTAACACAATCATCAAAGATGACGAGGTTCTTTTTTGATTTATCTAAATCTTGAGGTGAAGGTATATCATCCGTATTATCACTGAGAATACAAGTTATGGGTTTCGATTTTGATTTCTGTGTATCACAAAATAATTGTATTATATCTTCAATATTATAATCATTCAGTTTGTTTTGAAGTTTAAATAAACCGATAATGTCTTCCTTTTTAAGACCTGCATTAAAACCCTGTGAGAGTAGTTGATACTCGGGTTGAAAACTTGACTTTGTAAAAATTATTAAATTATCATAATCTAAAAAATTAGGACCAAGGAGCATCTTTAAAAGTAAACAGGTTTTCCCACATCCGCTTGAACCAACTATTAGACATCTCAATGAATTTGGAATGTTTTTATGGTTATTAAATTTTATCTTATTTTCCCAAACGGGTAAAAAATCATTCATTTATATATTTGGAAAACAAGTCATCCAACTTTTTTTGAGCTATTTTAGAAACTCTATATTTTATCCTGAGTTCTGGTTTAATTTCAAAATAATTCATTATTTTATTTATGTAGTATCTTGTATTAACATTTCCATTAAAATTATTTTGAATAATAAATATCATTAAACCCTTATACATTTCCTCAATACAAAGAGTCTCTTTCCTTGTAAGAAATGGTGTATTATCACCATAATGCTTAACATTCATCTCTCTTATTAATCTTGTAAAGTAATTCATTTTTGGTTCTAATTTAAAAGAGTTATATGTTTTTTTATATTTCTTATTATCATTAATTAGAATATAATCACAGAATAAACATTGTTTATATGAATCCTCATCATTAAGCCCCACTCTATCACAAGCCGGACAATTCTCTAATTTATCATATGGAGAGTCTGGAAATTCTAAATATCCTTCAGAACTTATCATATTTATGTGGTAAATTTTTACTTAAACTAAACGCAAGTTTATTCATTAATAAATACAATGTTTCAAAGCACAAAAGACAAATTTCAATCAATCTCTACTTCGGTGGAAGATATAGAAAAATATGTCAAAGATGTTAAATTGAACAAAGATAAATATGGAAATTTTTGGGTAAAACCAGTTATGGAAAATAACATGAGCCCCTCTATTTCATTTAAAGGAAGAGCTCTAACTATACCTGGAAAGACATCCATTAAAGTAAATCTAACAAAAGTTTCTCCTCTACTCCTGGCAATTTATTCAAAGCTTGAAAAAGTGATTGACCACGATACTTTGAAAAAGAATGATAAGACCATTAATAATTCTAGAGGAGACATTTGTATTTTCTTTAATAATCCAAAGGGTGTAGATCTAAGTAAAATGAATGATGTTAATATTTCTGGTGAAATGTCATTTCGTTCTATGATAGTTAGAGATTATTTAAAGATAACTTTTGATATAAAAATTGTAGAGATTGAATCTGTTAATGAAAGAAAGTATATAGATATTGATGGGAATATTTTTCTTGCTAATTAAATATGAGTCAATACAGCAGTGAAGATTTTACTATTTCATTGAACTCGGACGATAGTGATGATAGTATTTCATTGAACTTGGATGATGGTGATGATAGTATTTCATTGAACACAGATGATAGTTATGATACTAATAGTTTGTGCTCAAATGATAGTTATGAGAGTAGCTTTATTGATGACTCTGAGTATGATTCTGAGTATTCATGTGATAGTTATGACTTAGATGATTCTGAGTGAAAAAGTGTTTTAGTTTAAGCACAGTGATATATATAAAACGGAGCTGTAAAGCTCAAAAGTGTTTTATTTTAAGCACAGTGATATATATAAAACACCACGTTTTCTCACGCTATAAATATGGTTTATTGTGATACTTGCGAGAAGGAAGTAAAATATTATAAACAACATATTCTCACCGCAAAACATACATACAACATTTTAAACAAACTTTCCCCTCTTCCACCTGAAACAAAACACTGTTCTACATGTAATAAAAATATCCTCAAGAAAGGCTTCAAAATACATCTTAAAACAAATCTACATTTATCAAATTTTATCACAACTAAAAACTCTGATGGAGCATTCAAAGGACATATTAAAATAAGAGTCTTTAACTTCAAACCTCCTGAACCAGAGTCTATAGTTGATGCTGTAGAAATAGTTAAACCTGCTGTTCAAACGTTGATTGAAAAAACACTAAAGGAAATGAAACCACTTAAATTTTATATGGGAGTAAAATTAGAAATGACAAAGGATGAAGGAGTTATAGATGCACCATACATGAGAACTGAGCCACACTTTATATCTTCATATCAAGATTTTAAAACATCAGGAGTCTATGATGAACTTATTAAACAAGAGCAAGATGTGGATAATTCAATCGTAGGAAGTGGATTCAATATAGGAAAAATTATTTACATAGACATTCATATTCTTAAATCAGATCCTCTAAAAGCTTCTTCTTACATTGATTTACCCAGTGTTATCAAAAATAGAAAAGCAGTTATCAATATCAAAAATAAAGACAATAAATGTTTTCTCTGGTCTATTTTAGCACACTTACATCCTCCACATTTTCATGATGAAAGAGTATCTCATTATAAAAAATATGAGAATACATTAAATACGAAAGATCTAAAGTTTCCGATGACTTTAAATGATATTCCTAAATTTGAAAAGATGAATAATTTATCAGTTAATGTTTATGGTCTAACAGAAACAAACAACATTCAGGTTTTAAAGCTTTCTGACAATTGTAAACAAACTCATATTAATCTTCTATATTTTAATTCAGACGAAAATTCACATTATACATACATCAAAGATATTGCTAAATTAATAAAACCACAAGTCTGTAAGAGAACAAATAAAATATATATTTGTTTGCGTTGTCTTAACTTCTTCAATTCACAAGAAAGATTAGATAAACATTCAAATTATTGTGGCGAACATAAATCAACGGTAATCAATATGCCTAAAGAAGGCTCAAAGATCACATTCAAAGATGAAAATAAAAAGATCAAACATCCATTTGTTATATATGCTGATTTTGAAAGTATTTTAGAAAAAATTGATACTGCTTCTCAAGATCCAAAAGAATCATACACAAATAAATATCAAAAACATACTCCTTGTGGTTTTTGTTATTATATCAAATCATCCGTTGGTGATAAATATAACAAGTTAGAGATGTATAGAGGCTCAAATACCCCAGAGGAGTTTGTGAAACGACTAGAAAAAGACTGTGTTCGATTAACCAAGATAATGAGAGAAACCAATAAACCAATGTCCTTAACAAGTAAAGAAAAAAGGGAATTTATAAAAAACAATGTCTGTCATATTTGTGAGGAGAAAATTGGTAAAGGTCTAAAGGTTAGAGACCATTGTCATCTCACTGGTAAATATAGAGGTCCGGCTCATCAAAGTTGTAATATTAATTATCAACTCCCCTCTTTCATTCCTGTCTTTCTTCATAACAACGCTCATTATGATACACATCTATTTATCAAGGAACTCTCAAAGACTTCTGGAAGTATCTCAGCAATTCCAAACACGGATCAGAAATACATTTCATTCACAAAAACAATTCACACATCTCCTATTACTCATATCAGATTTCTTGATACATTTAAATTCATGGCAAGTCCATTGGTTAACTTGGTTCAAAATCTAAAAGAGTTTCCATGTCTTTCAGAGTATTTTTTAGATAAAGATTTTCTAACACAAAAGGGAATTTACCCCTATGACTATATGGACTCATTTGAGAGATTCAATGAAACACAACTTCCTTCAAAAGAAAATTTCTATAACAAATTAAATAATAGTCATATATCTGATAAAGATTATGTACACGCACAAAATGTTTGGGAAAAATATAACATCAAGAATCTTGGCGAGTATCACGATTTGTATCTCAAAACTGATGTGCTTTTATTGGCCGATGTATTTGAAGCCTTTAGATCTGTTTGTCGCACTGGATATGGATTGGATCCTGCTCACTACTACACAGCACCTGGATTGGCCTGGAGTGCGATGTTGAAAATGACAAAACAAGATTTGGATTTGATAACCGATGTTGATATGCTTTTGATGATTGAAAAGGCAAAAAGAGGTGGAATTTCACAAGTCTGCTCGAGTAGATACGCAAAAGCAAATAACAAATATCTTCCAAATTATGATCCAACGAAAGAGAGTTCTTACTTGATGTACTATGACGCGAACAACCTGTATGGCTGGGCAATGTCTCAGGCTCTTCCTTATGGAAAACTTAGATGGGTAAAGGAAAAAGACTACAAAAACGTTTTACAAGATGTATGTATCTCTACACAAAAAGAATTGGATGAAGAAAAAGTTGGTTATTATTTTGAAATTGATTTAAAATATCCAGAGGAACTCCATAACCTACACAAAGATCTCCCATTTGCTTGTGAGAAAGAAAGTCCAAAGAAAGAATGGTTGAGTGATTATCAACGATCGTTTGATATAGGTGAATCAACAGAAAAATTACTTACTACATTATATAACAAGAAAAATTATGTTCTACACCAAAGAAATTTGCGACAATATTTATCAAAAGGTCTAAGAGTAGAGAAGATCCATAGGGTTCTAAAGTTCAATCAAAGTCATTGGTTAAAGGGGTACATTGATTTTAATACACAAAGAAGAACAGAGTCAAAAACAGATTTTGAGAAAGACTTTTATAAATTGATGAATAATGCGGTCTTTGGTAAGACTATGGAGAATGTGAGGAAAAGACAAAATATCAGACTATCAACATCTTGGGAACAAGCATCAAAATTAATTAATAGACCGAGTTTTACTCGAGCTGAGGTCTTTACTGAGAACTTTTGTGCGATCCATTTGATTAAAGAGAGTATTGAAATGAACAAACCTATTTATATTGGAACAACAATTCTTGATTTATCAAAGTCATTAATGTATGATTACTTTTATAATAACTTGAGGAAGAAATATCAAAATGATGTTAATCTACTTTATATGGATACAGATAGTTTTATTTTGAAAATTAATACCAACGATGTTTATTCAGACATGAAAAGAGACATTAATATCTATGACACGAGTAATTACAGTCCAGAGAGTGAGTTGTTCTCTTCTAAAAATAAAAAGGTGATTGGAAAGTTCAAGGATGAATTAGGAGGAAATGTTATGAGTGAATTTGTGGGATTGAGGTCAAAGGCTTATGCTTATAAATACATTGTGAATAACGTTGAAAAGACTGATAAGAAGTTAAAAGGTGTAAAGAAAAATGTTATTAAAGAAACAATAAACTTTAAGGATTATTATAACTGTTTAACAACAAAGAAAGAAGAGTTTAGAAAGATTAATGGAATAAGAAGTTATAAACATCAATTATATTCAGAAGAGATAAATAAGAAAGCATTGGGGGCTTTTGATGATAAGAGGTTTATTTTAGAAAATGGAATTGATAGTCTCCCTTATGGTTATATAAGTATATAAGTGATAAGATATATATATAAGTGATAAGATATATATAAGTGATAAGATATACATAAGTGATAAGATATATATATATAAGTGATAAGATATATATAAGTGATAAGTTAAAAAGGGGGGGGGGGGGGGGTTGGGGATTTTAACGGGCTACCGCCGCCTTTTTTACTATTATATAAATGATAGAACCAAGTATCAACCAGACTAAAGAGTGGAGGTGTAATCAACCTTGGTATATAAATGGAAAACATAATGAATGTGAAAAATATCAAATAGGTATAATTGAAAAGGCAACTGGTAAAAAAATTCACAAAACAAATAAGAGAATTAATTTAAATACCGGTGAATTGGGTAAAAAAGATGGAAATATTTTTGAGTGGACGGAAAACTTTGATGGTTGTCAGGAAAATATATACTTTAATTTTAAAATGGTATGTGGCACTGGAGGTGCTCAAACAAGAACATTGAGGGAGGTTTACCATTTTATCTTAGCTCAGTTAAAATATCTTAATAAAGAACCAAACTCAAACATATTTTTTGTTAATATATTAGATGGTGAAGAGAGTGGCAAGAGAATTAAATTATTTCCCACGCATAAACAAATATTTGTAGGGTCGTTGTTTGAGTGGGTTATATTCACCAGATGATATTAAGAGTAAAAGGTTAAAAGGTTCATAAGGTCAGAAGGATCACAGGTGTTTAAGTGGTCTAATGAATAAGGATAGCATGTCAAAAGGTTAGAAGGTTCGTAAAGAACAGGGTGAGAGAAATAGAGGTCTTTAGGGGCAATATGGAAGTGAATGGGTCAAAGATTAATCTGCCAGATGATATGTAGAAGAAGGATGATAGGTCTATAAGAGAAAACAAATATTTGTAGTGTTTGAGTGGTCTAATGAACAACATTAAGGATAGGTACTACAGACAAAAGTTTCATAAAGATGAGGGTGGGAGAAATAGAGGTGTTTATGATTTTTGAAAAAGACAAGGGGGTAAATGACATTAGATAGGGATTTCCCATGTTAAACGGAGGTGTCCCAGAAGCAACATTATTACACTACTGTTATGCCTTCAGCATTAGTTTACCTTTCACCAAGCCCAGTTATGCCTTCAGCATTAGTTTACCATTCACCAAGCCCAGTTATGCCTTCAGCATTAGTTTACCTTTCACCAAGCCCAGTTATGCCTTCAGCATTAGTTTACCTTTCACCAAGCCCAGTTATGCCTTCAGCATTAGTTTACCTTTCACCAAGCACAGTTATGCCTTCAGCATTAGTTTACCTTTCACCAAGCCCAGTTATGCCTTCAGCATTAGTTTACCTTTCACCAGGCCCAGTTATGCCTTCAATTAGTTTACCTTTCACCAAGCCCAGTTATGCCTTCAGCATTAGTTTACCTTTCACGAGGCCCAGTTATGCCTTCAATTAGTTTACCTTTCACCAGGCCCAGTTATGCCTTCAGCATTAGTTTACCTTTCACCAAGCCCAGTTATGCCTTCAGCATTAGTTTACCTTTCACCAAGCCCAGTTATGCCTTCAGCATTAGTTTACCTTTCACCAAGCACAGTTATGCCTTCAGCATTAGTTTACCTTTCACCAAGCCCAGTTATGCCTTCAGCATTAGTTTACCTTTCACCAAGCCCAGTTATGCCTTCAATTAGTTTACCTTTCACCAAGCCCAGTTATGTCTTCAATTAGTTTACCTTTCACCAAGCCCAGTTATGCCTTCAGCATTAGTTTACCTTTCACCAAGCCCAGTTATGCCTTCAGCATTAGTTTACCTTTCACCAGGCCCAGTTATGCCTTCAATTAGTTTACCTTGCACCAAGCCCAGTTACGCCTTCAGCATTAGTTTACCTTTCTCCACGCCCAGTTATGCCATCAATTAGTTTACCTTTCACCAAGCCCAGTTATGCCTTCAGCATTAGTTTACCTTTCACCAAGCCCAGTTATGCCTTCAGCATTAGTTTACCTTTCACCAAGCACAGTTATGCCTTCAGCATTAGTTTACCTTTCACCAAGCCCAGTTATGCCTTCAGCATTAGTTTACCTTTCACCAGGCCCAGTTATGCCTTCAATTAGTTTACCTTTCACCAAGCCCAGTTATGCCTTCAGCATTAGTTTACCTTTCACCAAGCCCAGTTTAGCCTTCAGCATTAGTTTACCTTTCACCAAGCACAGTTATGCCTTCAGCATTAGTTTACCTTTCACCAAGCCCAGTTATGCCTTCAGCATTAGTTTACCTTTCACCAGGCCCAGTTATGCCTTCAATTAGTTTACCTTTCACCAAGCCCAGTTATGCCTTCAGCATTAGTTTACCTTTCACCAAGCCCAGTTATGCCTTCAGCATTAGTTTACCTTTCACCAAGCCCAGTTATGCCTTCAATTAGTTTACCTTTCACCAAGCCCAGTTATGTCTTCAATTAGTTTACCTTTCACCAAGCCCAGTTATGCCTTCAGCATTAGTTTACCTTTCACCAAGCCCAGTTATGCCTTCAGCATTAGTTTACCTTTCACCAGGCCCAGTTATGCCTTCAATTAGTTTACCGTGCACCAAGCCCAGTTACGCCTTCAGCATTAGTTTACCTTTCTCCAGGCCCAGTTATGCCTTCAATTAGTTTACCTTTCACCAAGCCCAGTTATGCCTTCAATTATGCCCTCAATCATCGCATGCGCATGCGCAAGATTGGAGGTCTCGTCTCTTCCAAGCTGTCCATGCACGCTCGCTTTCGAAGTTAAGTAACTTTTCACAATTGTGTTTTTGTCGAAACTGGTCTTGTATGTACCTATTGGGGTGTCTTTAATAGTATTCTTGGCGTTTGTTTTTCATACCTGTGTACAGAATCGTCGGTCTTTCTCATCGTGTATTCTGAGGCCTAAGTGTAGTACTACTACTCGGCGACTGTGTCCAACCTTGGCTTTAGGCTTTGTTTTTGTCTCAGCGGTTCTCCGATCGCGCTGAAATTTTTTTCCGGTCTCTGTTTTTCACGGTCTTTTCATCCCATACTTCCTTGTTTTAAAATCTCAAAAAAAAAAAAAAAAAACCCAAAAACATTTCCTTCCGTTTTTATTCGTTTATTCGTTCTTAGTTGTTCGTTCGTTCATTCTTCGACCACGCTGTTTGTGATCACGTTGTTAAAAAATGTCTCATCTGAACCCTGAAGACCTGTATTCTGTCATATTCTATAACACCTTTTTCTTCTTCTTCTATAAAAGGATGCTTTCGACTTGCTCACCAAATCCATTCATTCCAAAAAAAAATTCCATCTCTTATAGTGCATCTTTCATTCATTTCCTAAACTCTCCAGCACTCCATCCTCCCTCCAGCGTCCTCAAACGTATTTTTGACTCGAATGTCTCAAGAAACTCATTTTGCAATAAATGTTCGTTTCCCATTAATCGTACATTTTTCAAAATCCCATCACCCCAAAATCCCATTTCCCATCACCCCTCCCCTCTAAATCTACCCCCTTGCCCATCCCCTCCAAATCATCCCCAACACCCATCTCTTTCAAATCTTCCCCCTTGCCCCTCCCCTCCAAATCTTCCCAATCACCCATTCCTTTCAAATCTCCCCCCACACCCCTCCCCTCCGAGACTGTCCCTCGCTCCTCCCCTCCTAGACTCCCCTCTCACCCCTCCCCCTCAAAGCGTCCTCCCCGCTTCTTCCCCCTTCCAACTTTCACCTTCATCTCCCTCAACCTTCTGCCTCGCTCTTCCCCCTCGTCAAATAACACCTCACTGCGCCTCTCCCAATCACCATCAAACCTTTTGTCTGCCCCATCCTTCCCTTTCTCCGAGCTATTCTGTAATCTCTGACACACCTTCAACAGCTCTCCCTACCTCTTCCTCCTCTTCCACATCTTACCCTACTGCTCCTCCCCCCTGTTCTGTATCCGATGCTCCCCCTTCCTCTTCCTTAACAGTATGGACCTCAAACATCCGGGGCCTTCGCTCAAACATGTCTGATCTCTCCATACAGGTTGCTTCTGACAAACCAGACGTGATCTGCTTAACAGAAACTTTCCTCCTTCATGATGTCTCTGATTCCTTGGTATCTCTCCCAGGTTACTCCCTACTCCGGTATGATAGACCTGAGCCTCGTCCTGGAGGTGGGGTTGCTATCTTTATAAAAAAACTCTCTTCCTCACTCGCCCTGCACTGCCCTCTCTCCACCTCACCCCCAGGAATACCTTTGGCTACGGCTTCCCCTTCGCTCCCACCTTTTGTTCATATGTGTGTTGTACCGTCCACCAAACAGTGATGACTCCATCTACATCTCGCTGTCTGAGAATATGGACCAACTTCTATCTACCCATCCCAACTCTCTCTTCCTCATATGTGGTGATTTCAACTGTCACCATGCCAGTTGGCTGGGTGTGGGTACCTCTCTCACCAGCCATGGCTCTTCAGCAAAGGACTTCTGTGACTCACTGGGACTGACACAATCTGTCAATTTCCCGACCCGGATTTCAGTCAACGGAGCATCTTCTCTTCTGGACTTGGTTATGACTAACTTCCCTGAAAATGTCTGCTGCTCTTCTTCTGCTCCAATCGGCTCTTCTGATCATGTGCTTGTTAAAGTGGACATCTCTCTGACCATTCTCAGAGAGCCTACTCAGCGTCGACGAGTCTGGCATTTCACTCAGGCCAACTGGCACGGTCTTCAAGCAGCCATCAATCATCTGGACTGGTCTCCCATCTCTACTGCCTCTGACATAAATTCTTCCTGGGAATTCTTCCAAAGCAAACTGCTCTCTCTCATGCACAGATTTATCCCATCTCGTCTTCTGTTGTCATACCCTTCCTCCCGTCCATGGTACACGGAATCTTGTGGTGAGGCTATTGCCCAGAAACAACTTGCTTTCGTCTCCTGGAAAGCAAATCCAACGGAAGGAAATCTCATTTCCTTTCACAAAGCCCGAAACAAGTGTGTGTCCACCCTCAGGAGAGCCAGGAAACAATATCTCTCCGTTCTCAGGACCAAACTCTCTTATCTGTCTCCCTCTTCCAAATCCTGGTGGCGTCTGGTCAAATCTGTTTCTGGTGTTTGTTCCCCCTCCATCCCCTCCCTCACCTCAAATGGCCACACGGCTGACTCCGCACGTGAAAAAGCTGAATGCCTCAACTCTGTGTTTGCCTCTAAATCTTGTGTCCCAAACCCATCCCTCTCTGTACCCACCGTACCCAGTCATACCCAGCTGCTCCTGGACTCTGTGTCCTTTCCTCCTGACAAGGTGGAAAAGTTTCTGTCAACCCTCGACTCGGATTCTGCAACTGGACCTGACGGCATCAGCCCACGGGTCCTAAAATCCTGTTCTTCCGCTCTTTCACTCCCTCTCTCTGTTCTCTTCACCCTCTCTTTTGCTCAAGGTCATCTTCCATCTGCTTGGAAATCTGCCAACATCACCGCTTTGCACAAAAAAGGTGCAAAAACAGATCCCAGCAACTACAGACCAATCAGCCTTCTCCCAATTATCAGCAAAGTCATGGAATCCATCATTGCTTCAGATATGAAATCTTTCCTCTTCTCCAATGGCTTGATCTCTGATCATCAATTTGGTTTCAGACCTGGACACTCTACTCTGGACATGCTGCTTCTGCTTTCTCAACAATGGATGGAGGTCCTCAATGCCAAACAGGAAATTAGAGCAGTCTCCCTTGACATATTACGTGCCTTCGATACGGTCTGGCACCCCGCTCTGCTCACCAAACTCTCCTCTTTTGGTATCCATGGAAATCTCCATGCATGGCTGGCGGACTTCCTCTCTAGTCGTAGTCAACGTGTGGCCCTGAATGGGTTTCTCTCATCTCCTCTTCCTGTTCAGGCTGGAGTTCCACAAGGCAGTGTTCTAGGCCCTGTGCTTTTTCTGGTCTTCATCAATGATCTCTCTGACTCTCTTGAAAATCCTCTGTATCTCTTTGCTGATGACTCTACTCTCTGTCGCTCCATTCTTCATCCCTCAGATCGGCAGTCTGCTGCCTCCTCACACACTGCAGACCTGGACAAAATCACAGACTGGGCAAACAAGTGGAACATGTCTTTCAATCCTGACAAATCTCACACTCTTACGATGTCTCTCCGAAAAGACCGACTGGACAACCCTCCCATCCACTTTCTGAATAATCCTCTCCAAGAAGTTCTGTCACTCAAGCTTTTGGGTCTCTCTATCTGCCATGATCTTTCCTGGGAAAACCACATTTCAAATCTGGCCTCCAAAGCCAGTCGCCGACTGGGCATCCTCCGTCGTGCGAAGTCCTTCCTTGGCACACCTGAGCTCCTCACCACATACAAGGCTTTCATCCGCAGCTCAATGGAATACTGCTCTCCCCTCTGGGCTGGTGCTCCTGCCTCACACCTAGCTCGTCTTCACGCTGTTGAAACCAAAGCATTCAGAATCATTGGAATCTCCCGCGATGAAGCTAACTCCAAGGGCCTCTCACTCACTCACCGCAGGCAGGTTGGTGGTCTTTCCATCTTCTACCGACTCCTCTCTGGCCTTGCCCCCCCAGCTCTCTCTGGGCTCTGTCCCGCAAATATTCCTTCAGGTCGCACAAGATCTGCCTGCAACCCTCTTATGGTCAAACTGCCAAAATCAAGACTCTCTGCTCACCTTCACTCCTTCATTCCTCTTTTCTCCCGCCTCTGGAACAAACTCCCTCACTCTCTTCAATCCCACTCCACCCTCCAGGTCTTTAAAACAGCTGTTCACCACCATCTCTTATCTTCCCCCATCCAAAACCTTGATCTTTTCTACCCCCGCTAATTTCACCCCAATTCCACTTTTTTGAAATACCAACTTCTGTCCTGGAAGTCATTGGTGTCCTTGTGTTTTATACTTCTCCCTCCACCCCTCCCCCCCCCCTTCCCATGCCTCCTCCCCCCAAGCCTTCTCCCTTCCACACATCTCCCTGCTCTCAAATGTTGTGTTTGTGTGCTTCACCTTCTCTCCCCACCTTGTTTTCCGCTCCCGCTTTTTGTGTGTTTTGTTTGTCTGGTTGATTTGTTTGTGAAGTAAATGTTAGCTCTTTCACGAGCCTCGATTCAGTATACAAAACAAAACAAAACAAAAAAAAAGAAATTAGTTTACCTTTCACCAAGCCCAGTCATGCCTTCAGCATTAGTTTACCTTTCACCAAGCCCAGTTATGCCTTCAATTAGTTTACCTTTCACCAAGCCCAGTTATGCCTTCAGCAATAGTTTACCTTTCGCCAAGCCCAGTTATGCCTTCAGCAATAGTTTACCTTTCACCAAGCCCAGTTATGCCTTCAATTAGTTTACCTTTCACCAAGCCCAATTATGCCTTCAGCATTAGTTTACCTTTCACCAAGCCCAGTTATGCCTTCAATTAGTTTACCTTTCACCAAGCCCAGTTATGCCTTCAATTAGTTTACCTTTCACCAAGCCCAGTTATGCCTTCAGCATTAGTTTACCTTTCACCAAGCCCAGTTATGCCTTCAATTACTTTACCTTTCACCAAGCCCAGTTATGCCTTCAATTAGTTTACCTTTCACCAGGCCCAGTTATGCCTTCAATTAGTTTAGCTTTCACCAAGCCCAGTTATGCCTTCAATTAGTTTACCTTTCACCAAGCCCAGTTATGCCTTCAATTAGTTTCCCTTTCACCAAGCCCAGTTATGCCTTCAGCATTAGTTTACCTTTCACCAAGCCCAGTTATGCCTTCAATTAGTTTACCTTTCACCAAGCCCAGTTATGCCTTCAGCAATAGTTTACCTTTCGCCAAGCCCAGTTATGCCTTCAGCAATAGTTTACCTTTCACCAAGCCCAGTTATGCCTTCAATTAGTTTACCTTTCACCAAGCCCAGTTATGCCTTCAGCATTAGTTTACCTTTCACCAAGCCCAGTTATGCCTTCAATTAGTTTACCTTTCACCAAGCCCAGTTATGCCTTCAATTAGTTTACCTTTCACCAAGCCCAGTTATGCCTTCAGCATTAGTTTACCTTTCACCAAGCCCAGTTATGCCTTCAATTAGTTTACCTTTCACCAAGCCCAGTTATGCCTTCAATTTGTTTACCTTTCACCAGGCCCAGTTATGCCTTCAATTAGTTTACCTTTCACCAAGCCCAGTTATGCCTTCAATTAGTTTACCTTTCACCAAGCCCAGTTATGCCTTCAATTAGTTTACCTTTCACCAAGCCCAGTTATGCCTTCAGCATTAGTTTACCTTTCACCAAGCCCAGTTATGCCTTCAGCAATAGTTTACCTTTCATGAAGCCCATTTATGCCTTCAGCATTAGTTTACCTTTCACCAAGCCCAGTTATGCCTTCAATTAGTTTACCTTTCACCAAGCCCAGTTATGCCTTCAATTAGTTTACCTTTCACCAGGCCCAGTTATGCCTTCAATTAGTTTACCTTTCACCAAGCCCAGTTATGCCTTCAGCATTAGTTTACCTTTCACCAAGCCCAGTTATGCCTTCAGCAATAGTTTACCTTTCACCAAGCCCATTTATGCCTTCAGCATTAGTTTACCTTTCACCAAGCCCAGTTATGCCTTCAGCATTAGTTTACCTTTCACCAAGTCCAGTTATGCCTTCAGCATTAGTTTACCTTTCACCAAGCCCAGTTCTGCCTTCAGCAATAGTTTACCTTTCACCAAGCACAGTTATGCCTTCAGCATTAGTTTACCTTTCACCAAGCCCAGTTATGCCTTCAGCAATAGTTTACCTTTCACCTCGCCCATTTATGCCTTCAGCATTAGTTTACCTTTCACCAAGCCCAGTTATGCCTTCAGCATTAGTTTACCTTTCACCAAGCCCAGTTATGCCTTCAGCAATAGTTTACCTTTCACCAAGCCCATTTATGCCTTCAGCATTAGTTTACCTTTCACCAGGCCCAGTTAAGCCTTCAGCATTAGTTTACCTTTCACCAAGCCCAGTTATGCCTTCAGCATTAGTTTACCTTTCACCAGGCCCAGTTATGCCTTCAGCATTAGTTTACCTTTCACCAAGTCCAGTTATGCCTTCAGCATTAGTTTACCTTTCACCAAGGCCATTTATGCCTTCAGCATTAGTTTACCTTTCACCAGGCCCAGTTAAGCCTTCAACATTAGTTTACCTTTCACCAAGTCCAGTTATGCCTTCAGCATTAGTTTACCTTTCACCAAGTCCAGTTATGCCTTCAGCATTAGTTTACCTTTCACCAAGCCTAGTTATGCCTTCAGCATTAGTTTACCTTTCACCAATCCCAGTTAAGCCTTCAGCATTAGTTTACCTTTCACCAAGCCCAGTTATGCCTTCAGCATTAGTTTACCTTTCACCAAGCCTAGTTATGCCTTCAGCATTAGTTTACCTTTCACCAATCCCAGTTAAGCCTTCAGCATTAGTTTACCTTTCACCAATCCCAGTTATGCCTTCAGCATTAGTTTACCTTTCACCAATCCCAGTTAAGCCTTCAGCATTAGTTTACCTTTCACCAAGCCCAGTTATGCCTTCAGCATTAGTTTACCTTTCACCAAGTCCAGTTATGCCTTCAGCATTAGTTTACCTTTCACCAAGTCCAGTTATGCCTTCAGCATTAGTTTACCTTTCACCAAGCCCAGTTAAGCCTTCAGCATTAGTTTACCTTTCACCAAGCCCAGTTAAGCCTTCAGCATTAGTTTACCTTTCACCAAGTCCAGTTATGCCTTCAGCATGTTTACCTTTCACCAAGTCCAGTTATGCCTTCAGCATTAGTTTACCTTTCACCAAGGCTAGTTATGCCTTCAGCATTAGTTTACCTTTCACCAAGCCTAGTTATGCCTTCAGCATTAGTTTATCTTTCACCAAGCCCAGTTAAGCCTTCAGCATTAGTTTACCTTTCACCAAGCCCAATTATGCCTTCAGCATTAGTTTACCTTTCACCAAGCCCAGTTATGCCTTCAGCATTAGTTTACCTTTCACAAGGCCCAGTTATGCCTTCAATTAGTTTATCTTTCACCAAGCCCAGTTATGCCTTCAGCATTAGTTTACCTTTCACCAAGCCCAGTTATGCCTTCAATTAGTTTACCTTTCACCAAGCCCAGTTATGCCTTCAGCATTAGTTTACCTTTCACCAGGCCCAATTATGCCTTCAGCATTAGTTTACCTTTCACCAAGCCCAGTTATGCTTTCACATTAGTTTACCTTTCACCAAGCCCAGTTATGCCTTCAGCATTAGTTTACCTTTCACCAAGCCCAGTTATGCCTTCAGCATTAGTTTACCTTTCACCAAGCCCAGTTATGCCTTCAGCATTAGTTTACCTTTCACCAAGCCCAGTTATGCCTTCAGCATTAGTTTACCTTTCACCAAGCCCAGTTATGCCTTCAGCATTAGTTTACCTTTCATCAAGCCCAGTTATGCCTTCAGCATTAGTTTACCTTTCACCAAGCCCAGTTATGCCTTCAGCATTAGTTTACCTTTCACCAAGCCCAGTTATGCCTTCAGCATTAGTTTACCTTTCATCAAGCCCAGTTATGCCTTCAGCATTAGTTTACCTTTCACCAAGCCCAGTTATGCCTTCAGCATTAGTTTACCTTTCACCAAGCCCAGTTCTGCCTTCAGCATTAGTTTACCTTTCAGTTTCACCAAGCCCAGTTATGCCTTCAGCATTAGTTTACCTTTCATCAAGCCCAGTTATGCCTTCAGCATTAGTTTACCTTTCACCAAGCCCAGTTATGCCTTCAGCATTAGTTTACCTTTCACCAAGCCCAGTTATGCCTTCAGCATTAGTTTACCTTTCACGAGGCCCAGTTATGCCTTCAGCATTAGTTTACCTTTCACGAGGCCCAGTTATGCCTTCAGCATTAGTTTACCTTTCACGAGGCCCAGTTATGCCTTCAGCATTAGTTTACCTTTCACCAAGCCCAGTTATGCCTTCAGCATTAGTTTACCTTTCACCAAGCCCAGTTATGCCTTCAGCATTAGTTTACCTTTCATCAAGCCCAGTTATGCCTTCAGCATTAGTTTACCTTTCACCAAGCCCAGTTATGCCTTCAGCATTAGTTTACCTTTCACCAAGCCCAGTTATGCCTTCAGCATTAGTTTACCTTTCAGTTTCACCAAGCCCAGTTATGCCTTCAGCATTAGTTTACCTTTCATAAAGCCCAGTTATGCCTTCAGCATTAGTTTACCTTTCACCAAGCCCAGTTATGCCTTCAGCATTAGTTTACCTTTCACCAAGCCCAGTTATGCCTTCAGCATTAGTTTACCTTTCACGAGGCCCAGTTATGCCTTCAATTAGTTTACCTTTCACCAAGCCCAGTTATGCCTTCAGCATTAGTTTACCTTTCTCCAGGCCCAGTTATGCCTTCAGCATTAGTTTACCTTTCACGAGGCCCAGTTATGCCTTCAGCATTAGTTTACCTTTCACGAGGCCCAGTTATGCCTTCAGCATTAGTTTACCTTTCACCAAGCCCAGTTATGCTTGGACCAGGGCGGGGATTATACATTCGTTTTATTATTGCCAAATGGTACGAATATTATTATTGTTGTTAATACTATTAGTCTTAATAAATGCCTTGTTACAATGTTATCATTGTTTTTGTTATTTAATTACTTTGTAATCGGAATACCATCCCATGTGAGGACCTATTAAACTGCTCTATACATTTTAACATGGCGCGTGTTTATAAACAAAGGAATTCTTCCGGATTCTTTGTAGTTAATCACCCTAATCATCTCAGGAGATCATATCTAAATCTATTCTCATTTTGAACAGGTTCCAGGGCTCTGCTGCTGATCCGGCTGAGAAAGCTTAAGCTCTTTCATATGGCCCACTCAATAGGAATTTCTGACAAAATCAGTGCCTGTCGGGGACACCTGAACGTTCCTAGATTACGTCATATACCTGGTTGGGGCAAATAATCACACTTGATGATTGGGGGGAACTGAAATTATGACAATTTAGGAGTCGCGGAAGGCGAGAGAACGAGGCCATTCGTAGGGTTCGAAGATGGTTTATTGTAACAGCAAGATCCAGCACACTAAACTCGAACGGAAGTCGGCACGCTTATATAAAGCCAAAAGCCCTCTTCGGAGGGCGTGGCTCCGGCAACCGCGCGTGCGTCACGTCCGCACAACCACACGTCCAACAGGCCCGTGCACGTGTATTATGCCCAAATAAGGTAATCACATAAGCTAACTGCCGCATGCGGTTACCTGCACATAAGGTAACCGCCACATACGTCCCCCCAGAATGCACTCCACGGGCCTATGCGTAGGCCGAGGCGACCGAGGGGCTGGGCAAGTCCTCAGGGGAGGCTGCCGAGGTCCCTCGCGGGCCTCCCGAGGTTGCAGGTCGCGGGTGCAGTGCCGAGAAGGCTCGAGCGGTGCACGCGAAAAGCGGGTGAGCCAACCGAGGGGCTGGTCAAGGCCTCGGGGGAGGCTGCCGAGGTCCCTCGCGGGCCTCCCGAGGATGCAGGGTCGGAGAAGTAGTTGCGGTTGTAGTTGTAGTTGCGCGAGGGTGACGAAGCGGTCGTGCCGCCAACGTCAGCGCGTGCGAAGGTGACGAAGCAGCCGTTCCGCCAACGTCAGTGCGCGTGAAGGTGACGAAGCAGCTGTGCCTTCGGAGGGTCTTGGAATAGGTTCGCCCCTCCGGTCGTAGAGGAGGAGCCGAGCGCGGTGCGCGAACCTCATAGTCATGGCCATCGTCGTTTCCGAAACTCCGGCATTTCGAAACTGCGCCCGAAGCCGTGTGGGAGAAGCCGGCGTCACCAGCTTAGGTGGCTTCCCTGGCTAGGGCGCGCTTGCCGTGTTCGTTCGCAGCCCCCGAATCCGTTCGGGGGCAGTCGGAGGTCACCAGTTTAGGAGTCGCGGAAGGCGAGAGAACGAGGCCATTCGTAGGGTTCGAAGATGGTTTATTGTAACAGCAAGATCCAGCACACTAAACTCGAACGGAAGTCGGCACGCTTATATAAAGCCAAAAGCCCTCTTCGGAGGGCGTGGCTCCGGCAACCGCGCGTGCGTTACGTCCGCACAACCACAAGTCCAACAGGTCCGTGCACGTGTATTATGCCCAAATAAGGTAATCGCATAAGGTAATCGCCACATGCGGTTACCTGCACATAAGGTAACCGCCACAACAACAGGGTGATGATATATGATGGGGGGAAGGGGTGGGGAGGAGGGTGCATGCCCCCCAGATCATATATAATTAAAACTGTGATTAAGGGCTCTTCAAACATTGAAGCATTTCTTATGACTCCCTCCAATTAACCTAAGCCTGGTGTTAGCTTAATGGTTAGGGTGGAGGACTTGGGATCCTAACGTCCTGAATTCGCAATCCTGCTCAGCTGTTGAATTAACACCAGGTGGGCGTTGACTCAGCCTGTCATCCTTCCGAGGTCGGCAATATCAGTACCAACTCACTGGGTCCTCTCTCAAGGAGGTTGGTGGCAGGATTCTCACTCGGGCTGCTGTAAAACACCTCATTCCGTAACACACATTGGTGTGTGTCGAGATGGTGCTGAGGTCACCTTGATAGTGTTGACTAACAGACTAACATTTAGAATAAACCAGTGTCTCAATGCAATCTCTTCACTTCAATGGTGACAGAGCTTGGAGACTTATGGCGCTCTTCCACTGCGGTACCGTACCGTACTGTAACCAAAATCCGTCTTTTCATTTTTCCATTGCCAAGCGAACCGTACCGTACCTAAGTACCCGTGCTAAGTTTGGTTCCCGCTATGGATAGGTACCAAGCAAGCCGAACCCGGACCTGTGGGTGGAGCTAGCAATACTGCAGACCGTTGATTGGTCAATCGCAATCGTCACAGAACTGTCACGCTATGTTCAGACCAGAGCAGGAGATGGAGTTCGGTCAACCCGGTTTCAACTGGTCTGACCTATGATTGGTTAAGCGCTGTCATGTGATTCACAGGCGCCATGTTGTTACCCAACCTCCGTAACTAGCAGAACGCGCATCGCATTGCATGCATTCGCTTAGTGGAAGTTGGGATGGATGAGGGGAAGGAGGGATGAGTGGAAATTGGGATGGATGAGTGGATGTGGGGATGGTTGAGTGGAAGGAGGGATGGATGAGTGGAAGGATGGAGAATGAGTGGAAGTTGGGATGGTTGAGTGGACTTTGGATGGATGGGTGGAAGTTGGGATGGTTGAGTGGAAGGAAGGATGGATGATGAGTGGGAGTTGGGATGGATGAGGGGAAGGAGGGATGGATGAGTGGAATTTGGGATGGATGAGTGGAAGAAAGGAAGGATGGATGACTGGAAGGAGGGATGGATGAGGGGAAGGATGGATGGATGAGTGGAAGTTGGGATGGATGAGTGGAAGTGGGGATGGTTGAGTGGAAGGAGGGATGGATGAGTGGAAGGAAGGATGGAGAATGAGTGGAAGTTGGGATGGTTGAGTGGACTTTGGATGGATGGGTGGAAGTTGGGATGGTTGAGTGGAAGGAAGGATGGATGATGAGTGGGAGTTGGGATGGATGAGGGGAAGGAGGGATGGATGAGTGGAATTTGGGATGGATGAGTGGAAGAAAGGAAGGATGGATGACTGGAAGGAGGGATGGATGAGTACAAGGATGGATGGATTGCCGTTTGAAGGAAGGATGGATGATGAGTGGAAGGAAGGATGAAGGAGTGGAAGGAAGGATGGATGAGTGGAAGGAGGGATGAATGAGTGGAAGGAGGGATGGATGAGTGATTGATCTTCCACTCATCCATCCTTCCTTCCACTCCTCCATCCTTCCTTCCACTCCTCCATCCCTCCTTCCACTCATCCATCCATCCTTCCTTCCACTCATCCATCCCAACTTCCACTCATCCATCCTTCCTTCCACTCATCCATCCCAACTTCCACTCATCATCAACTACGTCATAGAAAGTGATGGTGGAGTTCTGCTCTGCAGTATTTTCCAGTCGGGTGGTGTGGCGGGAATGGCACTCTCTGGAGCGCACTGTATCTACGAGCTTTTTGGACGGCGTCCAACTGTAACACTGTCTTCCCTCACGTGACGCGCTAAGTGTTGTGTCGCCGTTTACTCGCCGCCGTGGTCTGACGTCACCGCCACCGGCCCTTCCCTCCAGCACACATGAATGTTTGCCCCTCCCTCACTGATTGGCCGAGGTGTCATTGGCCGAGGTGTCATTGGTCGCACTTCGTTTGTCAGTGGCCAATCAGTGTGGCCCGCTTCTTGTACGCCCCTCCCCCTTGTCAATCAAAGGTCCTCCTGGGCGTGGCTATTACTTGCCTTGCACGGTGTTTGCCTGTCATGGCGTTGTATTGGTGATGTGGCTGACTGCGGCCCCATCGGCGGTGCTCTGAACTGGCTTCCTGTTGGTTCTTAACTTAACATGCCTCGCCCCCTCGTGGCGGGGAGTACATATTGTTGATATTTCACCAGATTTCGACCAATTTCGATTTCTTCCACCAGATCACCAGACTCGGACCGATGAAATTTCACCAAGAGGCAAGAGTGGTCACGCAGGTAAAAATGGCTCGGATAACCCGGATGTACATGCATTGGCGTACGAGTTTGAATGTAAACAATACGTAAAACTGTCACTCGTGAACGAAACCGTACGTAGCTTTATCTCAGCTAAATTATGGAAATAAATGAGAAAAAGGTATTTCCGACAAATGCATTTGATAAAAGAGTGTATTTTCTTACCTTACATTGACAATTTAAGGCTGAATGCCGATGTACAGCTTTGAACAGAAGTCATTTGTATCGGCGATATACACAGTTATTAAATGCAGTGAGTTAAGCTTTAACTTCGTGCGCTAATACAGTCTATTCCATGCAACAATCCGGGGTAACACCATAACGATCATTCTACAATGGAAACAAAATCAGTTCAAGGGCTGGTTCAAATATCTAATGAAGTACGCAATCCAACATCTCTCTAACATCTCATCAACAATCCAACATCTGATCTAGGCCTAAGGCTTAATCTCCTTCAATTAAACTTCACTTCATGTCTAGTAGGCCTAGGCCTATAGAGTTTTAGTAGTCTAGTCACAATTGAAGGCATCAAAGTTTAGACATTTTGCTTAATAAGCTGTCGGTAGTGTAGTCTCGGTTCCAAGGCCTACGTATCAATCTTGGCCCGAAAAACATGTCATGGTAGTAGTACTATCACTACTTACTAGTACTAGTATCATCAGGCCTAGCTATTGGCTAGGCATAGCCATAGGCATAGGGCCTAGGCCCTATCCCAGTTTATTTTTTCCCACTAGATTTTCATGCTGTTGGAAAAACTTCACCCAAACCTCACAATTATGCCTACACGATCCCCTCGCTCTCCTTCCACTGTCGGCCTTGCTTCCATGGTACATTTGGCACAAGTGTGAGAGTGTAAGGGCTTAATCATGTAATAATAGCCTTATATTTGGTCTCGGACTAGGCCTATAATATTTTGTAATCTCTACCAATCTACCTCCAGGCGTGCTATGATAGATAAATTAGATTTCTTGCATGCATGGACTGAAGTTGGGGACATAAAAGTAAGTTTAGTTAAAGTCCTAGCTAAACGAACATGAATTCAGTTGTGTCATTCCTGCATTCATTCATTCCTACATTAATTCCTGCATTCATTCATTCATTAATTCCTTCATGCATTCTCTGCATTCATTCATTCTTGCATTCAATCATATTCATAATCACTGCCGTTCTTCATGTTCTTGCGAACTATAAATTTATCTTTCTAAGCTTGCTCAGAGTAAAGTCTGTCACTTTTCGAGGAAATAACTTTGACAAAAAGATTGTGAAAGGTTTATTTATGTCATCAACCAGTCAAACTACCTGCCGAGTGTCGGACTGACGTGACTGAAATAGGCCTAAGCTTATGCATCATGATGTGCATTTGACTTACATTGCGCTACCGACTATGTGCTGAAAGGTCACGAAACGAAATCAATTTTCACTAAAAAATATTCGAAATACTTGTGGTAAGAAATATTTATCCTCACTTTTCTTCTGCTGTAGCAATGCCAATCGGCACAGGAATGTGGAATTTTGGCAGCAATATTCTTGCAGCTTTAGTAGCCGGTGAAGCCGGTGTTGTCAATGAACGCGTACGTATTATGTTGAAAAGCCAGATTTTGCTGGATCCCTTGGCTTGAGAATTTCGAAGCTTTGAGTTTGACGCACCAAATCGCTCAATGGAAGCCGCCATCTTGCGGATGCGGAAGTATGCATAACAAATTGAAAAAAGTTCAATAGGAGTTTGTTTCACCTGTCTTTGTTTGATTCACAATCTTATGCACCTCTAATTTGTAATTAAAATACTTTAAGACCAACCTCGGCCCGCACGGGCCTGGTTATCTTCAACGAAAATCGTCACCAAACACCGGAACCAATGAGATTCGAGCATTTGAAAAAATATTTCAAAAACCAAATCACTCAATGGAGGTCGCCATCTTCCGGATGCGGAAATATGCATAAAAATTGCGAAAAAGTTCAATAGGAGTTTGTTTCACCCGTCTTTATTTGATTCACAATTTTATGCACCTCAAATTTGTAATTAAAATACTTTAAGACCAACCTCGTTATCTTCAACGAAAATCTTCACCAAACACCAGAACCAATGAGATTCGAGCATTAAAAAAAATATTTCAAAAAAGCTTATTACGCGTTTCGGAGGCTGAAAACGGCGTCAAATATTCTAAAATTGACGAAGAATTCTTTTTTAGAAATCTCGCGGCCGTAGGGGATAGTTTTTCATGGTCGGAAATATCCGAAGTTGAGACGGAATTCACCGAATTAATCAAGAAGTAGATTTTATCAATTTTAATCTCATCCAGAATTCAAATGGTGTCATTTTAAGTCTGAATTTGCGAAATTTTGTGAGCTGACCGATCAGCTTAGGTCAGCCAATCAGCGCCATCCACACGGTTTGATTAACGACAGTCACACATTGCCGTTGAATAGGCGCTATCGTCTGATCTGCCGGCACTGATCTTACTGCATACTGCAAGCTAACTTCTTCTGGTGGAGGAAGCCGCAGTGCCCGGAGAGAACCAGTCCTGACAGCGACTGAAGTTAGAAGACGACACACATACTGTGAAAACGTATGTTAAGCCCAGTTAAAATTTCTTAAAATAGGCCCTAAGCTAGCACATCGTATAGTTACTTCCTTAAGCTTCTTGTGACATTTATTGTATGTAGGTATTGGGGAGGACTGTCTGCTCTTCTCTTTTATCAAGTCTTACCAGGTACGGTACCTACTACACCTACCTACTACACCTACCTACTACCAACTACCTAACCTACTGATGCCATAGTGATGGGTAAAATAGTGGCAAGAGGCTTTGGCTTCGCCGGCTCATTGCGGCTTTGCAGTCGGGTACACGTAGCCGGCGAAGCCGGTGTTGTGAATGAACGCGTACGTATTATGTTGAAAAGCCAGATTTTGCTGAATCCTTTGAGAATTTCGAAGCTTTGACGCACCAAATCGCTGCATGGAGGCCGCCATCTTGCGGATGCGGAAGTATGCATAAAAAATTGCGAAAAAGTTCAATAGAAGTTTGTTTCACCCGTCTTTGTTTGATTCACAATCTAATGCACCTCTAATTTGTAATCAAAATACTTTAAGACCAACCTCGTTCCCCGGGCCCACACGGGCCCTGGTTATCTTCAACGAAAATCGTCACCAAACACCGGAACCAATGAGATTCGAGCATTTGAAAAAATATTTCAAAAAAGCTTATTACCGTGTTTTTGAGGCTGAAGACGGCATCAAATTTTCTAAAATTGACGAAGAATTATTTTTTAGAAATCTCGCGGACGTAGGGCGTAGTTTTTCACGGCCGGAAATATCCGAAGTTGAGACGGAATTCACCGAATTAATAAAGAAGTAAATTTTATAAATTTTAATCTCATCCAGAATGCAAATGGTGTCATTTTGAACTAGCTACAGTACCTACTACACCTACCTACTACCAACTACCTAACCTACTGATGCCATAGTGATGGATAAATAGTGGCAAGAGGCTTTGGCTTCGCCGGCTCATTGCGGCTTTGCAGTCGGGTACTAGTAGCCGGCGAAGCCAGTGTTGTCAATAAACGAGTACGTATTATGTTGAAAACCTGATTATGCCTTGGCTCGAGAATCCGAAGCGCAGTGGGCGCAGCCATCTTGCGGAGGCGGAAGTATGCATAACAAATTTAAAACGTTCATTAGGAGTTTCTTTCACCCATCGTCGTTTGATTCACAATCTTATGCACCTCCAATGTATTAATAAAATAATTTAAGACCAACATCGGCCCGCACGGGCCTGGTTATCTTCAACAAAACGCGTCACCAAACACCGGACCCAATGAGAGTCGAGCATTTGCAAAAATATTTCTAAAATGAAATCACTCACTGGATGGAGTGCTGGAGACAGCCATCGACCGGATGCGGAAGTTTGCATAAAACAATTGCGAAAAAGTTCAATAGGAGTTTGTTTCACCCGTCGTTCTTTGATTCATAATCTAATGAAACCTCTCATTAGTAATTAAAATACGTTAAGACCAACCTCGTTATCTTCAACGAAAATCGTCATCAAAGACCAGAACCAATGAGATTCGAGCATTTGAAAAAATATTTTTTTACAAGCTTATTCCGCGTTTCAGACGGTGAAAACGGCGTCAAATATTCTCACATTGACGAAAAATTATTTTTTAGAAATCTCGTGGCCGTTGGAGAACCGAATCAGCCAATCAGCGCCCTCGACACAGGACATCTTACCAGCGCCCTCGACACGTCTGTGGTGCCGGGAACGAGGTTGGTGCAAAACAACCGAATCACGCGTAAGCATATACTGCTCGAAATAGTTCTCATCATATGCTCAAATTTCCTAAGCTAAATCGTCATTGCTTTGGGCACTGTTGTCTGTTACGGAGAAAGAACAAGAACCGAAATGAAAGGAAAAATGGTACAACCTCCACCAGTGCTATCATCACTGAAACATGATTCGACAACAGTCCGTGGTAACTTGAGAGAGGTTTTTACGTTGCACCAAGTAAAGCCATCGGATGTGACACCATTGTCTTCTTTTTGGGAATATGCTGCAGTAGATGTCCCTGGTGATGGGTCATGTTTTTTTGAGGACTGTCTGCTCTTCTCTTTTACCAAGTCTTACCAGGTACGGTACCTACTACACCTACCTACTACCAACTACCTAACCTACTGATGCCATAGTGATGGGTAAAAATAGTGGCAAGAGGCTTTGGCTTCGCCGGCTCATTGCGGCTTTGCAGTCGGTACTAGTAGCCGGCGAAGCCGGTGTTGTCAATAAACGCGTACGTATGTCGAAAACCAGATTATGCCTTGGCTTGAGAATTCCGAAGCTCAATGGAGGCCGCCATCTTGCGGATGCGGAAGTATGCATAACAAATTGAAAAACGTTCAATAGGAGTTTCTTTCACCCGTCTTTGTTTGATTCACAATCTTATGCACCTCCAATTTATTATTAAAATACTTTAAGACCAACCTCGGCCCGCACGGGCCTGGTTATCTTGAACGAAAAGCGTCACCAAACACCGGAACCAATGAGATTCGAGCATTTGAAAAAATATTTCTAAAACCAAATCACTCAATGGTGGCCGCCATCGACCGGATGCGGAAGTTTGCATAAAACAATTGCGAAAAAGTTCAATAGGAGTTTGTTTCACCCGTCTTTCTTTGATTCACATTCTAATGCACCTCTAATTTGTAATTAAAATACGTTAAGACCAACCTCGTCATCGTCACCAAACACCGGAACCAATGAGATTCGAGCCTTTGAAAAATATTTTTAAAAAGCTTATTTCGCGTTTCGGACGCTGAAAACGGCGTCAAATATTCTAAAATTGACGAATAATTATTTTTTAGAAATCTCTCGGCCGTGGGGGATAGTTTTTCACAGCCAGAAATACGGTATAAGCGGTTTACATAAAGAAAGAAAGCTCGGTTTGATTAACGACAGTCACATTGCCGTTGCAACGGCGCTATCGTCTGATCTGTCGGCACTGATCTTACTGCAAGCTAACTTATTCTGGTGGAGGAAGCCGCAGTGCCCGGAGAGAACCAGCCCTGACAGCGACTGAAGTTAGAAGACTACACACATACTGTGAAAACGTATGTTAAGCCCAGTTAAAATTTCTTAAAATAGGCCTTAAGCTAGCACATCGTATAGTTACTTCCTTAAGCTTCTTGTGACATTTATTGTATGTATGTATTGGGGAGGACTGTCTGCTCTTCTCTTTTACCAAGTCTTACCAGGTACGGTACCTACACCGACCTACTTTCAACTACCTAACCTACTGATGCCACTATTTTACCCATCACGGTGGCAAGAGGCTTTGGCTTCGCCGGCTCATTGCGGCTTTGCAGTCGGGTACTAGTAGCCGGCGAAGCCGGTGTTGTGAATGAACGCGTATTATGTTGAAAAGCTAGATTTTGCTGGATCCTTTGAGAATTTCGAAGCTTTGACTCACCAAATCGCTCCATGGAGCCCGCCATCTTGCGGATGCGGAAGTGTGCATAAACATTTGCGAAAACGTTCAATAGAGGCTTTGGCTTCGCCGGCTCATTGCGGCTTTGCAGTCGGGTCATATTACATCACATGCGGTAAAATATCAACAAAACTGAACCGTTGCGGTGTTTTGAATGTCGCGGCCGGCTGACGTAAACAGCGCTGATTTGCCCTCTTTGGTAATGGCGGCTCACTCTTCTAAACGGCGCAGGGTCACGTGATAGGTGCACACTCTTGTTTATTTATAGAACTCTGTGGTTCAGACCCAACTGCCATTTTGTAAATCACAATTCCGCAGAGAAGATAACTGAAGCATAAGTGATAAGAATCAGAAAGAATACATGGAAAATAGCGGGTGTTTTTCGTCACTTGAGATAACTTCGCCTATTTTCACGGTTCTGTTATGCGATGGAAAAACGACACAGGGATTACCGTACAGTACTGAACCATACTGTACAGTGCCGTACCGAACCGTACTGTGCAATGGAAAAGTGCCATTGGTGTGCTTCAAAATAATTTAATATCTACTTTATTTGCTAACTGGTATCCCCACCCAGGTCATACTGTCCTCTTCAACTAAAGTATCAAACAAGCCCAGCTACGACGCTGTTATACTTTCGGTTTTGTTTTTTTTAAATATGTTTTTAAATATAAATAAGTACTCGTATATTTTTACAGGTATATTAATATAAATTATATTAATACTAGTACCCTGGTGTCCCTGGTGTTGGTGTTGGGCTAGTCCCTGGTGTTGGGCTAGTGGCTAGGGTGCCGGCTTAGGATCCTAGGATCCTGGGTTCGAATCCCGGTCAATCGCTGAATTAACGCCAGGGGGGTTGACTCAGCCTGTCATCCTTCCGAGGTCGGCTAATTGAGTACCAGTTCACTGGTAATTCCCTGTTTGTCGTTAAAGGCGGCAAAAAGGGTTGGCGTCAGGAAGGGCATCCGGCCGTAAAACATTGCTTCAAAAAAAGGGGACCAAAAAACAACAACAACCACGGTTCCCCAAAAAGGCCAACCCCTGCTTTGCGGGGAAAAATGGCCTCTAAATGTGGTTATATATATATTATTACCCGACTGTAAAGCCGCAATGAGCCGGCGAAGCCAAAGCCTCTTGCCATTATTTTACCCATCACTCTGGCATCAGTAGGTTAGGTAGTTGGTAGTAGGTAGGTGTAGTAGGTACCGTACCTAGTTCAAAATGACACCATTTGCATTCTGGATGAGATTAAAATTTATAAAATTTCCTTCTTGATTAATTCGGTGAATTCCGTCTCAACTTCGGATATTTCCGGCCGTGAAATTTCTAAAAAATAATTCTTCATCAATTTTAGAATACTTGACGCCGTTTTCAGCCTCCGAAACGCGGTAATAAGCTTTTTTGAAATATTTTTTCAAATGCTCGAATCTCATTGGTTCCGGTGTTTGGTGACGATTTTCGTTGAAGATAACCAGGGCCCGGGGAACCCGGGGAACGAGGAACGAGGTTGGTCTTAAAGTGCCCGGGGAACGAGGTTGGTCTTAAAGTGCCCGGGGAACGAGGTTGGTCTTAAAGTATTTTAATTACAAATTAGAGGTGCATTGGATTGTGAATCAAACAGACGGGTGAAACAAACTCCTATTGAACTTTTTCTCAATTTTTATGCATACTTCCGCATCCGCAAGATGGCGGCCTCCATGGAGCGATTTGGTTTTTGAAATATTTTTTTCAAATGCTCGAATCTCATTGGTTCCGGTGTTTTGTGACAATTTTTGTTGAAGATAACCAGGGCCCATGCGGGTCCGGGGAATGAGGTTGGTCTTAAAGTATTTTAATTACAAATTAGAGGTGCATAAGATTGTGAATCAAACAAAGACGGGTGAAACAAACTCATTTTGAACTTTTTCGCAATTTTTTATGCATACTTCCGCATCCGCAAGATAGCGGCCTCCATGGGGCGATTTGGTGCGTCAAAGCTTCGAAATTCTCAAAGGATTCAGCGAAATCTGGCTTTTCAACATAATACGTACGCGTTCATTCACAACACCGGCTTCGCCGGCTATAATGAAAGTTGATTGCACAAAAATGTGAATCAATGTGATCTCGTGTAATGACAAACTGCATATGTAAAAACAAAAAGGGAGCGCCGTCTACTGTATCGCCATGGCTTGCAAAAGCAGCCTGGAAGTAATATTAATATAAGTACACTTAATACATGATTAATACAATAATCGTGAATTAATGAATATAATATAAATCATATATAATATAAATATTGTCGCGTGACCGTCTTTGATTAATATCAGGCAGTCACGGATGCCGATCGCGAAGGCCTTAACCCCTGAGGCGAAAACTCAATGGCGGACTCCGGAACCAAGAAGCTACACCAAAGCGCGCGGGATGGAGGGGAGCGGCGAGACCCCCGCAGTCTTACCTGTTCTCGGGGCGTCTCCAATGCTGCTGCAAATTAAATAAATCACACGGAAAACTGCGTTCAGGAATATATACAGAAAATAATACAAGGGTTTATTCAAATAAAAGCCTAGACAGGAAAATACGTGCCGATAATAAAATAAGGTGACTAAATTGGGATCCCACACACTGACTTCAGAAACAAGAACAAAGGAATGTGAATACGAAAGAAAATGTCTCGTCATGTAAAGTGTAACCGCAGAGCTCGGGCTTATCTGGTCTTTGTCGTCTACAGTGTAACACGGCCCCGCGGCCCTCTCCGTCCGCCTCCGAGCACCACCAGGCCTCGTCAGTTCAACGGCACACCACGAGGTCCCTTGCTCCAAAGGTCCAACGCAGGGCTGCACGAAGCAAGCGAACTCCACTCGGGCTGCCGGCCGGGACTAAAGCTGCTCGAGCTGTAACTCTCCACTCGACCAGGGACAGGACTCTCCAAACTCAGGATCGCACCGGGACTGCCAACTCAAGCCGTGAACTGCGAACCGAACTGGTCAACTGCAAACTGCCAGGGCTAACTGCCGCGCACCAACTCTCCACATCCAGACTCGCGTTCGGCACTCGCTGATCTCTCTGGCCAACTCTCTCACTCTCCTCAAAATCCTGCCACGCCTCGTATCACTCCACGGCGGTGACGTCAGCTTTGGCACACCACCTAATCAGTGGCCTCCACCGAATCACAGGCCTGTGGTGTTGTCATAGCATGTGGCAATCGAGGTGGATAGGCCTGTCGGAGGTGTAAATGGCGGCGGCCATGCGGCGGTATCCTGGCCTGGTTTCCTTCTGCGGGTTCTCTTTCACAGTCATGTCAGGGAAGGGCGTTACTTATTGTTGCGCTAAGGATCCGTCGGAATGTCTATGTTGGTCTGCAGTGCCAAAAGGGACAAAGGTTTGGCTAACCAGGTGAGGACACACAGGGGCGCTACTCTTTAATCCCTAACTCTACTTAACACACGAACCTCCTGGTAGATTCACAAGTATACTCCTTACCCACAAAACGCCTACACATGAAGAACTTATTGCAGGAAGTTTTCCTTACCGTGACACCTCGAAGCATGTTACCTACTCGGCTCGATCTGCTCGACATATCACTACCCCGCCAGACATAACAATATAATATAATATAATATAATATTGTTACGGATCTCGGACGTCGGCTCTCCCCTTATCAAAGGGGGGGGGGGGGATTAATCCCCTTGTCTTTCTATTTGGCTGACCCGAGTCCTGGGGGTTATAACGTTCCTTCCGGTCAGTGGTAAATATGGTTGTTGGTCGAGTCTTAGTCCAATTACCTAAGTACTACCACCGGCCGTAAAGCAAGGAGACAACTCCGCTCGAACCACGGATATGATGGAAAATGCCGAGCGGATAGCGATCCGCGATCCGAGCCGTTAACAAGGGGACTAAACCCGATTATAGCAGTTGCGATCGTGCCACGTTTACCCAATGAGAGAAAGGACGGATGCGATCGAATAAGAGGAAACCCAGAAGATAGGAAGAACAAAGATGGGTTTATTAATTATTTACAAGAAGGAGAAGAGGAAACAAAAGAATGTACAGGATAGGAAGAGGATGAAGCAGCACACAGGGCAGTCTTATGGCAGTCTTAACTTAATACCCAGGACAAACGTACACACTCACACGGGGATTGTAGCTGGATTGTAGATGGTCACCGGCTCGTCCAGGCTCCGGTCCAGCGGAGAAACCCGGCAGGCAGCTCCGCGTATAGTTGAACGCGGCCGGACCTTATATAACGGGGGGAAGCTGGTGTCCTATGGCATACGTAATATGTGCACCCTCGTGCCAAACGCACCCTCTCCAATGTTCTCTTAATCAGCGCGCCGTATATCTCTTCTTCAACCACGCGCGTTTCCCAGCAAGTCCAATGCGCTCTCTCCCATCAGTAAGTTCTCATCAAGCGCGCCGTATCTCTCCTTCAAGTCCTTTCAAATGCCAACCTTCCACTCGAGTGCTTCGCGAGAGTCCTTTTACAATGCGCGCGCCTCCAACAAGTCCTTTAATAACACGCCAGCGAGTGAGTCCTCTAAGTCCTGTGAAAGGGCTTTGCGTTCGCGCTTATATAACGCGACCAGCGAACACTCCGCGAGCCAAAAAGCCACGCCTGTCGGTGATGTCACCTCAGCCCTGGTTGGCTGGTGAGGGCTTACCGGCTCCGCCTTTGATGGCTGGATGACGTGGCCCCACTTTCTTCTTGGCGTTCTGCCCCCTTTCTCGGGCCTAACCGCGTGGCTTATGGCGGCGCTTGGGTGGAAGCCCAGCGAGGCTGCGAGCAGCTAACAAAGGCGCGTAACAAATTGGGAGAGCCATGAGGCACCGACTGTAGGGGCGCGTAATGGCGTCGCTTGGAGAGGGAGGTTGCAAACTGAACGGAATGGGGCCTACTTCTTATTTGATTGACACAACGCAGATTCAACTATTGGAAACACGGCCTTATCTAAAACACATACTAATGAAATAACTGAAATCCTATGGTGGCCTACGTGTTGCTTGTGGACTAACTAGGGGTGCTTCCTTTAACCTTTAATTATGTTGAATTTATTTACACAAGTGAGGGTTCTCAAAACCGCAACAATATATAGGGGTAAGAATTTGTCAGGGGGTAAGAATATAATATAATATAAATACCATAATATAAATCCACAACTACCCAGTCCGGTTCCATTACATGGATCTCCAATATTCTTACCCCCTGTTGCTTTGAACCACCACCCTGGCACTGCACAAATCCAAATTCCTCCCCCTGTTTTTGAATTGTGACATCCACCCGGCCCCGATAAACTTCCAGGCCCTCTTGTAGCAAACATTCCCCCTTTCAATTTTGACACTCCCCATCTACCTGTGGACACTCCCCATCTACCTGTAGGCCCTCCCCATCTACCTGCGGACACTCCCCATCTACTTGTGGACACTCCCCATCTACTTGTGGACACTCCCCATCTACCTGTGGATACTCCCCATCTACCTGAGGACACTCCACATCTACCTGTGGACACCCCCCAACTACCTGTAAATTTCCTTCCCATTTTAATTCAATTGCCATTCCCGGCTCCTGAGCTCCCTGCACATCAGCATGGGCCACACACTCTTCCATTGTCCCAGTTAATTCCCACCGTTCAGATTGAATTTCTGCCACCCTTGGCTTCCCCTTTGCCCCATCGGCACTATTCTTTCGTCCTTCCCTCAATTCACTCGTCCATTCCTTCAATTGTTCACCCCGGGCATCCAATTTGTCATTAAATCTCCTCATTTCTCCCTTCAATTCATCCTTCATTTGCTTCATAAATTGCATTATGGCCTGGTAAGTTATAGGACCCGTCTCCTGGCTCGATGGCTTCGGAACGGGGGAGGTTCCATTCCTACCCTCCACCCCGATATTCGGCCCACTTCCAATTCCCTCGGCATTTCCCTCACGCGAGATCAATTCAACGTCCGCCATTTCGCTGTTTTCTTACGCATCTCCGGCTCGTGTATTTTTCTTCAGAAAAATCAAAATTTTAATTTAGCGACGCACCGTCCACGTCTTTCCCCACTCCAATCGACTAAGAAAATTTATCGCCTCGACTATAAAAAAAATTTCCTTCCGAATTCACACTCTTGACACCAGTTATACTATAGGGTTCAAATCCCACTCCTTGACAACATTTGTCGCGCGATTGCCCCTTGGTTAAGACCGGGGGGTCGTGGATGGACTCGAGCTTACTTGGAAGCGTTTATTCAATCCAATTGATGGCGGACCAATACACGAGCCGGGATGAACTATGCCAACTTACCTTCACGGCCGCAGGCGTCTTCAACCTGAAATCAATAATTCAACCAAAACGGATGTGAAATGTACAGGGGAAAATAATGAAAGGATTTATTTTAATAAATATCGGGACAGGGAAACGCAATGATAAAAACTAGATCCTAAATTGGGATGTCCCCGCACAGACATCAGATGCGAGACAAATGGAAGGATAATAAAATAAATGTCTCGTCGTGTTGTGGAATGTGGTGCGTCTTATCTGTCTCTGGATGTGTAACGTCCGTCTTCCAACGCGGCTCCGGTTGGCATGAAGAAAGGCCTCGATGTGCCCCCGTTCGCACGCTGCGAGGCCCACGTCCGCCGGTGCGCGGCAGGCCTCGCGTCCCTGTGCGAAGCGAGCAAGCGGGCGTGCAACCCCCCTCCGCAGCCGTGCAACGTCCTCCTCGGGTTCGTCACGGCCTTCCGATGCACCCAACGTTCATGGCGAGCGAGTCGCAGATGAAGGGACCAAATGAGCAGGGCGAGGGCGGTAGGAAGGTCTGGGAAGGCAGAAGCCAAAGCGAGAAGAAAGGTCGAGGCGAAGGTCCGAGCAGGATGGATCCAGGAACGAGAAGGGAAAATGTTGGCGCACACACACGTTCACCACCAAAGTCTGGACCGAAGTGACAAAATGTCCACCGCTCCTAGTCTCTTGTTCGGCGTGCTCTGACGTCAGCCGGGCCTCTCCCCAATTCATGAGTCCCCTCCCACCAGTCTTGCGACCCGCCCACCAACCCCTCGGTGTCCATCCATTGCGCGGTGAGCGTGGCCTTAGCTGGCTTGTACGATGCTTGCCTGCCATGGCGCCGTTGTACGCAGCCACTTCCTGCTTGTTTCTTCCGGTCAGTTCTTATGGGCAGTCATTGTAAGGGGGGAATTTAATTAATGTAGTGCGCTAAGGGCCTATCTAATGTCTACAAGAGTGCGTTGCCATAAGGGACACAGGTATGATCACCAGGTCTGACACACAGGGGAATTATCTTAGTCCCTTCAACTATTTAACACACAGGCATCCTTGTATGACCACAGGTACACTCTTACCCCGACAAACTGCCTAAACACAGAACTTATTACAGGTGAGATTCTCCAGCACGACAGACGAAGCATGATACCTATACAGATCTACCTAAATCTATATATGCCTATCCCAAAATTCAAAACAATAATATGACCCTACTGCAAAGCCGCAATGAGCCGGCGAAGCCAAAGCCTCTATTGAACGTTTTCGCAATTGTTTATGCATACTTCTGCATCCGCAAGATGGCGGCCTCCATGGAGTGATTTGGTGCGTCAAAGCTTCGAAATTCTCAAAGGATCCAGCAAAATCTGGCTTTTCAACATAATACGCGTTCATTCACAACACTGGCTTCGCCGGCTATAATGAAAGTAGATTGCACAAAAATGTGAATCAATGTGATCTCGGTGGTCATGAAACTTATTGATACCTCTTCTTCTTCTTCTGAATGAAACTCTGTTTTTATTGAGCTCCGATCTTATTGATTCACCATCTGATCTATTGTCGCAATCGCTAACAGCTTTGCTCTCAACCACACCATCTGAACCATCTGAGTCGCTCCGATTCGCCTCTTCTTTCAATGAATGTATAAGGTTGCTCTGCAAGTGTTCAGCATTCTCTGTGTTGGGGTGAATTTCCTGTGTGATGTCATTAGAAGACAGTTCTTCATCCTTCCCATCTGCCTCTTCCTTTGCAGTTCTGTATTCTTCCTCATAACCACATTCAGCATCAGTTCACTCTTCGTTATTCTCACCAATTCCACACTCTTGTTACGGATTCGTCACTTCCGTTGTGGTGGTTTTCATCCACTGTAAACATTTTTGATTCCATGTACTATTATTGTTTTCAAAAGGTTTATTGTTTATGAACTGTTTTCAAAAGGTGAAAAAGTTAGAGATAAAAGAAACCGGAAACCGGATCGGGAACCGGACGACGACGAAGAGGAAGAGAAGAAAAAGAAGGCGGAGCGAGTGAGTTCGACAAGAACGCCGAGCTGCTTTGAGGTCTGAGCGAACGTTGACGAACGAGAGTCACGAGTGAACTTTGGGTTTCCCAGGAAAGGGATTCCTGCGACAGAGTTGTTATCGCTGTGACAGATCAACATGCGTGTCAGGTTTTGCGGTGGATTCTGAAGAGAATCATCGTCATCATCGTCGGGCCGTTACGCCTTGAGAACGGGCCATCGGCCATTTTGACTCGCGCGCTTTGCGCATCGCGCAAGGTCTTTGCTTCGCTTCAGCCGTTTTCACCGCATTCAGACGTATCTGGTGTGTGTGTGTGTGTGTGTGTGTGTGTGTGTGTGTGTGTGTGTGTGTGTGTGTGTGTGTGTGTGTGTGTGTGTGTGTGTGTGTGTGTGTGTGTGTGTGTGTGTGCGCAACGTGGCTTTTGAAGGTTAATTTGCGGTTCGCCGACTGTGAGCCATAGAACGTCCATACCCGAGGGTGTGATTTCCCAGTCGCCTGGAGGGCGCCTTTGGATTTCGCAGTCGCCTTGAGGGCGCCTTTGCGCAGCTTTGGCAGCGGGACTGTACTTGTCATCCGAACGGAATTCTGGTCTCGATGGGACAGCGTTCTGACGATCGTTGGAGCGGATCGACTTTGGCTTGAAACCGGGATCGACTTTGGCTTGAAACCGGAATCAAGTTGGGCTTGATGCTGGAATAGAGACATTGAGGAATGTTCTTGTTTCACTCACTTGGAGCACAGTGAGTTATATATTACGAAACTGATGGTACCATCATAGGATATATATTGATTGTACTTTTGATTACTATTATTGTTGTACTGTTATTCTTGTGTGATCTTAATACAATATTTGTTTGTTGGTAACAATTGGTGTGGCTTCACCATTGATCTTTGACATACAGAATAACACATTTTTCTGCCGTGACTCCTCTCGGGGCTCGGAGGTACACCATGACCAGGGGGTTGGGGAGGAGCACGTAACACTCTGGATCCTCTTCAGTTCTATGCAGCTTCTCTCTCTGACATGCATCCTTACTTAATGATGTGCAAAGCATTTCTGGAAACTTGAAGACAGCTCTTTTTCATTCTTCTCTTTATCAATCTTGTTAATATAATCCGATATCCCACTGCATGTAGCCCACCCCAGCCGCCCCATACCCCACTGCGTGCAACCCCAGCCCCCTCTGCACCCTCCCACACCCCACTGCATGCAACCCCACTCCCACCCACACCCCACTGCATGCAACCCCACCCCACCACCCACTCCTCACTGCATGCAACCCCACCCCACCCACTCCTCACTGCATGCAACTCCACCCCACCCACTCCTCACTGCATGCAACCCCACCCCACCCACTCCTCACTGCATGCAACCCCACCCCACCCACTCCCACCCCACTGCATGCAACCCCACTCCCACCCACACCCCACTGCATGCAACCCCACCCCACCCACACCCCACTGCATGCAACCCACCCCCCTCCCACACCTCACTGCATGCAACCCCAGCCCCCTCTGCAGCCTCCCACACCCCACTGCATGCAACCCCACTCCCACCCACACCCCACTGCATGCAACCCCACCCCACTCCCACCCACACCCCACTGCATGCAATCCACCCCCCTCCCACACCCCACTGCATGCAACCCCACCCCACCCACTCCTCACTGCATGCAACCCCACCCCACCCACTCCCCACTGCATGCAACCCCACCGCACCCACTCCTCACTGCATGCAACCCCACCCCACCCACTCCTCACTGCATGCAACCCCACCCCACCCACTCCTCACTGCATGCAACCCCACCCCACCCACTCCTCACTGCATGCAACCCCACCCCACCCACCCCTCACTGCATGCAACCCCACCCCACCCACTCCCACCCACACCCCACTGCATGCAACCCCACTCCCACCCACACCCCATTGCATGCAACCCCACCCCACCCACACCCCACTGCATGCAACCCACCCCCCTCCCACATCTCACTGCATGCAACCCACCCCCCTCCCACATCTCACTGCATGCAACCCCAGCCCCCTCTGCATCCTCCCACACCCCACTGCATGCAACCCCACTCCCACCCACACCCCACTGCATGCAACCCCACCCCACTCCCACCCACACCCCACTGCATGCAATCCACCCCCCTCCCACACCTCACTGCATGCAACCCGCCCACCTCACTGCATGCAACCCCAGCCCCCATTGCACCCCCCGCACCCCACACCCTACTGCATGCAAACCCACTCCACCCCCCCACACCCCACTGCATGCAAACCCATCAAACCCCTCCCCCACACCCCACTGCATGCAAACCCATCCAACCCCTCCCCCACACCCCACTGCATGCAACCCAACTCCACCCCCCACACCCCACTGCATGCAAACCCATCAAACCCCTCCCCCACACCCCACTGCATGCAAACCCATCCAACCCCTCCCCCCACAACCCACTGCATGCAAGCCTGTACGTACGTACGTACGTACGTACACACACGTACACACACACACACGTACACACACACACACACACACACACACACGCGCGTTAATGTTGGCCTTTGATAATCTGGTGTACCTTTGATATGTTACCTGACAACGTGAGCATTGCCTTTAGAGTTTAGATCAGTGTAATTTTGAATGTTGGCCCAACGATTTTACGTCATGCGACTATGGACGGCGTTGGACGCTTATAGTACATAACATCAACGTCATCACCCACGTTGACCCAACCTCAGAAATGGTCTTGCGACATTCATCCATGGATCGACCCCATGGGTCATCATTACGATTTCCTTTCAACAATAAACGACTGCTTAGTGGAAGAAGAAATCAAGGGAGGATTACTCCAAAATAAACGGTAAACATATTTTTTTCCCCAGATTAGGGTTTGGCGGTTTGCCTTTGTTATTTTAAAAGTGGATGAAGCATTGAAACGTAACATCCGGTTAAATATTTACACCGGAAAAGGAAATACGTAAGGGCTTATTGGTTTGAGAATTATTTGAACGAACTAATATAGTTTTCAAATAATGATGCATTATTCATATAATTTGATGAAAGTACGATTTTAAAATCGTACATGTTGTTATTCAGGTGTTTGTCAAAAAAAAGGAATGCAGGAAGGATTTTTTTTTTACACGACATAATTGTTATACAATATATATCACGAAAAATTGGGATTATGAAATAGTATAAAATCAATGAAGGAATTTATGTTATAATCTTTGTGATGAAAATAATTTGTGGTAAAAAAAAAAAAAAAAATTCGTTCTCTCTAATCAAACTTTCGTTCTTCAGTCCTCACGCATGAGTGAGGCACCAAGAGGCGGGAAGAGTGTGAGAGATGGAAGGGCGATTCCCGGGATACGGACGGACCCATTACGAGGACGAAGAGGGTAAACGAGAGATCAGGCGGCCCGACCTTTGTTACCATTTTATTTGTATCCACTGAAAGATCTGGATCCTGTGGAAATGGCGAGAGTGGTTCCCTTGATTGGATTGACGCGCTCAGTCTGCCCTCGGCAGTTTGTGTGATGAGGGATTGTTTGGGGGTAAAGGAAACGACACGTTTTTTTAAACACCGAAAGGAACACGTTAACGTTAGAACCACATTGTAAATCAAACAACATGATGAGCGTTTGCTAAATGTGCAGCAGAAACATATTGATATATATGAGTATGACTGACAGGGAGACACCTGCAGACATACGCTTCCCCATCTCGGATAGATCGGCCTTTTGAGCCTTTGTACAAACACCTTGTAGTTGTACTCTCTCGATTTTCCATAAAAGACGGAAGAAATGGGGTGAGGGGAGGGGCGGTAGAGAGAGTGAGGGTGTGTTGGGGTGTGTGTGTAGTGTGTGTGTAGTGTGTAGTGTGTGTGTAGTGTGTAGTGTGTGTGTAGTGTGTAGTGTGTGTGTAGTGTGTAGTGTGGGTGTGTGTGTGTGGGTGTGTGGGTTTTATCGCCACAATTTGGGTTTCAGAAGGTGGATTGGAGTTCCCCCAGGATATGCTATCATGTAACATGTGCATGTCTGGTGTACCTTTGATATGTTACCTGCATATCCAGTACATGTTTACTAGCATGTGCATGCCTGGTATACTTTTGATATGTTACCTGCATATTCAGTACATGTTTGCTATCATCTAGCATTTACATGCCTGGTATACCTTTGATATGTTACCTGTATATTCAGTGCACATTTGCAAGTGCACATTTGCTATCATGTAACCTGTGTATGCCTGGTATACCTTTCATATGTTACCTGTGTATTCAGTGCACGTTTGCTATCATGAAACCTGTCTATGCCTGGTATACCTTCCATTTGTTACCTGTATATTCAGTGCACGTTTGCTATCATGTAACCTGTGTGTGTATGCCTAGTATACCTTTCATGTGTTACCTGTATATTCAGTACACGTTTGCTATCATGTAACATGTGCATGTCTGGTATACATTTGAGATGTTACCTCATGTATATCCACTACACGTTTGCTATCATGTAACGTGTATGTCTGGTATACATTTGATATGTTACCTCGTGTATCCAGTACACGTTTGCTATCATGTAACATGTGTACAGTATGTCTGGTATACATTTGATATGTTACCTCGTGTATCCAGTACACGTTTGCTATCATGTAACATGTGTACAGTATGTCTGGTATACATTTGATATGTTACCTCGTGTATCCAGTACACGTTTGCTATCATATAACATGTGTACAGTATGTCTGGTATACATTTGATATGTTATCTCATGCATATCCACTGCATGTTTGCTGTCATGTAACATGTGTATGTCTGGTATACATTTGAGATGTTACCTCATGTATATCCAGTACATGTTTGCTATCATGTAACATGTGTATGTCTGGTATACATTTGATATGTTAAGTCATGCATATCCAGTGCACTTTTGCTTTCATGTAACATGTGTATGTCTGATATACATTTGATATGTTACTTAGTGTATCCAGTACACGTTTGCTATCATGTAACATGTGTACAGTATGTCTGGTATACATTTGATATGTTACCTCAGGCATATCCACTGCATGTTTGCTGTCATGTAACATGTATGTCTGAAATAATTTTGATATGTTACCTCATGTATATCCAGTACACGTTTGCTATCATGTAACGTGTATGTCCAGTATACATTTGATATGTTACCTCGTGTATATCCAGTACATGTTTGCTATCATGTGACATGTGTATGTCTGGTATGCATTTGATATGTTACCTCATGCATATCCAGTACACGTTTGCTATCATGTAACATGTGTACGTCTGGTATACATTAGTAGTAGGGAAATGGGGGTTCAAAAACACACACAATTTTACATTAAAGTAAACCGGAAAAAAGGAAAAAATATTTGACCAACACCCCATAACTCTTTAAAAAATCCGTCTGTTTCTCCCTTCCCCAACTAAGTCATTAACAAAGGTTAAATCCTCAATATACCAACTACAGATAGTATCCTATTCCCACAAGCTCTTTGATGATTCGAAAACACCCATACCCTTCCTATTTCTCCCATATTTTAATTGAAGTCATACAGAGAGCCAATTAATATCTGACTATGTTATATTTTAGGAAACAACTTAATTTTCTTATGACACTCATCGCTGTCAAGTATATTGATAGATAAATAGTATGTTTGAACTTGGTTCTTGGTTTAAATATCTTTGATTAGAGTCCTTCAAGATTTTTTTCCTTAATAAATGAGTCATTATTGAGTTGAAGATTTTGGGGATAATGGTAGTGGTGATAGCATCTCTATTGGAACAGAAGACAGTTATGATACTGAGAGTTTGTGTTCAATCGATAGTTATGAAAGTAGTTTTATAGATGATGATGATTATGAAACCACCGATTATAGTAAAGATGAAATTTATTTTGAGTAAAGTTATACTATATAAATATGATGAATTTAAATGATATACCAGATGTTGAACCTCTTGAATTCCCTGATACTCCCTACGATAAATTAGAGAATTGTCCTGCGTGTAATAGAGTGGAATTAAACAGAGTCAAAAGCCTATAAACAATGTATATTTTGTGATTATCTTCGAATTAATGATGATAAAAATATATAAAAACGAACATAACTGTTTCAAAATGACACCAAAAATGAATTACTTTTCAAGATTAATAAGAGAGATGAATGTTAAGTATTATGATGATAATACACCATTTCCTACAAGGGAAGAGACTATTTGTATTGAGGAAATGTATAGGGGTTTAATGATATTTATTATTCAAAATAATTTTAATGGAAATGTTAATACAAAATACCATATAAATAAAATAATGGATTATTTTGAAATTAAACCTGAACTCAGGAAAAAATATAGAGTTTCTAAAAAAGCTCAAAAAAAGTTAGATCTCCTTTTTTCAAAATATATAAATGAATGATTTTTTACCCGTTTGGGAAAATAAGATAAAATTTAATAACCATAAAAATCTTCCAAATTGTTTATTCCTACCAGTTAGAGCAGCCTGAGGAGTAAGAAAGTGGTGAATGGATGCGATCTTTCGCAGCTGAAAGTATGCTGATTTGCAAGTTTGAAGTACTTGCTTGGAAAATGTCATGTTACAGTCGAAAACCACACCAAGGTTCTTGGCCGATAAAACAAAGTTTACATCGGTTTCACCAACATGAATAGTGGTAGGAAGTGAACATTGTAGAGGACATCTGTGCGATCTTACAATCATAGACTCTGTTTTAACATCGTTCAGCTGAAGTTTGTTTTGGGTCATCCACGCCTTCACGTCGGCAATACAGCCTTCCAACACTTCAACAGTGGGTACGATTTGTTGAATCGTGCTTCCTTTGTACAGCTGATTGTCATCCGCAAAGGCGTGGTGATCAACTGAATGTCTGGCAACAAGATCAAATAGAGGCTGAGTGTACAAAAGAAAGAGGATAGGTCCCAGGACTGAGCCCTGGGGAATGCCAAAGGAAAGTGGAGAAGGGGCTGATTTCTGGCCATTGACAACAACTGTTTGCACTCTATCAGTAATACCCCCATTCCACTTATGCCGATCGACCCCGATCTGCACAACGGGAACGATCCTATTTGGAACGGGATCAATCGGCATGATCGTAAACGGAACGTCTTCGATCTTTGTCGATCGGGACAAAAAAATAGATCGGGGCGATTCTTTAAACATGTTTAAAATTTCCATCCCGATCTGAAATAGCGGGACTGATCGTGATTACAGCGTGAATGCAACGTAGTCCATCGGAATGATCGTAGTTAGAACGGCTTGATCGTGATTACAGCGTCGTTGCAGCAGGAGGATTATCTTGTGCCGTTTGGACGACGATCGTTACCTATCCGTCCCGCTCCAATGCCGATCAAAGCCGCTGTATATAAATCGGTTAAGTGGAATTGATAACTGCATGAGCCAAATTGCATTGCCCAATAACCCCATGGTCTAAAATTAAAAGCGGTACAAGTTAAACAAATATTATTAATGATCAATTTTACCGCTTTTAATTTTATGACCTTTTAATTAAGTGAATGCAAACTTTGATTCCCTCTACCCAGCAAAAACTTGTCAAATTTTTTAGCTTTTATTTTGAAGACCTTTCATTTTGCAATGCATTTTCATCCCCTCAACCCTTCTGTCAACCATGGCCGGGCCCAGAACTGAGGGGCTCTTCTTCTTCTCATTCTTCTTCTCACTTGAGCAGCTCTTTTTTCATTAATTGCATATTGTTGGAGAAGTAGAGCGAGCTGCAGACGGCCATTTCTCTGATGTTGATCCATGGCTGTCTTCGACGATACTGATGATCGGCAAGCAAATCGGGCCCTATTTATACGGATCGGGACCTGAAATCTGCTTTTTAGTCGGCTTAAAGACGGGAATAGAGCGTAGTTAGATCGGTTTGGTCGGGAATGACGTAGTTGAAACGGCAATAGATCGGCAGCATCGGCGTTGGATCAGTTTTAGATCGGCGGCGATCGGGAATGCATCGTGTCAGAGCGGCGGCAATCGCGAATGCAGCGTGGTTACGGCGTATGCGAGCGGGAACACAGCGGCTCTAAACGGCGTCGATCGGGTCTTCAGGTACCCGATCTACCCACGATGAGCGTGCTTACAGCGTAGTGATCGTAATCGGAGCGTACTTAGGACGTAGATACAGCGTAGATGACCAGTTTTTTCCCAAAGTGTCCCGATCGCTCCCGACCTGGAGATCGGGGCTAATCGGGGCCAATCGGCATCAGTGGAATGGGGGCATTAGATATACTATAGTAGCTCATGGTGGTTGAGTATGCACTTTATTGTACAGACCTAAACTCTTCAGGAATCCACTAATTGAAGGTCCAGGAACAATATTTGGTTGGTAACACATTTGCCACTGACGGCGAAATAGCTGAAATGGCCATACCCCTTTTTGGGCCACGCCCCCTTTTTTGCCGTGACTGTATCTACAGAACCGTTGGACCTAGGAGGTTGCCCGACCACTCAAAATTTGCGCAATGGCCACATTATGGGGGGTCAGTAATACATTTTCATATCCAAAAGTCAATGGTTTTTAAGATAATTGCCAAAAACCGATTTCAACATGTTACGAACTACAATATTATTCGTAATTGTTCCTGTTCCTGTTCCTATTGTTCAATTACTTGATTCCTGAAGAGTCTAGACTAGACTAGAGTCTAGACTAGAGTCAAGACTAGAGTCTAGACTAGAGTCTAGACTAGAATTTAGTCTAGAGTCTAGACTAGAGTCTAGACATGGCTAGAAATTCCGGTCATGGGTGTTTTGTCGTTGAGCCTGCATGCAGGCAGCGGTATCCCATAAAACAACATGGCGTCGCACCGAGAAGCAAGTAGAAAGCAAGATCTTACATGCAGACTTGAAGAAGTATTTCACCGAATGGAAAGAAACGGCCTGTAATGAGAATGTGAGGTACTGGAGCTTGTTTCTGGATGAGCTGTATCCTATCCTGAGAGATCTTACACACTCTATTCGGCAAGGCGATTGGCATCTTTTCGTTTCAGCTGTGCGGAGGTGCATGCCTTTGTTCTTCGGGTTTGGCCGGACAAACTATAGCAGATGGGGTACGCTGTTCCTTGAAGATTGCCTGGACCTACAAAGGAAGTTCCCGGGTATCTACAGATGCTTTACAGATGGTGGATGGGTGATGTACCACACTACCCGACAAGGCAGTGCAGTAGGATTTGACATGGCACTCGAGAAGTGTTACAATAAACCCGCCAAGGTTGCTGGAGGTATCATTGGGATGACCAGACAGAAAGAAGCAGTAGCCTTATGGAATCTCCTAAAGCATGAGAAAGATCTTCATGTGGCACAGCTGCTGGAATGGTGCAACTTGGGAGACAAAGATGACAGTGAGCTGAGCCTACACCATGAGTTCAATCCAAGTTCTACGAAGATTGGCCATGTTCGTGCAAAGGCCCTTCTGGATTACATAAAATCCATCAACAATCCGTTCGACGCTGGAATCAGACTTCAGAACATCTCTACTGGAGCTGACATTCCCCAGGAGGTTGTCGACGGATTACTTGAATGCCTGGAAATTGGTGAGAAGAGTTATGAAGAGTTTGTTGAGACCAGATTTCAGGATAAGGAGAAGCACCTACATGATACAATCCCTACCAACCGCAAGACTGTTTTCGTGAAACGTACTTCTACTCCGTTCACAGCGAAGAAATCGATGGCGAAAAAGGATGCAGCGGAAACGGTTAGGTACATTGACTATGCTAGAGAAAGAGGGTACAGCATGCTAGAACTCCTGAAGTATGAATTGACCAGCACATCCCAGTTCCTCACCACTGAATGTAAAGATGGCATCAAATTGAAGAAGCCCGATAAAGCCTCCTTAGCCAGGGAACTTGTCAGTCGCCTTCCACAGGAGACGAGGAATGTAAAGAGTGACGCTCAGATGACAATAGTGGACTTCATGGCACTTGTGCGTAAACTACCGATGAAAAAGATGGGCCTTCACACATTCGGGGAATTGGCTGAGAGTCTTTCCAACAGGATTCTTGCTACAGGCTCCGTGTCCACAAGAATAGACATTATTTTTGATGTTTATCAAAAATCATCAATCAAGCAAATGGAACGGGCACAGCGAAGTTCCTCAGAACAAATCACAATCACCATTGGGTCTGACAATCAGAAACTCCCTGTCGATCTTGATATGTTCTGGAGCTCAATGTTGAACAAAGTTCGGTTGCAGGAGTATGTCTTCAAGTGGATGCTGCAGAATGTCGAGTCGGACAAGGAAATATTCTTTGGAGGAGTATATGGGGGTGAATGCAGGAAACTGTTAGCTGGCACTGAAACACAGATCGCAGAGCTCTCAAGCAACCAAGAAGAAGCCGACGACAGAATCATGTTCCATATTAATGATGGTGTTGTGAAACACGGGGTTCAATCAGTCTTGGTCGACTCGCCTGACACAGATGTCTTTGTCAACCTCATCTTCCACTTCAACACAACCTGGCAACTACAAAAGCTGTACGTGAAGCTTGGTAACCGGAAAACAAAGAAAACTGTACCAGTCCACATGTTGGTTGATCAACTGGACAACGGTTTGGTGTCGTGTCTCCCAGCCATTCATGCTCTCAGCGGTTGCGACAGTACCAGCAAGGTGGGTCCAAAGCTGTCTGGCCTGAAAGCATCCATCGATCTCTCCCTACTGGAAGGGTTTGGTGTAGAAGAACTGTCACCACAGATAACAAGCAATGCTGAAAAGTTCCTTGTGTCTGGATTAAAGAAGACCGACTGTTCCACTTTCGATGAATATCGATGGGAGCAGTACCACAACTCCAAGAAAGAACTGGACTTCAACCAGCTTGTGTGCTGTTCATCAACGCTACGAGAACACATAAAGCGAGCATTTCTTCAGTGTAAGATGTGGTTGCAAGCCCCAACTCCTGCCGTCACCAAACCAGATCCACTCCAGTATGGGTATGAAGCAACGGACGTTGGCATAACACCAGTGATACTGCCAGTATCGTGCAGGCCCGATGACCTGCCTCCTCCATGCAAATGCCCAAGAGCATGTATGAGTACCAAAACGTGCACTTGCAGAGACAGGAACATTAAATGTGTCACGTTTTGTGGCTGTAGTAAAGGCGAAAAGTGTAGAAATCCAAATAAGTAAATTCCAAAATAGGATGATGCAAAAGGTATAAGTGTCATATAATGTTGTGGCCTTGGTGGTATCATACAATTGTAGTTCGTAACATGTTGAAATCGGTTTTTGGCAATTATCTTAAAAACCATTGACTTTTGGATATGAAAATGTATTACTGACCCCCCATAATGTGGCCATTGCGCAAATTTTGAGTGGCCGGGCAACCTCCTAGGTCCAACGGTTCTGTAGATACAGTCACGGCAAAAAAGGGGGCGTGGCCCAAAAAGGGGTATGGCCATTTCAGCTATTTCGCCGTCAGTGGCAAATGTGTTACCAACCAAATATTGTTCCTGGACCTTCAATTAGTGGATTCCTGAAGAGTTTAGGTCTGTACAATAAAGTGCATACTCAACCACCATGAGCTACTAGAGTAATAGGACATCAGCCAAGAAAGGGGAGTACCAGTTATACCAAATGTGAGTTCAAGACGATGAATTAAGACACTATGGCAATCGTGTCAAAGGCGGCAGACAAGTCTAAAAGAGCAAGAACGGAAACCTTACCACAGTCAAGTGATGTCAGAAGATCATTGGTTATTCTTAGGAGAGCGGTGTCGGTGCTATGGCCTGGTCTGTATGCCAACTGGTGAGAATTGAAAAGATTATTTGAAACTAGATGGTCATTCATCTGTGATAGCACAATTCTTTCTGTGATCTTTGACAGGAAAGACAGGTTGGAGATGGGACGGTAATTTTTCATGTCGTTAAGGTCAATGGTGGGCTTTTTAAGAAGTGGTTTAACAAGAGCTTGCTCAAAGAGAAGTGGAAATGAACCAGTAGTCAGAGAATCATTGATAACTGCAGTGATAAATGGGAGGAGGGTGTCCAAACACTCAATAAACAAATCGGTGGGAAGGGGGTCGAGATCACATATTTTTTTTGTTTGACTTGAGGATTGTACATTTGACAATTTCCTCAGTAACAGGAGTAAACGAACTAAGAGGTCGTCCGTGAAAGCAGTGTTCAGCATTATCGAAGGAAAGGAGTGACTGCTTGTCAAGATTGTTTCTTATTGACTGAATTTTATTGTGAAAGAAATGCAGGAAGCGTTGGGGTAGTTCGTTTTGAGGAAATACAGTGGGAAGAACGGATTTGTTTTTGGTGGCAAGAAGGCGGTTGGTAATGCTGAACAGTTGCTTGCAGGAGGAGCTCCCAGTAATCTGATCAGAAATATATGACGTTTTTGCTTTCAGAATGATTTTTATGACGAGTCTTTTAGCTATGTTATACAACTGTTTATGGACTGTGAGGCGAGTCTTCAGCCATTGTCTCTCGGCATGTCGTCGTTCCTTTTTGGCAGCCCTGACTTCGTCGCTGACTGCGCTGAACCACGGAGTACTCCTGCATCTGGAAATGGCGCGCCGTGTCGCTGGAGCATGACAGTCCAACGCTGTGCAGAAGCAAGAGTCGAGGTCTTCTGCAGTGACGTAGGAACGGCCAGAGAGACGGGTGTGAAGGTCCTCTTTAAAGGCGGAACGGTCGATGGCACGAATGTTGCGGGCAGTGATGAAGGTGGGCCGAAGACGAGGAACAGTGATACTCAGGTGGCCGGTGACACAGAAGTGGTCCGAAGCGATAGCATAGGTCACTGACGTGGACTGCACCAACTGATCATCGCATCTGTGCACTAACCAATCCAGGATGTGTCCTTTAACATGTGTAGGTTGGGAGACAGTCTGAGACAGACTAAAAGTAGAAAGGAGGTCAATGATCTTTGAAGTGAGAGGATGTTGTGGTTGGTCGTAGTGGACGTTGAAATCTCCAAGAATCAAGACGAAACCAGGAAGAGTATTGCAGTGGTCGAGCAGATTATGAAGCTGGGTCACGAACATAGAGTCAGTGAGCTTGTTTTTCCGGTTAGGTGGAGGTCGGTAGAGGCAGAAGAAATGAAGAGTGTTTTCTGACAGAGTGAAGGTGACATGGGCTAGCTCGTAGGATGAATGGTCGAACGAAAAAGTCGTGGTGAAGGAGACAAAGGGAGAGAAGTTGTCTCTGTAAATAACAGCCACGCCCCCACCCCTAGAGGAGCGAGGAAATGACTGCAGGGTGTATCCAGGTGGGGTGAGATCAGCACATCTCGCTTTGTCGCCACTGGGTCGGAGCCAAGTTTCGGTCAGAAAAAGCACGTCAATATCGTTATCTTGGATAAAAGAGGTAATTTCGGTTCGCTTTTCAGGACTACTTACAGACTGAGCGTTGAATAAGGCGAGAGACAGGTCAGAACGGTGTTGTTATGGTGCTGTGTATGTTCTACAGGGATAGATGAGGTTATTGAAGTTGACAGGGGACACTTTTTCGCAGGAATTATTAAAATGTGGGCCGAGCTGTCGCTGGTCGCGAAGAGAAATCACAATCGGTATTTTTCTCTAATATATATATATATATGTATATATATATATATATATAAAACAACAACAACAACAACAACATGCATTTTAAAGGCCATTTTCCCTGCTAGAGCGGGGGTTAGCCTTGCGGTCCCCATGACGATCTTCTCCATTTTGCCCTATTTTTTGCATCTCCCCTTGATAACCCCCTTGCCCGCATTTCTTCTTCCACCATCTTTAGCCAAGTCTTTCTCGGTCTTCCCCGTCCTCTACTTCCTTCTACATTCATTTCCATCACTCTTCTCAACCAGTCACTTTCATCCTTCCTCAACACATGACCAAACCATCTCAACCTGTTCCTCTTCACAGCATCAATCACAGGCTCTATTCCCATCATCTTTCGCAATTCATCATTTGTCTTCCTCTCTCTCAACGATACTCCGCACATCCGTCAATGCACACTCAACCTCACCACACCCAATGGATATTCCTACGTCAATAAACCACGCTCGGAGGGCCGAGGTGGTGGAATTGCCGTTATCCACCGTCAAGACATCAAGACCAACCTCATCTCCATCGCATCTGCTCCATCATTTGAACACCTGGCTTTTAAACTCTCTGGTCGCACGCAGTCAGTCATGGCTGTCGTCTACCGCCCTCCCAAACCCCACCCATCATTCCTGTCTGACTTCTCCTACTTTCTGACCCAGCTATGTTCCCTCTCCCCCTCAATCCTCCTCCTTGGTGATTTCAATATCCACATGGACTCCACTGACTCCACAATAACCACTGACTTCACTGATTTACTCACCTGCTTTAACCTCACTCAACATGTCGACTTTCCTACCCATATCCGTGGTCACATTTTGGACCTTGTCTGCTCCACTGGATTAAATTTGCACCATCTCTCTGGCTCCGACCTCACCCTCTCTGACCACTTAGCCATCACTCTGACCATCAACATCCCCGCCCCAACACCAAGGCATTATCGCACTATCAACTTCCGTAAGCTAAACGCTCTTTCACCTACCTCATTCTCATCCACCCTCTGAAAAAATGTCCACTTCTCCCTTCATTGACCTCCACACCCCTTCCGACCTCACTGACTACTACAACCACACTCTCTCCTCCTGCCTTGACCAGCTTGCGCCTGTAAAAACCAAAACAGTTTCTTTCACCCATTCTGCTCCCTGGTTTACCCCTGAACTCCGCCTGATGAAAACTCGTGCTCGCCAACTTGAAAGACTCCGCAATAAAACGGGTCTCACAGTTCACTCCCAAGCCTACAAGGACCACCTACAACACTACAAAGATGCCCTCTCCCACGCCCGCTCCGCCTACTACTCTCAAATTATCCACTCTGGCTCCAGAAACCCAAAAACACTCTTCTCGACAATAAACAAACTCCTCCGCCCCCTGAACACCACCACCCAGTCATTCACAGTAGACAACTGCATCTGCTTCCTCTCTTTCTTCCAACGCAAAATTGACAACATCTACAACAGCTTGACCACCGCCGCACCCGCTCCCCCTCCAACCACCTGCCCCCCCTTGTCCTGCCATCCCCTGTCTCGGTTCTCCCCAATCTCCCCTACTGACCTCTCTGAACTCCTCATAGGAATGAAAACTGCCACCTGCACTCTTGACCCCATCCCCTCCAGATTTGTCAAGGCCTCCCTCCCTGCTCTCTCTCCACTTATCATTGCAACAATAAACTCCTCCCTGTCTACAGGCATCGTCCCACCTTCCCTCAAAATTGCTGCTGTTACCCCCATTCTAAAAAAACCTGGTCTAAACCCTGACACCCTAAACAACTTCAGACCCATCTCCAACCTACCCTTTCTGTCAAAAGTTTTGGAACGCGCTGTAGCCACTCAACTCAAACATCATCTCTCTGCCAATAACCTGTATGAAACATTCCAATCCGGATTCCGCTCCAACCACAGTACTGAAACTGCTCTCCTCAAAATCACCAACGACCTTCTCCTCTCCTCTGACGCTGGCAACCTCAACATTCTCATCCTCCTCGACCTCAGCGCTGCCTTTGACACCATCGATCACACCATCCTCCTCACCCGACTTGGATCCACCTTTAACGTTACCGGCACTGCCCTCTCTTGGATTAAATCATACCTCTCTGACAGACGCCAGTTCATCTCCATCAATAACTGCAAATCCCCCACTGCTCCCCTCCACCAAGGTGTCCCCCAAGGTTCAGTTCTTGGCCCCCTCCTCTTCATCCTTTACCTGTCCCCCCTCGGTCACTTAATCCGCCGTCATGGTCTCCAATTCCACTGCTTCGCCGATGACATCCAGCTTTTCATCTCCACCAAGTCCGTCTCCACCGACACCCACTCTATCCTGACAAACTGCATCACTGATATAAAATCCTGGCTTCAAATCAACTTCCTCAAGCTTAACTGTGATAAATCTGAAATAATCATCATTGGCCCAAAAACGCTCACAAAATCCACCCATAACTTTGCCCTCAACATCGACGGTATCCCAGTATCCACCTCCCCTCACATCCGGAATCTTGGCGTCATCTTTGACCAAACCCTTTCCTTCGACAAATAAACTAAACAGATCACAAAGTCAGCCTTCTTTCACCTGAAAAACATTGCCCGTCTCCGCTCATCCCTCTCCTCCACGGCTGCAGAAACCCTCATCCACGCCTTCATCACCTCCCGTCTGGACTACTGCAATAGCCTCCTCTATGGTTCACCCTCAACAATCACCAATAAACTCCAATACATTCAGAACTCCGCTGCCCGTCTACTCACCCATTCCCGGACCCGTGACCACATCACCCCCGTCCTTTACAAGCTTCACTGGCTCCCCATCCCCCAGAGAATCCAGTACAAAATCCTCCTCTTGACATACAAAGCCCTCCATAACCTGGCCCCATCCTACCTGGCTGACCTCTCCAGACACACTCCCACCCGCAACCTCCGCTCTGCTGGTACCAACCTCCTGACCCCCTCCATCCGGACCAAATTCAGATCCTGGGGGGACAGGGCCTTCTCCATCGCTGCTCCCACCCTCTGGAACTCACTACCTCACACCATCAGAGACTCCTCCTCACTCACCACATTCAAAACATCACTAAAGACCCACCTGTTCAACACTGCATTCAACATTCAACCCACAGCATTTAACCCCTGACTATCTCTTCTCCTTCTCCCTCCTTTTGCTTTAAATATTTCCCCATTGATTCTTGTCTTTTTGCAATTGTTGTTTTCATGTATTGTTATGCATTATGTTTTCCACTCTGTCAAAGCGCCTTTGGGCTTCTGGAAAAGCGCTATACAAAATAAATGAATTATTATTATTATTATTCTCTTCACACCCCAACTTCCTGCTGCCTTCAACATATCTCCCACAACTCCCGTCGGCCCTCCCGCTTTTCTACCCTTCATTGCTTTTATCGCTTCCTCAACTTCCTTCTCAGTTATCTTCTCTGCCGGTCCTAAAACTGGGTTACTCTCTACGTTGCCATCCCATTCATTCTCTGTATTCAACAGCATTTCCATATATCTTTTCCATCTTCCTTCAATTCCATCTGGGTCGACAACGATTTGTCCCACTTCATCCTTCAAGCAACTCACCCCCATCACATCACACCTCTCTTTCGCTATCTGCTTTGCAATCCTGAATACTGCTTTCTGACCCTCTTCCGAATCCAAGCATTCTCCGAACATTTTCCTACATGCCTCCTGCGCCTTTGCTACCTCTTTCTTTGCAGCCTTCCTGGCTGCCTTATAACTTTCATGCTCTGCTGTTTCTGCTCCCGTACCCTTCGCCTTCTGCCACTCCTTGAACTTCTTCCTCTTCTCGTCAATCCTCTTTCCAACTTCATCATCCCACTACCATGTTTCCGAGTGCCTCGGTGGTCCTTTTGTCCATCCACATACCTCACCAACGGCTCCCAACAGACTAGCTTTCATTGACATCCAACCACTTTCGAGGTCAACCACATCATCCTCGACCCTACTCAGCCTCTCTTTTAATGCCTCCCTTACTGTCACCTCTTTCAACCTCCACACCTTCATTCTCGGTTGGTACTTCCCCCGCCGAGCTCTCCTCGCACCTTTCACCCTTATGTCGCAGACAACCAAGTGGTGCTGTGAAACAGCCTCCTCCCACGGGATCACCTTTGTGTCCCGGAGGTGCCCCCTATCTCGCCTACGCACCATCAGGTCGTCAACGGTTGTCGTCGACCCACCTGATGTGTATGTAACAAGCTTATTATCCTCTTTCTGGAACTGAGTATTACAAATCAACAAATCAGCTCCATCAGCAAACTCCAAAATCCTTTCACCTTCTCCATTTCTCACACCATATCCGTAACCCCCATGAACTCCGTCAAAACCATCCATACTCCTTCCCACATGTCCATTTAGGTCTCCTCCTACCACAACAACTTCCTCATCTTTCACGTTTTCCATCAGCTTCTCTATCGCACACCAGAACTTGTCCTTCTCTTCATCGCTTCGACCAACCTGCGGAGCATATCCCGAGATGACGTTCACCAAGAGCTTTCCAATCATCATTTTCACCATCATCAACCTATCACTCACTCTAGTCACACTCACCACACTGTCTACAAACTCCTCAGAAAACAGGACACCAACACCATTCATGCCCTCCAGGCACCCTTGCCACATAAACTTGTATTTCTGTCCCTGCATACCCTTCACCATTCTCACACCACTTCCCTTCCATCTCGTCTCTTGCACACAACATATGTCCACTCTTCTTCTGACCAATACTTCCACCACTTCTCTTGATCTCCCTGTCATTGTCCCTACATTCCATGTCCCAAACCTCAGAAACCGATCTCCACTTCGGGCTGTACCCTGCCCATATGTAGTTGTAATTGTCATGGTTCTCTTTTTGAGGCAATGTTTTTATGGCCGGATGCCCTTCCTGACGCCAACCCTCTTAGTCGTCTCTTACGACACGCAGGGATACGGTGTACCTATTCTAATCCAGGGTATACACTGGGAAACGTTTAAAACATGGAAATTCTGGGGGGGGGGGGGGGGGGGGGGGAGGAGGGGGGGAGTGGGGGCGGCGTCAGTATCACGGCTGCGGTTTAAACATATTTAAATAATATTTAAACAAAACCATGAAAAAACAATCTGGGAAAAGTCTCTAAGTGAGAACGTGGATTTGAGAAAGCAGGAGCAGAGGGGGAAGAAAAACGAGATATAGGGGGCGGGGCACAAGTCGAGACGAGGAGGACAGCGAACAAGCACGTCTCCGGGAGGAGAGAAAGAATTAATATAGAATTTTTATTTTTTATTTTATTTTATTTGTTTGTTCTGTTTTGAAAACGCTGGACAAAGGGTAAGATGTTCATGAGAGGTAGGGGGGAGAAAAGAAAATCAAAGAAACAAGCAAATACTATGAAGGAAAGAACCCATATTCACAAAACACTGACGGGGGGGGGGGGGGGGGAGGGAGCCTGGTGAGACCAGGCCGCACGAGACGCAAACAAAAAAACGACTAATTACACACAAATTTGCAACAACTACAAAACCAAAACCAAATAGAAACACACAATAACACATACACAACAAAATACCCAGCGGAAATTTGACAAAGAAATGAACGGGAAAACACTCAAACTTTGATGCCGTGGAGAGATCGAAGCAAGCCTCGTCGTTGGAGGGACCGGAAGTCGATATATATATATATATATATATATATATATATATATATATATATATATATATATATATATATATATATTAGAGAAAAATACCGATTGTGATTGTGATATATATATATATATACATATAATTCCACAGGGTGTTGGTCAAATAGTTTTGCCTGTTTTCCCCATTCACTTTAATG